>NC_142412.1:7407262-7734524 GCF_059441095.1 Idiotropiscis lumnitzeri
GGCGCTGCGTTCAGGTCGCAGTCTCCCCAGGAGGCGTGGGTTCGAATCCCACCTCAGAAAGAGCCCATTGAAAGTACCAAGCAATAACAAAGGAAACACGGTCAAGAGAGCATTACCAGTTGCCAGGATGGCGAAGCGGTCTAAGGCGTTGCGTTCAGGTCACAGTCTCCCCAGGAGGCGTGGGTTCGAATCCCACCTCAGACAGAGCCCATTGAAACTACCAAGCAAGAACAAAGCAAACACAGTCAAGATAGCATTACCAGTTGCCTGGATGGCGGAGCGGTCTAAGGCGTTGCGTTCATGTCGCAGTCTCCCCAGGAGGCGTGGTTTCGAATCAAACCTCAGACAGAGCCCATTGAAAGTACCAAGCAAGAACAAAGCATACACATTCAAGAGAGCATTACCAGGTGCCAGGATGGCGGAGCGGTCTAAGGCGTTGCATTCAGGTCACAGTCTCCCCAGGAGGCGTGGGTTCGAATCCCACCTCAGACAGAGCCCATTGAAAGTACCAAGCAAGAACAAAGGAAACACAGTAAAGAGAGCATTACCAGTTGCCAGGATGGCGAAGCGGTGTAAGGCGTTGCGTTCAGGTCGCAGTCTCCCCAGGAGGCGTGGGTTCGAATCCCGCCTCAGACAGAGCCCATTGAAAGTACCAAGCAAGAACAAAGCAAACACATTCAAGAAAGCATTACCAGGTGCCCGGATGGCGGAGCGGTCTAAGGCGTTGCGTTCAGGTCGCAGTCTCCCCAGGAGGCGTGGGTTCGAATCCCACCTCAGACAGTGCCCATTGAAAGTCCCAAGCAAGAACAAAGCAAACACAGTCAAGAGAGCATTACCAGTTGCCAGGATGGCGGAGCGGTCTAAGGCGTTGCGTTCAGGTCGCAGTCTCCCCAGGAGGCGTGGGTTCGAATCCCACCTCAGACAGAGCCCATTGAAAGTACCAAGCAAGAACAAAGCAAACACAGTCAAGATAGCATTACCAGTTGCCTGGATGGCGGAGCGGTCTAAGGCGTTGCGTTCAGGTCGCAGTCTTCCCAGGAGGCGTGGGTTCGAATCCCACCTCAGACAGAGCCCATTGAAAGTACCAAGCAAGAACAAAGCAAACACATTCAAGAGAGCATTACCAGGTGCCAGGATGGCGGAGCGGTCTAAGGCGTTGCGTTCAGGTCGCAGTCTCCCCAAGAGGCGTGGGTTCGAATCCCACCTCAGACAGTGCCCATTGAAAGTCCCAAGCAAGAACAAAGCAAACACAGTCAAGAGAGCATTACCAGTTGTCAGGATGGCGGAGCGGTCTAAGGCGTTGCGTTCAGGTCGCAGTCTCCCCAGGAGGCGTGGGTTCGAATCCCACCTCAGACAGTGCCCATTGAAACTACCAAGCAAGAACAAAGCAAACACAGTCAAGAGAGTATTACCAGTTGCCAGGATGGCGGAGCGGTCTAAGGCGTTGCGTTCAGGTCGCAGTCTCTCCAGGAGGCGTGGGTTCAAATCCCACCTCAGACAGTGCCCATTGAAACTACCAAGCAAGAACAAAGCAAACACAGTCAAGAGAGCATTACCAGTTGCCAGGATGGCGGAGCGGTCTAAGGCGTTGCGTTCAGGTCGCAGTCTCCCCAGGAGGCGTAGGTTCGAATCCCACCTCAGACAGAGCCCATTGAAAGTACCAAGCAAGAACAAAGCAAACACATTCAAGAGAGCATTACCAGGTGCCAGGATGGCGGAGCGGTCTAAGGCGTTGCGTTCAGGTCGCAGTCTCCCCACGAGGCGTGGGTTCTAATCCCACCTCAGACAGAGCCCATTGAAAGTACCAAGCAAGAACAAAGCAAACACATTCAAGAGAGCATTACCAGGTGCCAGGATGGCGGAGCGGTCTAAGGCGTTGCGTTCAGGTCGCAGTGTCCCCAGGAGGCGTGGGTTCGAATCCCACCTCAGACAGAGCCCATTGAAAGTACAAAGCAAACACAGTCAAGAGAGCATTACCAGCTGCCAGGATGGCAGAGCGGTCTAAGACGTTGCGTTCAGGTCGCAGTCTCCCCAGGAGGCGTGGGTTCAAATCCCACCTCAGACAGTGCCCATTGAAAGTACCAAGCAAGAACAAAGCAAACACAGTCAAGAGAGCATTACCAGTTGCCAGGATGGCGGAGCGGTCTAAGGCGTTGCGTTCAGGTCGCAGTCTCCCCAGGAGGCGTGGGTTCGAATCCCACCTCAGAAAGAGCCCATTGAAAGTACCAAGCAATAACAAAGGAAACACGGTCAAGAGAGCATTACCATTTGCCAGGATGGCGAAGCGGTCTAAGGCGTTGCGTTCAGGTCACAGTCTCCCCAGGAGGCGTGGGTTCGAATCCCACCTCAGACAGAGCCCATTGAAAGTACCAAGCAAGAACAAAGGAAACACAGTAAAGAGAGCATTACCAGTTGCCAGGATGGCGGAGCGGTCTAAGGCGTTGCGTTCAGGTCGCAGTCTCCCCAGGAGGCGTGGGTTCGAATCCCACCTCAGACAGAGCCCATTGAAAGTACCAAGCAAGAACAAAGCAAACACAGTCAAGATAGCATTACCAGTTGCCTGGATGGAGGAGCGGTCTAAGGCGTTGCGTTCAGGTCGCAGTCTTCCCAGGAGGCGTGGGTTCGAATCCCACCTCAGACAGAGCCCATTGAAAGTACCAAGCAAGAACAAAGCAAACACATTCAAGAGAGCATTACCAGGTGCCAGGATGGCGGAGCGGTCTAAGGCGTTGCGTTCAGGTCGCAGTCTCCCCAGGAGGCGTGGGTTCGAATCCCACCTCAGACAGTGCCCATGGAAAGTCCCAAGCAAGAACAAAGCAAACACAGTCAAGAGAGCATTACCAGTTGCCAGGATGGCGGAGCGGTCTAAGGCGTTGCGTTCAGGTCGCAGTCTCCCCAGGAGGCGTGGGTTCGAATCCCACCTCAGACAGTGCCCATTGAAACTACCAAGCAAGAACAAAGCAAACACAGTCAAGAGAGCATTACCAGTTGCCAGGATGGCGGAGCGGTCTAAGGCGTTGCGTTCAGGTCGCAGTCTCCCCAGGAGGCGTGGGTTCAAATCCCACCTCAGACAGTGCCCATTGAAACTACCAAGCAAGAACAAAGCAAACACAGTCAAGAGAGCATTACCAGTTGCCAGGATGGCGGAGCGGTCTAAGGCGTTGTGTTCAGGTCGCAGTCTCCCCAGGAGGCGTAGGTTCGAATCCCACCTCAGACAGAGCCCATTGAAAGTACCAAGCAAGAACAAAGCAAACACATTCAAGAGAGCATTACCAGGTGCCAGGATGGCGGAGCGGTCTAAGGCGTTGCGTTCAGGTCGCAGTCTCCCCACGAGGCGTGGGTTCTAATCCCACCTCAGACAGAGCCCATTGAAAGTACCAAGCAAGAACAAAGCAAACACATTCAAGAGAGCATTACCAGGTGCCAGGATGGCGGAGCGGTCTAAGGCGTTGCGTTCAGGTCGCAGTCTCCCCAGGAGGTGTGTGTTCGAATCCCACCTCAGACAGAGCCCATTGAAAGTACCAAGCAAGAACATAGGAAACACAGTAAAGAGAGCATTACCAGTTGCCAGGATGGCGGAGCGGTCTAAGGCGTTGCGTTCAGGTCGCAGTGTCCCCAGGAGGCGTGGGTTCGAATCCCACCTTAGACAGAGCCCATTGAAAGTACAAAGCAAACACAGTCAAGAGAGCATTACCAGCTGCCAGGATGGCAGAGCGGTCTAAGACATTGCGTTCAGGTCGCAGTCTCCCCAGGAGGCGTGGGTTCAAATCCCACCTCAGACAGAGCCCATTGAAAGTACCAAGCAAGAACAACGCAAACACATTCAAGAGAGCATTACCAGGTGCCAGGATGGCGGAGCGGTCTAAGGTGTTGCGTTCAGGTCGCAGTCTCCCCAGGAGGCGTGGGTTCGAATCCCACCTCAGACAGAGCCCATTGAAAGTACCAAGCAAGAACAAAGCAAACACATTCAAGAGAGCATTACCAGGTGCCAGGATGGCGGAGCGGTCTAAGGCGTTGCGTTCAGGTCACAGTCTCCCCAGGAGGCGTGGGTTCGAATCCCACCTCAGACAGAGCCCATTGAAAGTACCAAGCAAGAACAAAGGAAACACAGTAATGAGAGCATTACCAGTTGCCAGGATGGCGAAGCGGTGTAAGGCGTTGCGTTCAGGTTGCAGTCTCCCCAGGAGACGTGGGTTCGAATCCCACCTCAGACAGAGCCCATTGAAAGTACCAAGCAAGAACAAAGCAAACACAGTCAAGAGAGCATTACCAGTTGCCAGGATGGCGGAGCGGTCTAAGGTGTTGCGTTCAGGTCGCAGTCTCCCCTGGAGGTGTGGGTTCGAATCTCGTCTCCGACAGAGCCCATTGAAAGTACCAAGCAAGAACAAAGCAAACACATTCAAGAGAGCATTACCAGTTGCCAGGATGGCGGAGCGGTCTAAGGTGTTGCGTTCAGGTCGCAGTCTCCCCAGGAGGCGTGGGTTCGAATCCCACCTCAGACAGAGCCCATTGAAAGTACCAAGCAAGAACATAGGAAACACAGTAAAGAGAGCATTACCAGTTGCCAGGATGGCGGAGCGGTCTAAGGCGTTGCGTTCAGGTCGCAGTCTCCCCAGGAGGCGTGGGTTCGAATCCCACCTCAGACAGAGCCCATTGAAAGTACCAAGCAAGAACAAAGCAAACACAGTCAAGAGAGCATTACCAGTTGCCAGGATGGAAGAGCGGTCTAAGGCGTTGCGTTCAGGTTGCAGTCTCCCCAGGAGGCGTGGGTTCGAATACCACCTCAGACAGTGCCCATTGAAAGTACCAAGCAAGAACAAAGCAAACACAGTCAAGAGAGCATTACCAGTTGCCAGGATGGAAGAGCGGTCTAAGGCGTTGCGTTCAGGTTGCAGTCTCCCCAGGAGGCGTGGGTTCGAATACCACCTCAGACAGAGCCCATTGAAAGTACCATGCAAGAACAAAGCAAACACATTCAAGAGAGCATTACCAGGTGCCAGGATGGCGGAGAGGTCTAAGGCGTTGCGTTCAGGTCGCAGTCTCCCCAGGAGGCGTGGGTTCAAATCCCACCTCAGACAGAGCCCATTGAAAGTACCAAGCAAGAACAAAGCAAACACAGTCAAGAGAGCATTACCAGTTGCCAGGATTGCAGAGCGGTCTAAGGCGTTGCGTTCAGGTCGCAGTCTCCCCTGGAGGCGTGGGTTCGAATCCCGCCTCAGACAGAGCCCATTGAAAGTACCAAGCAAGAACAAAGCAAACACAGTCAAGAGAGCATTACCAGTTGCCAGGATGTCAGAGCGGTCTAAGACGTTGCGTTCAGGTCGCAGTCTCCCCAGGAGGCGTGGGTTCGAATCCCACCTCAGACAGCGCCCATTGAAACCACCAAGCAAGAACAAAGCAAACACAGTCAAGAGAGCATTACCAGTTGCCAGGATGGCGGAGCGGTCTAAGGCGTTGCGTTCAGGTCGCAGTCTCCCCAGGAGGCGTGGGTTCGAATCCCACCTCAGACAGTGCCCATTGAAAGTACCAAGCAAGAACAAAGCAAACACATTCAAGAGAGCATTACCAGGTGCCAGGATGGCGGAGCGGTCTAAGGCGTTGCGTTCAGGTCGCAGTCTCCCCAGGAGGCGTGGGTTCGAATCCCACCTCAGACAGAGCCCATTGAAAGTACCAAGCAAGAACAAATCAAACACAGTCAAGAGAGCATTACCAGTTGCCAGGATTGCAGAGCGGTCTAAGGCGTTGCGTTCAGGTCGCAGTCTCCCCTGGAGGCGTGGGTTTGAATCCCGCCTCAGACAGAGCCCATTGAAAGTACCAAGCAAGAACAAAGCAAACACAGTCAAGAGAGCATTACCAGTTGCCAGGATGTCAGAGCGGTCTAAGGTGTTGCGTTCAGGTCGCAGTCTCCCCAGGAGGCGTGGGTTCGAATCCCACCTCAGACAGCGCCCATTGAAACTACCAAGCAAGAACAAAGGAAACACAGTCAAGAGAGCATTACCAGTTGCCAGGATAGCGGAGCGGTCTAAGGCGTTGCGTTCAGATCGCAGTCTCCCCAGGAGGCGTGGGTTCGAATCCCACCTCAGACAGAGCCCATTGAAAGTACCAAGCAATAACAAATCAAACACAGTCAAGAGAGCATGACCAGCTGCCAGGATCACAGAGCGGTCTAAGGCGTTGCGTTCAGGTCGCAGTCTCCCCTGGAGGTGTGGGTTCGAATCTCGTCTCCGACAGAGCCCATTGAAAGTACCAAGCAAGAACATAGGAAACACAGTAAAGAGAGCATTACCAGTTGCCAGGATGGCGGAGCGGTCTAAGGCGTTGCGTTCAGGTCGCAATGTCCCCAGGAGGCGTGGGTTCGAATCCCACCTTAGACAGAGCCCATTGAAAGTACAAAGCAAACACAGTCAAGAGAGCATTACCAGCTGCCAGGATGGCAGAGCGGTCTAAGACATTGCGTTCAGGTCGCAGTCTCCCCAGGAGGCGTGGGTTCAAATCCCACCTCAGACAGTGCCCATTGAAAGTACCAAGCAAGAACAAAGCAAACACAGTCAAGAGAGCATTACCAGTTTCCAGGATGGCGGAGCGGTCTAAGGCGTTGCGTTCAGGTCGCAGTCTCCCCAGGAGGCGTGGGTTCGAATCCCATCTCAGAAAGAGCCCATTGAAAGTACCAAGCAATAACAAAGGAAACACGGTCAAGAGAGCATTACCAGTTGCCAGGATGGCGTGGCGGTCTAAGGCGTTGCGTTCAGGTCACAGTCTCCCCAGGAGGCGTGGGTTCGAATCCCTCCTCAGACAGAGCCCATTGAAAGTACCAAGCAAGAACAAAGGAAACACAGTAAAGAGAGCATTACCAGTTGCCAGGATGGCGGAGCGGTCTCAGGCGTTGCGTTCAGGTCGCAGTCTCCCCAGGAGGCGTGGGTTCGAATCCCACCTCAGACAGAGCCCATTGAAAGTACCACGCAAGAACAAAGCAAACACAGTCAAGATAGCATTACCAGTTGCCTGGATGGCGGAGCGGTCTAAGGCGTTGCGTTCAGGTCGCAGTCTTCCCAGGAGGCGTGGGTTCGAATCCCACCTCAGACAGAGCCCATTGAAAGTACCAAGCAAGAACAAAGCAAACACATTCAAGAGAGCATTACCAGGTGCCAGGATGGCGGAGCGGTCTAAGGCGTTGCGTTCAGGTCACAGTCTCCCCAGGAGGCGTGGGTTCGAATCCCACCTCAGACAGAGCCCATTGAAAGTACCAAGCAAGAACAAAGCAAACACAGTCAAGAGAGCATTACCAGTTGCCAGGATGGCGAAGCGGTCTAAGGCGTTGCGTTCAGGTCGCAGTCTCCCCAGGAGGCGTGGGTTCGAATCCCACCTCAGACAGAGCCCATTGAAACTACCAAGCAAGAACAAAGCAAACACAGTCAAGATAGCATTACCAGTTGCCTGGATGGCGGAGCGGTCTAAGGCGTTGCGTTCAGGTCGCAGTCTCCCCAGGAGGCGTGGGTTCGAATCCCACCTCAGAAAGAGCCCATTGAAAGTACCAAGCAATAACAAAGGAAACACGGTCAAGAGAGCATTACCAGTTGCCAGGATGGCGAAGCGGTCTAAGGCGTTGCGTTCAGGTCACAGTCTCCCCAGGAGGCGTGGGTTCGAATCCCACCTCAGACAGAGCCCATTGAAAGTACCAAGCAAGAACAAAGGAAACACAGTAAAGAGAGCATTACCAGTTGCCAGGATGGCGGAGCGGTCTAAGGCGTTGCGTTCAGGTCGCAGTCTCCCCAGGAGGCGTGGGTTCGAATCCCAACTCAGACAGAGGCCATTGAAACTACCAAGCAAGAACAAAGCAAACACAGTCAAGATAGCATTACCAGTTGCCTGGATGGCAGAGCGGTCTAAGGCGTTGCGTTCAGGTCGCAGTCTCCCCAGGAGGCGTGGGTTCGAATCCCACCTCAGACAGAGCCCATTGAAAGTACCAAGCAAGAACAAAGCATACACATTCAAGAGAGCATTACCAGGTGCCAGGATGGTGGAGCGGTCTAAGGCGTTGCGTTCAGGTCACAGTCTCCCCAGGAGGCGTGGGTTCGAATCCCACCTCAGACAGAGCCCATTGAAAGTACCTAGCAAGAACAAAGGAAACACAGTAAAGAGAGCATTACCAGTTGCCAGGATGGCGAAGCGGTGTAAGGCGTTGCGTTCAGGTCGCAGTCTCCCCAGGAGGCGTGGTTTCGAATCCCGCCTCAGACAGAGCCCATTGAAAGTACCAAGCAAGAACAAAGCAAACACATTCAAGAAAGCATTACCAGGTGCCAGGATGGCGGAGCGGTCTAAGGTGTTGCGTTCAGGTCGCAGTCTCCCCAGGAGGCGTGGGTTCGAATCCCACCTCAGACAGAGCCCATTGAAAGTACCAAGCAAGAACAAAGCATACACATTCAAGAGAGCATTACCAGGTGCCAGGATGGTGGAGCGGTCTAAGGCGTTGCGTTCAGGTCACAGTCTCCCCAGGAGGCGTGGGTTCGAATCCCACCTCAGACAGAGCCCATTGAAAGTACCTAGCAAGAACAAAGGAAACACAGTAAAGAGAGCATTACCAGTTGCCAGGATGGCGGAGCGGTCTAAGGCGTTGCGTTCAGGTCGCAGTGTCCCCAGGAGGCGTGGGTTCGAATCCCACCTTAGACAGAGCCCATTGAAAGTACAAAGCAAACACAGTCAAGAGAGCATTACCAGCTGCCAGGATGGCAGAGCGGTCTAAGACATTGCGTTCAGGTCGCAGTCTCCCCAGGAGGCGTGGGTTCAAATCCCACCTCAGACAGAGCCCATTGAAAGTACCAAGCAAGAACAACGCAAACACATTCAAGAGAGCATTACCAGGTGCCAGGATGGCGGAGCGGTCTAAGGTGTTGCGTTCAGGTCGCAGTCTCCCCAGGAGGCGTGGGTTCGAATCCCACCTCAGACAGAGCCCATTGAAAGTACCAAGCAAGAACAAAGCAAACACATTCAAGAGAGCATTACCAGGTGCCAGGATGGCGGAGCGGTCTAAGGCGTTGCGTTCAGGTCACAGTCTCCCCAGGAGGCGTGGGTTCGAATCCCACCTCAGACAGAGCCCATTGAAAGTACCAAGCAAGAACAAAGGAAACACAGTAATGAGAGCATTACCAGTTGCCAGGATGGCGAAGCGGTGTAAGGCGTTGCGTTCAGGTTGCAGTCTCCCCAGGAGGCGTGGGTTCGAATCCCACCTCAGACAGAGCCCATTGAAAGTACCAAGCAAGAACAAAGCAAACACAGTCAAGAGAGCATTACCAGCTGCCAGGATGGCAGAGCGGTCTAAGGCGTTGCGTTCAGGTCGCAGTCTCCCCTGGAGGTGTGGGTTCGAATCTCGTCTCCGACAGAGCCCATTGAAAGTACCAAGCAAGAACAAAGCAAACACATTCAAGAGAGCATTACCAGTTGCCAGGATGGCGAAGCGGTGTAAGGCGTTGCGTTCAGGTCGCAGTCTCCCCAGGAGGCGTGGTTTCGAATCCCGCCTCAGACAGAGCCCATTGAAAGTACCAAGCAAGAACAAAGCAAACACATTCAAGAAAGCATTACCAGGTGCCAGGATGGCGGAGCGGTCTAAGGTGTTGCGTTCAGGTCGCAGTCTCCCCAGGAGGCGTGGGTTCGAATCCCACCTCAGACAGAGCCCATTGAAAGTACCAAGCAAGAACATAGGAAACACAGTAAAGAAAGCATTACCAGTTGCCAGGATGGCGGAGCGGTCTAAGGCGTTGCGTTCAGGTCGCAGTCTCCCCAGGAGGCGTGGGTTCGAATCCCACCTCAGACAGAGCCCATTGAAAGTACCAAGCAAGAACAAAGCAAACACAGTCAAGAGAGCATTACCAGATGATAAGATGGCAGAGCGGTCTAAGGCGTTGCGTTCAGGTCGCAGTCTCCCCAGGAGGCGTGGGTTCAAATCCCACCTCAGACAGTGACCATTGAAAGTACCAAGCAAGAACAAAGCAAACACAGTCAAGAGAGCATTACCAGATGCCAGCATAGCGGAGCGGTCTAAGGCGTTGCGTTCAGGTCGCAGTGTCCCCAGGAGGCGTGGGTTCGAATCCCACCTCAGACAGTGCCCATTGAAAGTACCAAGCAAGAACAAAGCAAACACAGTCAAGAGAGCATTACCAGTTGCCAGGATGGCGGAGCGGTCTAAGGTGTTGCGTTCAGGTCGCAGTCTCCCCAGGAGGCGTGGGTTCGAATCCCATCTCAGACAGAGCCCATTGAAAGTACCAAGCAAGAACAAAGCAAACACATTCAAGAGAGCATTACCAGTTGCCAGGATGGCAGAGCCGTCTAAGGCGCTGCGTTCAGGTCGCAGTCTCCCCAGGAGGCGTGGGTTCAAATCCCGCAGCAGACCGAGCCCAATGAAAGTACCAAGCAAGAAGAAATCAAAGACAGTCAAGAGAGCATTACCAGCTGCAAGGATGGCGGAGCGGTCGAAGGCGTTGCGTTCATTGTCGCAGTCTCCCCAGGAGGCGTGGGTTCGAATCCCACCTCAGACAGAGCCCATTGAAAGTACCAAGCAATGACAAAGGAAACACGGTCAAGAGAGCATTACCAGTTGCCAGGATGGCGGAGCGGTCTAAGGCGTTGCGTTCAGGACGCAGTCCCCCCAGGAGGCGTGGGTTCGAATCCCACCTCAGACAGAGCCCATTGAAAGTACCAAGCAAGAACAAAGCAAACACAGTCAAGAGAGCATTACCAGATGATAAGATGGCAGAGCGGTCTAAGGCGTTGCGTTCAGGTCGCAGTCTCCCCAGGAGGTGTGGGTTCAAATCCCGCAGCAGACAGAGCCCAATGAAAGTACCAAGCAAGAAGAAATCAAAGACAGTCAAGAGAGCATTACCAGCTGCAAGGATGGCGGAGCGGTCGAAGGCGTTGCGTTCATTGTCGCAGTCTCCCCAGGAGGCGTGGGTTCGAATCCCACCTCAGACAGAGCCCATTGAAAGTACCAAGCAATGACAAAGGAAACACGGTCAAGAGAGCATTACCAGTTGCCAGGATGGCGGAGCGGTCTAAGGCGTTGCGTTCAGGTCGCAGTCTCCCCAGGAGGCGTGGGTTCGAATCCCACCTCAGACAGAGCCCATTGAAAGTACCAAGCAAGAACAAAGAAAACACAGTCAAGAGAGCATTACCAGATGATAAGATGGCAGAGCGGTCTAAGGCGTTGCGTTCAGGTCGCAGTCTCCCCAGGAGGTGTGGGTTCAAATCCCACCTCAGACAGTGCCCATTGAAAGTACCAAGCAAGAACAAAGCAAACACAGTCAAGAGAGCATTACCAGTTGCCAGCATAGCGGAGCGGTCTAAGGCGTTGCGTCCAGGTCGCAGTCTCCACAGGAGGCGTGGGTTCGAATCCCACCTCAGACAGAGCCCATTGAAAGTACCAAGCAATAACCAAGGAAACACGGTCAATAGAGCATTACCAGTTGCCAGGATGGCGGAGCGGTCTAAGGCGTTGCGTTCAGGTCACAGTCTCCCCAGGAGGCGTGGGTTCGAATCCCACCTCAGACAGAGCCCATTGAAAGTACCAAGCAAGAACAAAGCAAACACAGTCAAGAGAGCATTACCAGATGATAAGATGGCAGAGCGGTCTAAGGCGTTGCGTTCAGGTCGCAGTCTCCCCAGGAGGCGTGGGTTCGAATCCCACCTCAGACAGAGCCCATTGAAAGTACCAAGCAAGAACAAAGCAAACACAGTCAAGAGAGCATTACCAGATGATAAGATGGCAGAGCGGTCTAAGGCGTTGCGTTCAGGTCGCAGTCTCCCCAGGAGGCGTGGGTTCAAATCCCACCTCAGACAGTGACCATTGAAAGTACCAAGCAAGAACAAAGCAAACACAGTCAAGAGAGCATTACCAGATGCCAGCATAGCGGAGCGGTCTAAGGCGTTGCGTTCAGGTCGCAGTCTCCCCAGGAGGTGTGGGTTCAAATCCCACCTCAGACAGTGCCCATTGAAAGTACCAAGCAAGAACAAAGCAAACACAGTCAAGAGAGCATTACCAGTTGCCAGCATAGCGGAGCGGTCTAAGGCGTTGCGTCCAGGTCGCAGTCTCCACAGGAGGCTTGGGTTCGAATCCCACCTCAGACAGAGCCCATTGAAAGTACCAAGCAATAACCAAGGAAACACGGTCAAGAGAGCATTACCAGTTGCCAGGATGGCGGAGCGGTCTAAGGCGTTGCATTCAGGTCGCAGTGTCCCCAGGAGGCGTGGGTTCGAATCCCACCTCAGACAGTGCCCATTGAAAGTACCAAGCAAGAACAAAGCAAACACAGTCAAGAGAGCATTACCAGTTGCCAGGATGGCGGAGCGGTCTAAGGTGTTGCGTTCAGGTCGCAGTCTCCCCAGGAGGCGTGGGTTCGAATCCCACCTCAGACAGAGCCCATTGAAAGTACCAAGCAAGAACAAAGGAAACACAGTCAAGAAAGCATTACCAGTTGCCAGGATGGCGGAGCGGTCTAAGGCGTTGCGTTCAGGTCGCAGTCTCCCCAGGAGGCGTGGGTTCGAATCCCACCTCAGACAGAGCCCATTGAAAGTACCAAGCAAGAACAAAGCAAACACAGTCAAGAGAGCATTACCAGATGATAAGATGGCAGAGCGGTCTAAGGCGTTGCGTTCAGGTCGCAGTCTCCCCAGGAGGCGTGGGTTCAAATCCCACCTCAGACAGTGACCATTGAAAGTACCAAGCAAGAACAAAGCAAACACAGTCAAGAGAGCATTACCAGATGCCAGCATAGCGGAGCGGTCTAAGGCGTTGCGTTCAGGTCGCAGTGTCCCCAGGAGGCGTGGGTTCGAATCCCACCTCAGACAGTGCCCATTGAAAGTACCAAGCAAGAACAAAGCAAACACATTCAAGAGAGCATTACCAGTTGCCAGGATGGCAGAGCGGTCTAAGGCGCTGCGTTCAGGTCGCAGTCTCCCCAGGAGGCGTGGGTTCAAATCCCGCAGCAGACAGAGCCCAATGAAAGTACCAAGCAAGAAGAAAGCAAAGACAGTCAAGAGAGCATTACCAGCTGCAAGGATGGCGGAGCGGTCGAAGGCGTTGCGTTCATTGTCGCAGTCTCCCCAGGAGGCGTGGGTTCGAATCCCACCTCAGACAGAGCCCATTGAAAGTACCAAGCAATGACAAAGGAAACACGGTCAAGAGAGCATTACCAGTTGCCAGGATGGCGGAGCGGTCTAAGGCGTTGCGTTCAGTTGACAGTACCCCAGGAGGCGTGGGTTCGAATCCCACCTCAGACAGAGCCCATTGAAAGTACCAAGCAAGAACAACGCAAACACAGTCAAGAGAGCATTACCAGTTGCCAGGATGGCGGAGCGGTCTAAGGTGTTGCGTTCAGGTCGCAGTCTCCCCAGGAGGCGTGGGTTCGAATCCCATCTCAGACAGAGCCCATTGAAAGTACCAAGCAAGAACAAAGCAAACACATTCAAGAGAGCATTACCAGTTGCCAGGATGGCAGAGCCGTCTAAGGCGCTGCGTTCAGGTCGCAGTCTCCCCAGGAGGCGTGGGTTCAAATCCCGCAGCAGACCGAGCCCAATGAAAGTACCAAGCAAGAAGAAATCAAAGACAGTCAAGAGAGCATTACCAGCTGCAAGGATGGCGGAGCGGTCGAAGGCGTTGCGTTCATTGTCGCAGTCTCCCCAGGAGGCGTGGGTTCGAATCCCACCTCAGACAGAGCCCATTGAAAGTACCAAGCAATGACAAAGGAAACACGGTCAAGAGAGCATTACCAGTTGCCAGGATGGCGGAGCGGTCTAAGGCGTTGCGTTCAGGTCGCAGTCTCCCCAGGAGGCGTGGGTTCGAATCCCACCTCAGACAGAGCCCATTGAAAGTACCAAGCAAGAACAAAGCAAACACAGTCAAGAGAGCATTACCAGATGATAAGATGGCAGAGCGGTCTAAGGCGTTGCGTTCAGGTCGCAGTCTCCCCAGGAGGCGTGGGTTCAAATCCCACCTCAGACAGTGCCCATTGAAAGTACCAAGCAAGAACAAAGCAAACACAGTCAAGAGAGCATTACCAGTTGCCAGCATAGCGGAGCGGTCTAAGGCGTTGCGTCCAGGTCGCAGTCTCCACAGGAGGCGTGGGTTCGAATCCCACCTCAGACAGAGCCCATTGAAAGTACCAAGCAATAACCAAGGAAACACGGTCAAGAGAGCATTACCAGTTGCCAGGATGGCGGAGCGGTCTAAGGCGTTGCATTCAGGTCGCAGTGTCCCCAGGAGGCGTGGGTTCGAATCCCACCTCAGACAGTGCCCATTGAAAGTACCAAGCAAGAACAAAGCAAACACAGTCAAGAGAGCATTACCAGTTGCCAGGATGGCGGAGCGGTCTAAGGCGTTGCGTTCAGTTGACAGTACCCCAGGAGGCGTGGGTTCGAATCCCACCTCAGACAGAGCCCATTGAAAGTACCAAGCAAGAACAAAGCAAACACAGTCAAGAGAGCATTACCAGTTGCCAGCATAGCGGAGCGGTCTAAGGCGTTGCGTCCAGGTCGCAGTCTCCACAGGAGGCGTGGGTTCGAATCCCACCTCAGACAGAGCCCATTGAAAGTACCAAGCAATAACCAAGGAAACACGGTCAAGAGAGCATTACCAGTTGCCAGGATGGCGGAGCGGTCTAAGGCGTTGCGTTCAGGTCACAGTCTCCCCAGGAGGCGTGGGTTCGAATCCCACCTCAGACAGAGCCCATTGAAAGTACCAAGCAAGAACAAAGCAAACACAGTCAAGAGAGCATTACCAGATGATAAGATGGCAGAGCGGTCTAAGGCGTTGCGTTCAGGTCGCAGTCTCCCCAGGAGGCGTGGGTTCGAATCCCACCTCAGACAGAGCCCATTGAAAGTACCAAGCAAGAACAAAGCAAACACAGTCAAGAGAGCATTACCAGATTATAAGATGGCAGAGCGGTCTAAGGCGTTGCGTTCAGGTCGCAGTCTCCCCAGGAGGCGTGGGTTCAAATCCCACCTCAGACAGTGACCATTGAAAGTACCAAGCAAGAACAAAGCAAACACAGTCAAGAGAGCATTACCAGATGCCAGCATAGCGGAGCGGTCTAAGGCGTTGCGTTCAGGTCGCAGTGTCCCCAGGAGGCGTGGGTTCGAATCCCACCTCAGACAGTGCCCATTGAAAGTACCAAGCAAGAACAAAGCAAACACAGTCAAGAGAGCATTACCAGTTGCCAGGATGGCGGAGCGGTCTAAGGTGTTGCGTTCAGGTCGCAGTCTCCCCAGGAGGCGTGGGTTCGAATCCCATCTCAGACAGAGCCCATTGAAAGTACCAAGCAAGAACAAAGCAAACACATTCAAGAGAGCATTACCAGTTGCCAGGATGGCAGAGCCGTCTAAGGCGCTGCGTTCAGGTCGCAGTCTCCCCAGGAGGCGTGGGTTCAAATCCCGCAGCAGACCGAGCCCAATGAAAGTACCAAGCAAGAAGAAAGCAAAGACAGTCAAGAGAGCATTACCAGCTGCAAGGATGGCGGAGCGGTCGAAGGCGTTGCGTTCATTGTCGCAGTCTCCCCAGGAGGCGTGGGTTCGAATCCCACCTCAGACAGAGCCCATTGAAAGTACCAAGCAATGACAAAGGAAACACGGTCAAGAGAGCATTACCAGTTGCCAGGATGGCGGAGCGGTCTAAGGCGTTGCGTTCAGTTGACAGTACCCCAGGAGGCGTGGGTTCGAATCCCACCTCAGACAGAGCCCATTGAAAGTACCAAGCAAGAACAAAGCAAACACAGTAAAGAGAGCATTACCAGTTGCCAGGATGGCAGAGCGGTCTAAGGCGCTGCGTTCAGGTCGCAGTCTCCCCAGGAGGCGTGGGTTCAAATCCCGCAGCAGACAGAGCCCAATGAAAGTACCAAGCAAGAAGAAATCAAAGACAGTCAAGAGAGCATTACCAGCTGCAAGGATGGCGGAGCGGTCGAAGGCGTTGCGTTCATTGTCGCAGTCTCCCCAGGAGGCGTGGGTTCGAATCCCACCTCAGACAGAGCCCATTGAAAGTACCAAGCAATGACAAAGGAAACACGGTCAAGAGAGCATTACCAGTTGCCAGGATGGCGGAGCGGTCTAAGGCGTTGCGTTCAGGTCGCAGTCTCCCCAGGAGGCGTGGGTTCGAATCCCACCTCAGACAGAGCCCATTGAAAGTACCAAGCAAGAACAAAGAAAACACAGTCAAGAGAGCATTACCAGATGATAAGATGGCAGAGCGGTCTAAGGCGTTGCGTTCAGGTCGCAGTCTCCCCAGGAGGTGTGGGTTCAAATCCCACCTCAGACAGTGCCCATTGAAAGTACCAAGCAAGAACAAAGCAAACACAGTCAAGAGAGCATTACCAGTTGCCAGCATAGCGGAGCGGTCTAAGGCGTTGCGTCCAGGTCGCAGTCTCCACAGGAGGCGTGGGTTCGAATCCCACCTCAGACAGAGCCCATTGAAAGTACCAAGCAATAACCAAGGAAACACGGTCAATAGAGCATTACCAGTTGCCAGGATGGCGGAGCGGTCTAAGGCGTTGCGTTCAGGTCACAGTCTCCCCAGGAGGCGTGGGTTCGAATCCCACCTCAGACAGAGCCCATTGAAAGTACCAAGCAAGAACAAAGCAAACACAGTCAAGAGAGCATTACCAGATGATAAGATGGCAGAGCGGTCTAAGGCGTTGCGTTCAGGTCGCAGTCTCCCCAGGAGGCGTGGGTTCGAATCCCACCTCAGACAGAGCCCATTGAAAGTACCAAGCAAGAACAAAGCAAACACAGTCAAGAGAGCATTACCAGATGATAAGATGGCAGAGCGGTCTAAGGCGTTGCGTTCAGGTCGCAGTCTCCCCAGGAGGCGTGGGTTCAAATCCCACCTCAGACAGTGACCATTGAAAGTACCAAGCAAGAACAAAGCAAACACAGTCAAGAGAGCATTACCAGATGCCAGCATAGCGGAGCGGTCTAAGGCGTTGCGTTCAGGTCGCAGTCTCCCCAGGAGGTGTGGGTTCAAATCCCACCTCAGACAGTGCCCATTGAAAGTACCAAGCAAGAACAAAGCAAACACAGTCAAGAGAGCATTACCAGTTGCCAGCATAGCGGAGCGGTCTAAGGCGTTGCGTCCAGGTCGCAGTCTCCACAGGAGGCGTGGGTTCGAATCCCACCTCAGACAGAGCCCATTGAAAGTACCAAGCAATAACCAAGGAAACACGGTCAAGAGAGCATTACCAGTTGCCAGGATGGCGGAGCGGTCTAAGGCGTTGCATTCAGGTCGCAGTGTCCCCAGGAGGCGTGGGTTCGAATCCCACCTCAGACAGTGCCCATTGAAAGTACCAAGCAAGAACAAAGCAAACACAGTCAAGAGAGCATTACCAGTTGCCAGGATGGCGGAGCGGTCTAAGGTGTTGCGTTCAGGTCGCAGTCTCCCCAGGAGGCGTGGGTTCGAATCCCACCTCAGACAGAGCCCATTGAAAGTACCAAGCAAGAACAAAGGAAACACAGTCAAGAAAGCATTACCAGTTGCCAGGATGGCGGAGCGGTCTAAGGCGTTGCGTTCAGGTCGCAGTCTCCCCAGGAGGCGTGGGTTCGAATCCCACCTCAGACAGAGCCCATTGAAAGTACCAAGCAAGAACAAAGCAAACACAGTCAAGAGAGCATTACCAGATGATAAGATGGCAGAGCGGTCTAAGGCGTTGCGTTCAGGTCGCAGTCTCCCCAGGAGGCGTGGGTTCAAATCCCACCTCAGACAGTGACCATTGAAAGTACCAAGCAAGAACAAAGCAAACACAGTCAAGAGAGCATTACCAGATGCCAGCATAGCGGAGCGGTCTAAGGCGTTGCGTTCAGGTCGCAGTGTCCCCAGGAGGCGTGGGTTCGAATCCCACCTCAGACAGTGCCCATTGAAAGTACCAAGCAAGAACAAAGCAAACACATTCAAGAGAGCATTACCAGTTGCCAGGATGGCAGAGCGGTCTAAGGCGCTGCGTTCAGGTCGCAGTCTCCCCAGGAGGCGTGGGTTCAAATCCCGCAGCAGACAGAGCCCAATGAAAGTACCAAGCAAGAAGAAAGCAAAGACAGTCAAGAGAGCATTACCAGCTGCAAGGATGGCGGAGCGGTCGAAGGCGTTGCGTTCATTGTCGCAGTCTCCCCAGGAGGCGTGGGTTCGAATCCCACCTCAGACAGAGCCCATTGAAAGTACCAAGCAATGACAAAGGAAACACGGTCAAGAGAGCATTACCAGTTGCCAGGATGGCGGAGCGGTCTAAGGCGTTGCGTTCAGGACGCAGTCTCCCCAGGAGGCGTGGGTTCGAATCCCACCTCAGACAGAGCCCATTGAAAGTACCAAGCAAGAACAAAGCAAACACAGTCAAGAGAGCATTACCAGATGATAAGATGGCAGAGCGGTCTAAGGCGTTGCGTTCAGGTCGCAGTCTCCCCAGGAGGCGTGGGTTCAAATCCCACCTCAGACAGTGCCCATTGAAAGTACCAAGCAAGAACAAAGCAAACACAGTCAAGAGAGCATTCCCAGTTGCCAGCATAGCGGAGCGGTCTAAGGCGTTGCGTCCAGGTCGCAGTCTCCACAGGAGGCGTGGGTTCGAATCCCACCTCAGACAGAGCCCATTGAAAGTACCAAGCAATAACCAAGGAAACACGGTCAAGAGAGCATTACCAGTTGCCAGGATGGCGGAGCGGTCTAAGGCGTTGCGTTCAGGTCACAGTCTCCCCAGGAGGCGTGGGTTCGAATCTCACCTCAGACAGAGCCCATTGAAAGTACCAAGCAAGAACAAAGCAAACACAGTAAAGAGAGCATTACCAGGTGCCAGGATGGTGGAGCGGTCTAAGGCGTTGCGTTCAGGTTGCAGTCTCCCCAGGAGGCGTGGGTTCGAATCCCACCTCAGACAGAGCCCATTGAAAGTACCAAGCAAGAACAAAGGAAACACAGTCAAGAAAGCATTACCAGTTGCCAGGATGGCGGAGCGGTCTAAGGCGTTGCGTTCAGGTCGCAGTCTCCCCAGGAGGCGTGGGTTCGAATCCCACCTCAGACAGAGCCCATTGAAAGTACCAAGCAAGAACAAAGCAAACACGGTCAAGAGAGCATTACCAGTTGCCAGGATGGCGGAGCGGTCTAAGGCGTTGCGTTCAGGACGCAGTCTCCACAGGAGGCGTGGGTTCGAATCCCACCTCAGACAGAGCCCATTGAAAGTACCAAGCAATAACCAAGGAAACACGGTCAAGAGAGCATTATCAGTTGCCAGGATGGCGGAGCGGTCTAAGGCGTTGCGTTCAGGTCACAGTCTCCCCAGGAGGCGTGGGTTCGAATCCCACCTCAGACAGAGCCCATTGAAAGTACCAAGCAAGAACAAAGCAAACACAGTAAAGAGAGCATTACCAGGTGCCAGGATGGTGGAGCGGTCTAAGGCGTTGCGTTCAGGTCGCAGTCTCCCCAGGAGGCGTGGGTTCAAATCCCACCTCAGACAGAGCCCATTGAAAGTACCAAGCAAGAACAAAGGAAACACAGTCAAGAAAGCATGACCAGTTGCCAGGATGGCGGAGCGGTCTAAGGCGTTGCGTTCAGGTCGCAGTTTCCCCAGGAGGCGTGGGTTCGAATCCCACCTCAGACAGAGCCCATTGAAAGTACCAAGCAAGAACAAAGCAAACACAGTCAAGAGAGCATTACCAGATGATAAGATGGCAGAGCGGTCTAAGGCGTTGCGTTCAGGTCGCAGTCTCCCCAGGAGGCGTGGGTTCAAATCCCACCTCAGACAGTGACCATTGAAAGTACCAAGCAAGAACAAAGCAAACACAGTCAAGAGAGCATTACCAGATGCCAGCATAGCGGAGCGGTCTAAGGCGTTGCGTTCAGGTCGCAGTCTCCCCAGGAGGCGTGGGTTCGAATCCCACCTCAGACAGAGCCCATTGAAAGTACCAAGCAAGAACAAAGCAAACACATTCAAGAGAGCATTACCAGTTGCCAGGATGGCAGAGCGGTCTAAGGCGCTGCGTTCAGGTCGCAGTCTCCCCAGGAGGCGTGGGTTCAAATCCCGCAGCAGACAGAGCTAATTGAAAGTACCAAGCAAGAAGAAAGCAAACACAGTCAAGAGAGCATTACCAGATGCCAGCATATCGGAGCGGTCTAAGGCGTTGCGTTCAGGTCACAGTCTCCCCAGGAGGCGTGGGTTCGAATCCCACCTCAGACAGAGCACATTGAAAGTACCAAGCAAGAACAAAGCAAACACAGTAAAGAGAGCATTACCAGGTGCCAGGATGGCGGAGCGGTCTAAGGCGTTGCGTTCAGGTCGCAGTCTCCCCAGGAGGCGTGGGTTCGAATCCCACCTCAGACAGAGCCCATTGAAAGTACCAAGCAATGACAAAGGAAACACGGTCAAGAGAGCATTACCAGTTGCCAGGATGGCGGAGCGGTCTAAGGCGTTGCGTTCAGTTGACAGTACCCCAGGAGGCGTGGGTTCGAATCCCACCTCAGACAGAGCCCATTGAAAGTACCAAGCAAGAACAAAGCAAACACAGTCAAGAGAGCATTACCAGATGCCAGCATAGCGGAGCGGTCTAAGGCGTTGCGTTCAGGTTGCAGTCTCCCCAGGAGGCGTGGGTTCGAATACCACCTCAGACAGTGCCCATTGAAAGTACCAAGCAAGAACAAAGCAAACACAGTCAAGAGAGCATTACCAGTTGCCAGGATGGAAGAGCGGTCTAAGGCGTTGCGTTCAGGTTGCAGTCTCCCCAGGAGGCGTGGGTTCGAATACCACCTCAGACAGAGCCCATTGAAAGTACCATGCAAGAACAAAGCAAACACATTCAAGAGAGCATTACCAGGTGCCAGGATGGCGGAGAGGTCTAAGGCGTTGCGTTCAGGTCGCAGTCTCCCCAGGAGGCGTGGGTTCAAATCCCACCTCAGACAGAGCCCATTGAAAGTACCAAGCAAGAACAAAGCAAACACAGTCAAGAGAGCATTACCAGTTGCCAGGATTGCAGAGCGGTCTAAGGCGTTGCGTTCAGGTCGCAGTCTCCCCTGGAGGCGTGGGTTCGAATCCCACCTCAGACAGAGCCCATTGAAAGTACCAAGCAAGAACAAAGCAAACACAGTCAAGAGAGCATTACCAGTTGCCAGGATGTCAGAGCGGTCTAAGACGTTGCGTTCAGGTCGCAGTCTCCCCAGGAGGCGTGGGTTCGAATCCCACCTCAGACAGCGCCCATTGAAACCACCAAGCAAGAACAAAGCAAACACAGTCAAGAGAGCATTACCAGTTGCCAGGATGGCGGAGCGGTCTAAGGCGTTGCGTTCAGGTCGCAGTCTCCCCAGGAGGCGTGGGTTCGAATCCCACCTCAGACAGTGCCCATTGAAAGTACCAAGCAAGAACAAAGCAAACACATTCAAGAGAGCATTACCAGGTGCCAGGATGGCGGAGCGGTCTAAGGCGTTGCGTTCAGGTCGCAGTCTCCCCAGGAGGCGTGGGTTCGAATCCCACCTCAGACAGAGCCCATTGAAAGTACCAAGCAAGAACAAAGCAAACACAGTCAAGAGAGCATTACCAGTTGCCAGGATTGCAGAGCGGTCTAAGGCGTTGCGTTCAGGTCGCAGTCTCCCCTGGAGGCGTGGGTTTGAATCCCGCCTCAGACAGAGCCCATTGAAAGTACCAAGCAAGAACAAAGCAAACACAGTCAAGAGAGCATTACCAGTTGCCAGGATGTCAGAGCGGTCTAAGGTGTTGCGTTCAGGTCGCAGTATCCCCAGGAGGCGTGGGTTCGAATCCCACCTCAGACAGCGCCCATTGAAACTACCAAGCAAGAACAAAGGAAACACAGTCAAGAGAGCATTACCAGTTGCCAGGATAGCGGAGCGGTCTAAGGCGTTGCGTTCAGATCGCAGTCTCCCCAGGAGGCGTGGGTTCGAATCCCACCTCAGACAGAGCCCATTGAAAGTACCAAGCAATAACAAATCAAACACAGTCAAGAGAGCATGACCAGCTGCCAGGATCACAGAGCGGTCTAAGGCGTTGCGTTCAGGTCGCAGTCTCCCCTGGAGGTGTGGGTTCGAATCTCGTCTCCGACAGAGCCCATTGAAAGTACCAAGCAAGAACATAGGAAACACAGTAAAGAGAGCATTACCAGTTGCCAGGATGGCGGAGCGGTCTAAGGCGTTGCGTTCAGGTCGCAATGTCCCCAGGAGGCGTGGGTTCGAATCCCACCTTAGACAGAGCCCATTGAAAGTACAAAGCAAACACAGTCAAGAGAGCATTACCAGCTGCCAGGATGGCAGAGCGGTCTAAGACATTGCGTTCAGGTCGCAGTCTCCCCAGGAGGCGTGGGTTCAAATCCCACCTCAGACAGTGCCCATTGAAAGTACCAAGCAAGAACAAAGCAAACACAGTCAAGAGAGCATTACCAGTTTCCAGGATGGCGGAGCGGTCTAAGGCGTTGCGTTCAGGTCGCAGTCTCCCCAGGAGGCGTGGGTTCGAATCCCATCTCAGAAAGAGCCCATTGAAAGTACCAAGCAATAACAAAGGAAACACGGTCAAGAGAGCATTACCAGTTGCCAGGATGGCGAAGCGGTCTAAGGCGTTGCGTTCAGGTCACAGTCTCCCCAGGAGGCGTGGGTTCGAATCCCACCTCAGACAGAGCCCATTGAAAGTACCACGCAAGAACAAAGCAAACACAGTCAAGATAGCATTACCAGTTGCCTGGATGGCGGAGCGGTCTAAGGCGTTGCGTTCAGGTCGCAGTCTTCCCAGGAGGCGTGGGTTCGAATCCCACCTCAGACAGAGCCCATTGAAAGTACCAAGCAAGAACAAAGCAAACACATTCAAGAGAGCATTACCAGGTGCCAGGATGGCGGAGCGGTCTAAGGCGTTGCGTTCAGGTCACAGTCTCCCCAGGAGGCGTGGGTTCGAATCCCACCTCAGACAGAGCCCATTGAAAGTACCAAGCAAGAACAAAGCAAACACAGTCAAGAGAGCATTACCAGTTGCCAGGATGGCGAAGCGGTCTAAGGCGTTGCGTTCAGGTCGCAGTCTCCCCAGGAGGCGTGGGTTCGAATCCCACCTCAGACAGAGCCCATTGAAACTACCAAGCAAGAACAAAGCAAACACAGTCAAGATAGCATTACCAGTTGCCTGGATGGCGGAGCGGTCTAAGGCGTTGCGTTCAGGTCGCAGTCTCCCCAGGAGGCGTGGGTTCGAATCCCACCTCAGAAAGAGCCCATTGAAAGTACCAAGCAATAACAAAGGAAACACGGTCAAGAGAGCATTACCAGTTGCCAGGATGGCGAAGCGGTCTAAGGCGTTGCGTTCAGGTCACAGTCTCCCCAGGAGGCGTGGGTTCGAATCCCACCTCAGACAGAGCCCATTGAAAGTACCAAGCAAGAACAAAGGAAACACAGTAAAGAGAGCATTACCAGTTGCCAGGATGGCGGAGCGGTCTAAGGCGTTGCGTTCAGGTCGCAGTCTCCCCAGGAGGCGTGGTTTCGAATCCCGCCTCAGACAGAGCCCATTGAAAGTACCAAGCAAGAACAAAGCAAACACATTCAAGAAAGCATTACCAGGTGCCAGGATGGCGGAGCGGTCTAAGGCGTTGCGTTCAGGTCGCAGTCTCCCCAGGAGGCGTGGGTTCGAATCCCACCTCAGACAGTGCCCATTGAAAGTCCCAAGCAAGAACAAAGCAAACACAGTCAAGAGAGCATTACCAGTTGCCAGGATGACGGAGCGGTCTAAGGCGTTGCGTTCAGGTCGCAGTCTCCCCAGGAGGCGTGGGTTCGAATCCCACCTCAGACAGTGCCCATTGAAACTACCAAGCAAGAACAAAGCAAACACAGTCAAGAGAGCATTACCAGTTGCCAGGATGGCGGAGCGGTCTAAGGCGTTGCGTTCAGGTCGCAGTCTCCCCAGGAGGCGTGGGTTCGAATCCCACCTCAGACAGAGCCCATTGAAACTACCAAGCAAGAACAAAGCAAACACAGTCAAGATAGCATTACCAGTTGCCTGGATGGCGGAGCGGTCTAAGGCGTTGCGTTCAGGTCGCAGTCTCCCCAGGAGGCGTGGGTTCGAATCCCACCTCAGAAAGAGCCCATTGAAAGTACCAAGCAATAACAAAGGAAACACGGTCAAGAGAGCATTACCAGTTGCCAGGATGGCGAAGCGGTCTAAGGCGTTGCGTTCAGGTCGCAGTCTCCCCAGGAGGCGTGGGTTCGAATCCCACCTCAGACAGAGCCCATTGAAAGTACCAAGCAAGAACAAAGCAAACGCAGTCAAGAGAGCATTACCAGCTGCCAGGATGGCAGAGCGGTCTAAGGCGTTGCGTTCAGGTCGCAGTCTCCCCTGGAGGTGTGGGTTCGAATCTCGTCTCCGACAGAGCCCATTGAAAGTACCAAGCAAGAACAAAGCAAACACAGTCAAGAGAGCATTACCAGTTGCCAGGATTGCAGAGCGGTCTAAGGCGTTGCGTTCAGGTCGCAGTCTCCCCAGGAGGCGTGGGTTCGAATCCCACCTCAGACAGAGCCCATTGAAAGTACCAAGCAAGAACAAAGCAAACACATTCAAGAGAGCATTACCAGGTGCCAGGATGGCGGAGCGGTCTAAGGTGTTGCGTTCAGGTCGCAGTCTCCCCAGGAGGCGTGGGTTCGAATCCCACCTCAGTCAGAGCCCATTGAAAGTACCAAGCAAGAACAAAGCAAACACATTCAAGAGAGCATTACCAGGTGCCAGGATGGCGGAGCGGTCTAAGGTGTTGCGTTCAGGTCGCAGTCTCCCCAGGAGGCGTGGGTTCGAATCCCACCTCAGACAGAGCCCATTGAAAGTACCAAGCAAGAACAAAGCAAACACATTCAAGAGAGCATTACCAGGTGCCAGGATGGCGGAGCGGTCTAAGGCGTTGCGTTCAGGTCACAGTCTCCCCAGGAGTCGTGGGTTCGAATCCCACCTCAGACAGAGCCCATTGAAAGTACCAAGCAAGAACAAAGCAAACACAGTCAAGAGAGCATTACCAGTTGCCAGGATTGCAGAGCGGTCTAAGGCGTTGCGTTCAGGTCGCAGTCTCCCCTGGAGGCGTGGGTTCGAATCCCGCCTCAGACAGAGCCCATTGAAAGTACCAAGCAAGAACAAAGCAAACACAGTCAAGAGAGCATTACCAGTTGCCAGGATGTCAGAGCGGTCTAAGGCGTTGCGTTCAGGTTGCAGTCTCCCCAGGAGGCGTGGGTTCGAATACCACCTCAGACAGTGCCCATTGAAAGTACCAAGCAAGAACAAAGCAAACACAGTCAAGAGAGCATTACCAGTTGCCAGGATGGAAGAGCGGTCTAAGGCGTTGCGTTCAGGTTGCAGTCTCCCCAGGAGGCGTGGGTTCGAATACCACCTCAGACAGAGCCCATTGAAAGTACCATGCAAGAACAAAGCAAACACATTCAAGAGAGCATTACCAGGTGCCAGGATGGCGGAGAGGTCTAAGGCGTTGCGTTCAGGTCGCAGTCTCCCCAGGAGGCGTGGGTTCAAATCCCACCTCAGACAGAGCCCATTGAAAGTACCAAGCAAGAACAAAGCAAACACAGTCAAGAGAGCATTACCAGTTGCCAGGATTGCAGAGCGGTCTAAGGCGTTGCGTTCAGGTCGCAGTCTCCCCTGGAGGCGTGGGTTAGAATCCCTCCTCAGACAGAGCCCATTGAAAGTACCAAGCAAGAACAAAGCAAACACAGTCAAGAGAGCATTACCAGTTGCCAGGATGTCAGAGCGGTCTAAGACGTTGCGTTCAGGTCGCAGTCTCCCCAGGAGGCGTGGGTTCGAATCCCACCTCAGACAGCGCCCATTGAAACCACCAAGCAAGAACAAAGCAAACACAGTCAAGAGAGCATTACCAGTTGCCAGGATGGCGGAGCGGTCTAAGGCGTTGCGTTCAGGTCGCAGTCTCCCCAGAAGGCGTGGGTTCGAATCCCACCTCAGACAGTGCCCATTGAAAGTACCAAGCAAGAACAAAGCAAAACATTCAAGAGAGCATTACCAGGTGCCAGGATGGCGGAGCGGTCTAAGGCGTTGCGTTCAGGTCGCAGTCTCCCCAGGAGGCGTGGGTTCGAATCCCACCTCAGACAGAGCCCATTGAAAGTACCAAGCAAGAACAAAGCAAACACAGTCAAGAGAGCATTACCAGTTGCCAGGATTGCAGAGCGGTCTAAGGCGTTGCGTTCAGGTCGCAGTCTCCCCTGGAGGAGTGGGTTTGAATCCCGCCTCAGACAGAGCCCATTGAAAGTACCAAGCAAGAACAAAGCAAACACAGTCAAGAGAGCATTACCAGTTGCCAGGATGTCAGAGCGGTCTAAGGTGTTGCGTTCAGGTCGCAGTCTCCCCAGGAGGCGTGGGTTCGAATCCCACCTCAGACAGCGCCCATTGAAACTACCAAGCAAGAACAAAGGAAACACAGTCAAGAGAGCATTACCAGTTGCCAGGATAGCGGAGCGGTCTAAGGCGTTGCGTTCAGATCGCAGTTTCCCCAGGAGGCGTGGGTTCGAATCCCACCTCAGACAGAGCCCATTGAAAGTACCAAGCAATAACAAATCAAACACAGTCAAGAGAGCATGACCAGCTGCCAGGATCACAGAGCGGTCTAAGGCGTTGCGTTCAGGTCGCAGTCTCCCCTGGAGGTGTGGGTTCGAATCTCGTCTCCGACAGAGCCCATTGAAAGTACCAAGCAAGAACATAGGAAACACAGTAAAGAGAGCATTACCAGTTGCCAGGATGGCGGAGCGGTCTAAGGCGTTGCGTTCAGGTCGCAATGTCCCCAGGAGGCGTGGGTTCGAATCCCACCTTAGACAGAGCCCATTGAAAGTACAAAGCAAACACAGTCAAGAGAGCATTACCAGCTGCCAGGATGGCAGAGCGGTCTAAGACATTGCGTTCAGGTCGCAGTCTCCCCAGGAGGCGTGGGTTCAAATCCCACCTCAGACAGTGCCCATTGAAAGTACCAAGCAAGAACAAAGCAAACACAGTCAAGAGAGCATTACCAGTTTCCAGGATGGCGGAGCGGTCTAAGGCGTTGCGTTCAGGTCGCAGTCTCCCCAGGAGGCGTGGGTTCGAATCCCATCTCAGAAAGAGCCCATTGAAAGTACGAAGCAATAACAAAGGAAACACGGTCAAGAGAGCATTACCAGTTGCCAGGATGGCGAAGCGGTCTAAGGCGTTGCGTTCAGGTCACAGTCTCCCCAGGAGGCGTGGGTTCGAATCCCACCTCAGACAGAGCCCATTGAAAGTACCACGCAAGAACAAAGCAAACACAGTCAAGATAGCATTACCAGTTGCCTGGATGGCGGAGCGGTCTAAGGCGTTGCGTTCAGGTCGCAGTCTTCCCAGGAGGCGTGGGTTCGAATCCCACCTCAGACAGAGCCCATTGAAAGTACCAAGCAAGAACAAAGCAAACACATTCAAGAGAGCATTACCAGGTGCCAGGATGGCGGAGCGGTCTAAGGCGTTGCGTTCAGGTCACAGTCTCCCCAGGAGGCGTGGGTTCGAATCCCACCTCAGACAGAGCCCATTGAAAGTACCAAGCAAGAACAAAGCAAACACAGTCAAGAGAGCATTACCAGTTGCCAGGATGGCGAAGCGGTCTAAGGCGTTGCGTTCAGGTCGCAGTCTCCCCAGGAGGCGTGGGTTCGAATCCCACCTCAGACAGAGCCCATTGAAACTACCAAGCAAGAACAAAGCAAACACAGTCAAGATAGCATTACCAGTTGCCTGGATGGCGGAGCGGTCTAAGGCGTTGCGTTCAGGTCGCAGTCTCCCCAGGAGGCGTGGGTTCGAATCCCACCTCAGAAAGAGCCCATTGAAAGTACCAAGCAATAACAAAGGAAACACGGTCAAGAGAGCATTACCAGTTGCCAGGATGGCGAAGCGGTCTAAGGCGTTGCGTTCAGGTCACAGTCTCCCCAGGAGGCGTGGGTTCGAATCCCACCTCAGACAGAGCCCATTGAAAGTACCAAGCAAGAACAAAGGAAACACAGTAAAGAGAGCATTACCAGTTGCCAGGATGGCGGAGCGGTCTAAGGCGTTGCGTTCAGGTCGCAGTCTCCCCAGGAGGCGTGGGTTCGAATCCCAACTCAGACAGAGCCCATTGAAACTACCAAGCAAGAACAAAGCAAACACAGTCAAGATAGCATTACCAGTTGCCTGGATGGCGGAGCGGTCTAAGGCGTTGCGTTCAGGTCGCAGTCTCCCCAGGAGGCGTGGGTTCGAATCCCACCTCAGACAGAGCCCATTGAAAGTACCAAGCAAGAACAAAGCATACACATTCAAGAGAGCATTACCAGGTGCCAGGATGGTGGAGCGGTCTAAGGCGTTGCGTTCAGGTCACAGTCTCCCCAGGAGGCGTGGGTTCGAATCCCACCTCAGACAGAGCCCATTGAAAGTACCTAGCAAGAACAAAGGAAACACAGTAAAGAGAGCATTACCAGTTGCCAGGATGGCGAAGCGGTGTAAGGCGTTGCGTTCAGGTCGCAGTCTCCCCAGGAGGCGTGGTTTCGAATCCCGCCTCAGACAGAGCCCATTGAAAGTACCAAGCAAGAACAAAGCAAACACATTCAAGAAAGCATTACCAGGTGCCAGGATGGCGGAGCGGTCTAAGGCGTTGCGTTCAGGTCGCAGTCTCCCCAGGAGGCGTGGGTTCGAATCCCACCTCAGACAGTGCCCATTGAAAGTCCCAAGCAAGAACAAAGCAAACACAGTCAAGAGAGCATTACCAGTTGCCAGGATGACGGAGCGGTCTAAGGCGTTGCGTTCAGGTCGCAGTCTCCCCAGGAGGCGTGGGTTCGAATCCCACCTCAGACAGTGCCCATTGAAACTACCAAGCAAGAACAAAGCAAACACAGTCAAGAGAGCATTACCAGTTGCCAGGATGGCGGAGCGGTCTAAGGCGTTGCGTTCAGGTCGCAGTCTCCCCAGGAGGCGTGGGTTCGAATCCCACCTCAGACAGAGCCCATTGAAACTACCAAGCAAGAACAAAGCAAACACAGTCAAGATAGCATTACCAGTTGCCTGGATGGCGGAGCGGTCTAAGGCGTTGCGTTCAGGTCGCAGTCTCCCCAGGAGGCGTGGGTTCGAATCCCACCTCAGAAAGAGCCCATTGAAAGTACCAAGCAATAACAAAGGAAACACGGTCAAGACAGCATTACCAGTTGCCAGGATGGCGAAGCGGTCTAAGGCGTTGCGTTCAGGTCGCAGTCTCCCCAGGAGGCGTGGGTTCGAATCCCACCTCAGACAGAGCCCATTGAAACTACCAAGCAAGAACAAAGCAAACACAGTCAAGATAGCATTACCAGTTGCCTGGATGGCGGAGCGGTCTAAGGCGTTGCGTTCAGGTCGCAGTCTCCCCAGGAGGCGTGGGTTCGAATCCCACCTCAGAAAGAGCCCATTGAAAGTACCAAGCAATAACAAAGGAAACACGGTCAAGAGAGCATTACCAGTTGCCAGGATGGCGAAGCGGTCTAAGGCGTTGCGTTCAGGTCACAGTCTCCCCAGGAGGCGTGGGTTCGAATCCCACCTCAGACAGAGCCCATTGAAAGTACCAAGCAAGAACAAAGGAAACACAGTAAAGAGAGCATTACCAGTTGCCAGGATGGCGGAGCGGTCTAAGGCGTTGCGTTCAGGTCGCAGTCTCCCCAGGAGGCGTGGGTTCGAATCCCAACTCAGACAGAGCCCATTGAAACTACCAAGCAAGAACAAAGCAAACACAGTCAAGATAGCATTACCAGTTGCCTGGATGGCGGAGCGGTCTAAGGCGTTGCGTTCAGGTCGCAGTCTCCCCAGGAGGCGTGGGTTCGAATCCCACCTCAGACAGTGCCCATTGAAAGTCCCAAGCAAGAACAAAGCAAACACAGTCAAGAGAGCATTACCAGTTGCCAGGATGACGGAGCGGTCTAAGGCGTTGCGTTCAGGTCGCAGTCTCCCCAGGAGGCGTGGGTTCGAATCCCACCTCAGACAGTGCCCATTGAAACTACCAAGCAAGAACAAAGCAAACACAGTCAAGAGAGCATTACCAGTTGCCAGGATGGCGGAGCGGTCTAAGGCGTTGCGTTCAGGTCGCAGTCTCCCCAGGAGGCGTGGGTTCGAATCCCACCTCAGACAGAGCCCATTGAAAGTACCAAGCAAGAACAAAGCAAACACATTCAAGAGAGCATTACCAGGTGCCAGGATGGCGGAGCGGTCTAAGGCGTTGCGTTCAGGTCACAGTCTCCCCAGGAGGCGTGGGTTCGAATCCCACCTCAGACAGAGCCCATTGAAAGTACCAAGCAAGAACAAAGCAAACACAGTCAAGAGAGCATTACCAGTTGCCAGGATGGCGAAGCGGTCTAAGGCGTTGCGTTCAGGTCGCAGTCTCCCCAGGAGGCGTGGGTTCGAATCCCACCTCAGACAGAGCCCATTGAAACTACCAAGCAAGAACAAAGCAAACACAGTCAAGATAGCATTACCAGTTGCCTGGATGGCGGAGCGGTCTAAGGCGTTGCGTTCAGGTCGCAGTCTCCCCAGGAGGCGTGGGTTCGAATCCCACCTCAGAAAGAGCCCATTGAAAGTACCAAGCAATAACAAAGGAAACACGGTCAAGAGAGCATTACCAGTTGCCAGGATGGCGAAGCGGTCTAAGGCGTTGCGTTCAGGTCACAGTCTCCCCAGGAGGCGTGGGTTCGAATCCCACCTCAGACAGAGCCCATTGAAAGTACCAAGCAAGAACAAAGGAAACACAGTAAAGAGAGCATTACCAGGTGCCAGGATGGCGGAGCGGTCTAAGGCGTTGCGTTCAGGTCACAGTCTCCCCAGGAGGCGTGGGTTCGAATCCCACCTCAGACAGAGCCCATTGAAAGTACCAAGCAAGAACAAAGGAAACACAGTAATGAGAGCATTACCAGTTGCCAGGATGGCGAAGCGGTGTAAGGCGTTGCGATCAGGTCGCAGTCTCCCCAGGAGGCGTGGGTTCGAATCCCGCCTCAGACAGAGCCCATTGAAAGTACCAAGCAAGAACAAATCAAACACATTCAAGAAAGCATTACCAGGTGCCAGGATGGCGGAGCGGTCTAAGGCGTTGCGTTCAGGTCGCAGTCTCCCCAGGAGGCGTGGGTTCGAATCCCACCTCAGACAGTGCCCATTGAAAGTACCAAGCAAGAACAAAGCAAACACAGTCAAGAGAGCATTACCAGTTGCCAGGATGGCGGAGCGGTCTAAGGCGTTGCGTTCAGGTCGCAGTCTCCCCAGGAGGCGTGGGTTCGAATCCCACCTCAGACAGTGCCCATTGAAACTACCAAGCAAGAACAAAGCAAACACAGTCAAGAGAGCATGACCAGTTGCCAGGATGGCGGAGCGGTCTAAGGCGTTGCGTTCAGGTCGCAGTCTCCCCAGGAGGCGTAGGTTCGAATCCCACGTCAGACAGAGCCCATTGAAAGTACCAAGCAAGAACAAAGCAAACACATTCAAGAGAGCATTACCAGGTGCCAGGATGGCGGAGCGGTCTAAGGCGTTGCGTTCAGGTCGCAGTCTCCCCAGGAGGCGTGGGTTCTAATCCCACCTAAGACAGAGCCCATTGAAAGTACCAAGCAAGAACAAAGCAATCACATTCAAGAGAGCATTACCAGGTGCCAGGATGGCGGAGCGGTCTAAGGCGTTGCGTTCAGGTCGCAGTCTCCCCAGGAGGTGTGTGTTCGAATCCCACCTCAGACAGAGCCCATTGAAAGTACCAAGCAATAACAAAGGAAACACGGTCAAGAGAGCATTACCAGTTGCCAGGATGGCGAAGCCGTGTAAGGCGTTGCGTTCAGGTCACAGTCTCCCCAGGAGGCGTGGGTTCGAATCCCACCTCAGACAGAGCCCATTGAAAGTACAAAGCAAACACAGTCAAGAGAGCATGACCAGCTGCCAGGATCGCAGAGCGGTCTAAGGCGTTGCGTTCAGGTCGCAGTCTCCCCTGGAGGTGTGGGTTCGAATCTCGTCTCCGACAGAGCCCATTGAAAGGACCAAGCAAGAACAAAGCAAACACATTCAAGAGAGCATTACCAGTTGCGAGGATGGCGGAGCGGTCTAAGGTGTTGATTTCAGGTCGCAGTCTCCCCAGGAGGCGTGGGTTCGAATCCCGCCTCAGACAGAGCCCATTGAAAGTACCAAGCAAGAACAAAGCAAACACAGTCAAGAGAGCATTACCAGGTGCCAGGATGGCAGAGCGGTCTAAGGCGTTGCGTTCAGGTCGCAGTCTCCCCAGGAGGCGTGGGTTCGAATCCCGCCTCAGACAGAGCCCATTGAAAGTACCAAGCAAGAACAAAGCAAACACAGTCAAGAGAGCATTACCAGTTGCCAGGATGGCAGAGCGGTCTAAGGCGCTGCGTTCAGGTTGCAGTCTCCCCAGGAGGCGTGGGTTCGAATCCCGCCTCAGACAGAGCCCATTGAAAGTACCAAGCAAGAACAAAGCAAACACAGTCAAGAGAGCATTACCAGTTGCCAGGATGGCAGAGCGATCTAAGGCGCTGCGTTCAGGTCGCAGTCTCCCCAGGAGGCGTGGGTTCGAATCCCACCTCAGAAAGAGCCCATTGAAAGTACCAAGCAATAACAAAGGAAACACGGTCAAGAGAGCATTACCAGTTGCCAGGATGGCGAAGCGGTCTAAGGCGTTGCGTTCAGGTCACAGTCTCCCAAGGAGGCGTGGGTTCGAATCCCACCTCAGACAGAGCCCATTGAAACTACCAAGCAAGAACAAAGCAAACACAGTCAAGATAGCATTACCAGTTGCCTGGATGGCGGAGCGGTCTAAGGCGTTGCGTTCAGGTCGCAGTCTCCCCAGGAGGCGTGGGTTCGAATCCCACCTCAGACAGAGCCCATTGAAAGTACCAAGCAAGAACAAAGCAAACACATTCAAGAGAGCATTACCAGGTGCCAGGATGGCGGAGCGGTCTAAGGCGTTGCGTTCAGGTCACAGTCTCCCCAGGAGGCGTGGGTTCGAATCCCACCTCAGACAGAGCCCATTGAAAGTACCAAGCAAGAACAAAGCAATCACATTCAAGAGAGCATTACCAGGTGCCAGGATGGCGGAGCGGTCTAAGGCGTTGCGTTCAGGTCGCAGTCTCCCCAGGAGGTGTGTGTACGAATCCCACCTCAGACAGAGCCCATTGAAAGTACCAAGCAATAACAAAGGAAACACGGTCAAGAGAGCATTACCAGTTGCCAGGATGGCGAAGCCGTGTAAGGCGTTGCGTTCAGGTCACAGTCTCCCCAGGAGGCGTGGGTTCGAATCCCACCTCAGACAGAGCCCATTGAAAGTACAAAGCAAACACAGTCAAGAGAGCATTACCAGCTGCCAGGATGGCAGAGCGGTCAAAGGCGTTGCGTTCAGGTCGCAGTCTCCCCAGGAGGCGTGGGTTCAAATCCCACCTCAGACAGTGCCCATTGAAAGTACCAAGCAAGAACAAAGCAAACACATTCAAGAGAGCATTACCAGGTGCCAGGATGGCGGAGCGGTCTAAGGCGTTGCGTTCAGGTCGCAGTCTCCCCAGGAGGCGTGGGTTCGAATCCCACCTCAGAAAGAGCCCATTGAAAGTACCAAGCAATAACAAAGGAAACACGGTCAAGAGAGCATTACCAGTTGCCAGGATGGCGAAGCGGTCTAAGGCGTTGCGTTCAGGTCGCAGTCTCCCCAGGAAGCGTGGGTTCGAATCCCACCTCAGACAGAGCCCATTGAAAGTACCAAGCAAGAACAAAGCAAACGCAGTCAAGGGAGCATTACCAGCTGCCAGGATGGCAGAGCGGTCTAAGGCGTTGCGTTCAGGTCGCAGTCTCCCCTGGAGGTGTGGGTTCGAATCTCGTCTCCGACAGAGCCCATTGAAAGTACCAAGCAAGAACAAAGCAAACACATTCAAGAGAGCATTACCAGGTGCCAGGATGGCGGAGCGGTCTAAGGCGTTGCGTTCAGGTCACAGTCTCCCCAGGAGGCGTGGGTTCGAATCCCACCTCAGACAGAGCCCATTGAAAGTACCAATCAAGAACAAAGGAAACACAGTAATGAGAGCATTACCAGTTGCCAGGATGGCGAAGCGGTGTAAGGCGTTGCGTTCAGGTCGCAGTTTCCCCAGGAGGCGTGGGTTCGAATCCCGCCTCAGACAGAGCCCATTGAAAGTACCAAGCAAGAACAAATCAAACACATTCAAGAAAGCATTACCAGGTGCCAGGATGGCGGAGCGGTCTAAGGCGTTGCGTTCAGGTCGCAGTCTCCCCAGGAGGCGTGGGTTCGAATCCCACCTCAGACAGATCCCATTGAAAGTACCAAGCAAGAACAAAGCAAACACAGTCAAGAGAGCATTACCAGCTGCCAGGATGGCAGAGCGGTCTAAGGCGTTGCGTTCAGGTCGCAGTCTCCCCTGGAGGTGTGGGTTCGAATCTCGTCTCCGACAGAGCCCATTGAAAGTACCAAGCAAGAACAAAGCAAACACATTCAAGAGAGCATTACCAGTTGCCAGGATGGCGGAGCGGTCTAAGGTGTTGCGTTCAGGTCGCAGTCTCCCCAGGAGGCGTGGGTTCGAATCCCACCTCAGACAGAGCCCATTGAAAGTACCAAGCAATAACAAAGGAAACACGGTCAAGAGAGCATTACCAGTTGCCAGGATGGCGGAGCGGTCTAAGGCGTTGCGTTCAGGTCGCAGTCTCCCCAGGAGGCGTGGGTTCGAATCCCACCTCAGACAGAGCCCATTGAAAGTACAAAGCAAACACAGTCAAGAGAGCATGACCAGCTGCCAGGATCGCAGAGCGGTCTAAGGCGTTGCGTTCAGGTCGCAGTCTCCCCTGGAGGTGTGGGTTCGAATCTCGTCTCCGACAGAGCCCATTGAAAGTACCAAGCAAGAACAAAGCAAACACATTCAAGAGAGCATTACCAGTTGCCAGGATGGCGGAGCGGTCTAAGGTGTTGATTTCAGGTCGCAGTCTCCCCAGGAGGCGTGGGTTCGAATCCCGCCTCAGACAGAGCCCATTGAAAGTACCAAGCAAGAACAAAGCAAACACAGTCAAGAGAGCATTACCAGGTGCCAGGATGGCAGAGCGGTCTAAGGCGTTGCGTTCAGGTCGCAGTCTCCCCAGGAGGCGTGGGTTCGAATCCCGCCTCAGACAGAGCCCATTGAAAGTACCAAGCAAGAACAAAGCAAACACAGTCAAGAGAGCATTACCAGTTGCCAGGATGGCAGAGCGGTCTAAGGCGCTGCGTTCAGGTTGCAGTCTCCCCAGGAGGCGTGGGTTCGAATCCCGCCTCAGACAGAGCCCATTGAAAGTACCAAGCAAGAACAAAGCAAACACAGTCAAGAGAGCATTACCAGTTGCCAGGATGGCAGAGCGATCTAAGGCGCTGCGTTCAGGTCGCAGTCTCCCCAGGAGGCGTGGGTTCGAATCCCACCTCAGAAAGAGCCCATTGAAAGTACCAAGCAATAACAAAGGAAACACGGTCAAGAGAGCATTACCAGTTGCCAGGATGGCGAAGCGGTCTAAGGCGTTGCGTTCAGGTCACAGTCTCCCAAGGAGGCGTGGGTTCGAATCCCACCTCAGACAGAGCCCATTGAAACTACCAAGCAAGAACAAAGCAAACACAGTCAAGATAACATTACCAGTTGCCTGGATGGCGGAGCGGTCTAAGGCGTTGCGTTCAGGTCGCAGTCTCCCCAGGAGGCGTGGGTTCGAATCCCACCTCAGACAGAGCCCATTGAAATTACCAAGCAAGAACAAAGCAAACACATTCAAGAGAGCATTACCAGGTGCCAGGATGGCGGAGCGGTCTAAGGCGTTGCGTTCAGGTCACAGTCTCCCCAGGAGGCGTGGGTTCGAATCCCACCTCAGACAGAGCCCATTGAAAGTACCAAGCAAGAACAAAGCAATCACATTCAAGAGAGCATTACCAGGTGCCAGGATGGCGGAGCGGTCTAAGGCGTTGCGTTCAGGTCGCAGTCTCCCCAGGAGGTGTGTGTTCGAATCCCACCTCAGACAGAGCCCATTGAAAGTACCAAGCAATAACAAAGGAAACACGGTCAAGAGAGCATTACCAGTTGCCAGGATGGCGAAGCCGTGTAAGGCGTTGCGTTCAGGTCACAGTCTCCCCAGGAGGCGTGGGTTCGAATCCCACCTCAGACAGAGCCCATTGAAAGTACAAAGCAAACACAGTCAAGAGAGCATTACCAGCTGCCAGGATGGCAGAGCGGTCAAAGGCGTTGCGTTCAGGTCGCAGTCTCCCCAGGAGGCGTGGGTTCAAATCCCACCTCAGACAGTGCCCATTGAAAGTACCAAGCAAGAACAAAGCAAACACATTCAAGAGAGCATTACCAGGTGCCAGGATGGCGGAGCGGTCTAAGGCGTTGCGTTCAGGTCGCAGTCTCCCCAGGAGGCGTGGGTTCGAATCCCACCTCAGAAAGAGCCCATTGAAAGTACCAAGCAATAACAAAGGAAACACGGTCAAGAGAGCATTACCAGTTGCCAGGATGGCGAAGCGGTCTAAGGCGTTGCGTTCAGGTCGCAGTCTCCCCAGGAGGCGTGGGTTCGAATCCCACCTCAGACAGAGCCCATTGAAAGTACCAAGCAAGAACAAAGCAAACGCAGTCAAGGGAGCATTACCAGCTGCCAGGATGGCAGAGCGGTCTAAGGCGTTGCGTTCAGGTCGCAGTCTCCCCTGGAGGTGTGGGTTCGAATCTCGTCTCCGACAGAGCCCATTGAAAGTACCAAGCAAGAACAAAGCAAACACAGTCAAGAGAGCATTACCAGTTGCCAGGATTGCAGAGCGGTCTAAGGCGTTGCGTTCAGGTCGCAGTCTCCCCAGGAGGCGTGGGTTCGAATCCCACCTCAGACAGAGCCCATTGAAAGTACCAAGCAAGAACAAAGTAAACACATTCAAGAGAGCATTACCAGGTGCCAGGATGGCGGAGCGGTCTAAGGTGTTGCGTTCAGGTCGCAGTCTCCCCAGGAGGCGTGGGTTCGAATCCCACCTCAGACAGAGCCCATTGAAAGTACCAAGCAAGAACAAAGCAAACACATTCAAGAGAGCATTACCAGGTGCCAGGATGGCGGAGCGGTCTAAGGTGTTGCGTTCAGGTCGCAGTCTCCCCAGGAGGCGTGGGTTCGAATCCCACCTCAGACAGAGCCCATTGAAAGTACCAAGCAAGAACAAAGCAAACACATTCAAGAGAGCATTACCAGGTGCCAGGATGGCGGAGCGGTCTAAGGCGTTGCGTTCAGGTCACAGTCTCCCCAGGAGGCGTGGGTTCGAATCCCACCTCAGACAGAGCCCATTGAAAGTACCAAGCAAGAACAAAGGAAACACAGTAATGAGAGCATTACCAGTTGCCAGGATGGCGAAGCGGTGTAAGGCGTTGCGTTCAGGTCGCAGTTTCCCCAGGAGGCGTGGGTTCGAATCCCGCCTCAGACAGAGCCCATTGAAAGTACCAAGCAAGAACAAATCAAACACATTCAAGAAAGCATTACCAGGTGCCAGGATGGCGGAGCGGTCTAAGGCGTTGCGTTCAGGTCGCAGTCTCCCCAGGAGGCGTGGGTTCGAATCCCACCTCAGACAGATCCCATTGAAAGTACCAAGCAAGAACAAAGCAAACACAGTCAAGAGAGCATTACCAGCTGCCAGGATGGCAGAGCGGTCTAAGGCGTTGCGTTCAGGTCGCAGTCTCCCCTGGAGGTGTGGGTTCGAATCTCGTCTCCGACAGAGCCCATTGAAAGTACCAAGCAAGAACAAAGCAAACACATTCAAGAGAGCATTACCAGTTGCCAGGATGGCGGAGCGGTCTAAGGTGTTGCGTTCAGGTCGCAGTCTCCCCAGGAGGCGTGGGTTCGAATCCCACCTCAGACAGAGCCCATTGAAAGTACCAAGCAAGAACATAGGAAACACAGTCAAGAGAGCATTACCAGTTGCCAGGATGGCGGAGCGGTCTAAGGCGTTGCGTTCAGGTCGCAGTCTCCCCAGGAGGCGTGGGTTCGAATCCCACCTCAGACAGAGCCCATTGAAAGTACAAAGCAAACACAGTCAAGAGAGTATTACCAGCTGCCAGGATGGCAGAGCGGTCTAAGACGTTGCGTTCAGGTCGCAGTCTCCCCAGGAGGCGTGGGTTCGAATCCCACCTCAGACAGTGCCCATTGAAAGTACCAAGCAAGAACAAAGCAAACACAGTCAAGAGAGCATTACCAGTTGCCAGGATGGCAGAGCGGTCTAAGGCATGGCGTTGAGGTTGCAGTCTCCCCAGGAGGCGTGGGTTCGAATACCACCTCAGACAGAGCCCATTGAAAGTACCATGCAAGAACAAAGCAAACACATTCAAGAGAGCATTACCAGGTGCCAGGATGGCGGAGCGGTCTAAGGCGTTGCGTTCAGGTCGCAGTCTCCCCAGTAGGCGTGGGTTCGAATCCCACCTCAGACAGTGCCCATTGAAAGTACCAAGCAAGAACAAAGCAAACACAGTCAAGAGAGCATTACCAGTTGCCAGGATGGCAGAGCGGTCTAAGGCGTTGCGTTCAGGTTGCAGTCTCCCCAGGAGGCGTGGGTTCGAATACCACCTCAGACAGAGCCCATTGAAAGTACCATGCAAGAACAAAGCAAACACATTCAAGAGAGCATTACCAGGTGCCAGGATGGCGGAGCGGTCTAAGGCGTTGCGTTCAGGTCGCAGTCTCCCCAGGAGGCGTGGGTTCGAATCCCACCTCAGAAAGAGCCCATTGAAACTACCAAGCAAGAACAAAGCAAACACAGTCAAGATAGCATTACCAGTTGCCTGGATGGCGGAGCGGTCTAAGGCGTTGCGTTCAGGTCGCAGTCTCCCCAGGAAGCGTGGGTTCGAATCCCACCTCAGACAGAGCCCATTGAAAGTACCAAGCAAGAACAAAGCAAACACATTCAAGAGAGCATTACCAGGTGCCAGGATGGCGGAGCGGTCTAAGGCGTTGCGTTCAGGTCGCAGTCTACCCAGGAGGCGTGGGTTCAAATCCCACCTCAGACAGTGCCCATTGAAACTACCAAGCAAGAACAAAGCAAACACAGTCAAGAGAGCATTACCAGTTGCCAGGATGGCGGGGCGGTCTAAGGCGTTGCGTTCAGGTCGCAGTCTCCCCAGGAGGCGTGGGTTCGAATCCCACCTCAGACAGTGCCCATTGAAAGTACCAAGCAAGAACAAAGCAAACACAGTCAATAGAGCATTACCAGTTGCCAGGATAGCGGAGCGGTCTAAGGCGTTGCGTTCAGGTCGCAGTCTCCCCAGTAGGCGTGGGTTCGAATCCCACCTCAGACAGAGCCCATTGAAAGTACCAAGCAAGAACAAAGCAAACACAGTCAAGAGAGCATTACCAGTTGCCAGGATGGCAGAGCGGTCTAAGGCGCTGCGTTCAGGTCGCAGTCTCCCCAGGAGGCGTGGGTTCGAATCCCGCCTCAGACAGAGCCCATTGAAAGTACCAAGCAAGAACAAAGCAAACACAGTCAAGAGAGCATTACCAGTTGCCAGGATGGCAGAGCGGTCTAAGTCGCTGCGTTCAGGTCTCAGTCTCCCCAGGAGGCGTGGGTTCGAATCCCGCAGCAGACAGAGCCCATTGAAAGTACCAAGCAAGAAGAAAGCAAACACAGTCAAGAGAGCATTACCAGCTGCAAGGATGGCGGAGCGGTCTTAGGCGTTGCGTTCAGGTCGCAGTCTCCCCAGGAGGCGTGGGTTCGAATCCCGCCTCAGACAGAGCCCATTGAAAGTACCAAGCAAGAACAAAGCAAACACATTCAAGAGAGCATTACCAGGTGCCAGGATGGCGGAGCGGTCTAAGGCGTTGCGTTCAGGTCGCAGTCTCCCCAGGAGGCGTGGGTTCGAATCCCACCTCAGACAGAGCCCATTGAAAGTACCAAGCAAGAACAAAGCAAACACAGTCAAGAGAGCATTACCAGTTGCCAGGATGGCAGAGCGGTCTAAGGCGTTGCGTTCAGGTCGCAGTCTCCCCAGGAGGCGTGGGTTCGAATCCCGCCTCAGACAGAGCCCATTGAAAGTACCAAGCAAGAACAAAGCAAACACATTCAAGAGAGCATTACCAGTTGCCAGGATGGCGGAGCGGTCTAAGGTGTTGCGTTCAGGTCGCAGTCTCCCCAGGAGGCGTGGGTTCGAATCCCACCTCAGACAGAGCCCATTGAAAGTACCAAGCAAGAACAAAGCAAACACATTCAAGAGAGCATTACCAGGTGCCAGGATGGCGGAGCGGTCTAAGGCGTTGCGTTCAGGTCACAGTCTCCCCAGGAGGCGTGGGTTCGAATCCCACCTCAGACAGAGCCCATTGAAAGTACCAAGCAAGAACAAAGGAAACACAGTAATGAGAGCATTACCAGTTGCCAGGATGGCGAAGCGGTTTAAGGCGTTGCGTTCAGGTCGCAGTCTCCCCAGGAGGCGTGGGTTCGAATCCCGCCTCAGACAGAGCCCATTGAAAGTACCAAGCAAGAACAAATCAAACACATTCAAGAAAGCATTACCAGGTGCCAGGATGGCGGAGCGGTCTAAGGCGTTGCGTTCAGGTCGCAGTCTCCCCAGGAGGCGTGGGTTCGAATCCCACCTCAGACAGTGCCCATTGAAAGTACCAAGCAAGAACAAAGCAAACACAGTCAAGAGAGCATTACCAGTTGCCAGGATGGCGGAGCGGTCTAAGGCGTTGCGTTCAGGTCGCAGTCACCCCAGGAGGCGTGGGTTCGAATCCCACCTCAGACAGTGCCCATTGAAACTACCAAGCAAGAACAAAGCAAACACAGTCAAGAGAGCATTACCAGTTGCCAGGATGGCGGAGCGGTCTAAGGCGTTGCGTTCAGGTCGCAGTCTCCCCAGGAGGCGTAGGTTCGAATCCCACGTCAGACAGAGCCCATTGAAAGTACCAAGCAAGAACAAAGCAAACACATTCAAGAGAGCATTACCAGGTGCCAGGATGGCGGAGCGGTCTAAGGCGTTGCGTTCAGGTCGCAGTCTCCCCAGGAGGCGTGGGTTCGAATCCCACCTCAGACAGCGCCCATTGAAACTACCAAGCAAGAACAAAGGAAACACAGTCAAGAGAGCATTACCAGTTGCCAGGATAGCGGAGCGGTCTAATGCGTTGCGTTCAGATCGCAGTCTCCCCAGGAGGCGTGGGTTCGAATCCCACCTCAGACAGAGCCCATTGAAAGTACCAAGCAATAACAAATCAAACACAGTCAAGAGAGCATGACCAGCTGCCAGGATCGCAGAGCAGTCTAAGGCGTTGCGTTCAGGTCGCAGTCTCCCCTGGAGGTGTGGGTTCGAATCCCGCCTCAGACAGAGCCCATTGAAAGTACCAAGCAAGAACAAAGCAAACACATTCAAGAGAGCATTACCAGGTGCCAGGATGGCGGAGCGGTCTAAGGCGTTGCGTTCAGGTCGCAGTCTCCCCAGGAGGCGTGGGTTCGAATCCCACCTCAGACAGAGCCCATTGAAAGTACCAAGCAAGAACAAAGCAAACACAGTCAAGAGAGCATTACCAGTTGCCAGGATGGCAGAGCGGTCTAAGGCGTTGCGTTCAGGTCGCAGTCTCCCCAGGAGGCGTGGGTTCGAATCCCGCCTCAGACAGAGCCCATTGAAAGTACCAAGCAAGAACAAAGCAAACACATTCAAGAGAGCATTACCAGTTGCCAGGATGGCGGAGCGGTCTAAGGTGTTGCGTTCAGGTCGCAGTCTCCCCAGGAGGCGTGGGTTCGAATCCCACCTCAGACAGAGCCCATTGAAAGTACCAAGCAAGAACAAAGCAAACACATTCAAGAGAGCATTACCAGGTGCCAGGATGGCGGAGCGGTCTAAGGCGTTGCGTTCAGGTCACAGTCTCCCCAGGAGGCGTGGGTTCGAATCCCACCTCAGACAGAGCCCATTGAAAGTACCAAGCAAGAACAAAGGAAACACAGTAATGAGAGCATTACCAGTTGCCAGGATGGCGAAGCGGTTTAAGGCGTTGCGTTCAGGTCGCAGTCTCCCCAGGAGGCGTGGGTTCGAATCCCGCCTCAGACAGAGCCCATTGAAAGTACCAAGCAAGAACAAATCAAACACATTCAAGAAAGCATTACCAGGTGCCAGGATGGCGGAGCGGTCTAAGGCGTTGCGTTCAGGTCGCAGTCTCCCCAGGAGGCGTGGGTTCGAATCCCACCTCAGACAGTGCCCATTGAAAGTACCAAGCAAGAACAAAGCAAACACAGTCAAGAGAGCATTACCAGTTGCCAGGATGGCGGAGCGGTCTAAGGCGTTGCGTTCAGGTCGCAGTCACCCCAGGAGGCGTGGGTTCGAATCCCACCTCAGACAGTGCCCATTGAAACTACCAAGCAAGAACAAAGCAAACACAGTCAAGAGAGCATTACCAGTTGCCAGGATGGCGGAGCGGTCTAAGGCGTTGCGTTCAGGTCGCAGTCTCCCCAGGAGGCGTAGGTTCGAATCCCACGTCAGACAGAGCCCATTGAAAGTACCAAGCAAGAACAAAGCAAACACATTCAAGAGAGCATTACCAGGTGCCAGGATGGCGGAGCGGTCTAAGGCGTTGCGTTCAGGTCGCAGTCTCCCCAGGAGGCGTGGGTTCGAATCCCACCTCAGACAGCGCCCATTGAAACTACCAAGCAAGAACAAAGGAAACACAGTCAAGAGAGCATTACCAGTTGCCAGGATAGCGGAGCGGTCTAATGCGTTGCGTTCAGATCGCAGTCTCCCCAGGAGGCGTGGGTTCGAATCCCACCTCAGACAGAGCCCATTGAAAGTACCAAGCAATAACAAATCAAACACAGTCAAGAGAGCATGACCAGCTGCCAGGATCGCAGAGCAGTCTAAGGCGTTGCGTTCAGGTCGCAGTCTCCCCTGGAGGTGTGGGTTCGAATCTCGTCTCCGACAGAGCCCATTGAAAGTACCAAGCAAGAACAAAGCAAACACATTCAAGAGAGCATTACCAGTTGCCAGGATGGCGGAGCGGTCTAAGGTGTTGATTTCAGGTCGCAGTCTCCCCAGGAGGCGTGGGTTCGAATCCCGCCTCAGATAGAGCCCATTGAAAGTACCAAGCAAGAACAAAGCAAACACAGTCAAGAGAGCATTACCAGGTGCCAGGATGGCAGAGCGGTCTAAGGCGTTGCGTTCAGGTCGCAGTCTCCCCAGGAGGCGTGGGTTCGAATCCCGCCTCAGACAGAGCCCATTGAAAGTACCAAGCAAGATCAAAGCAAACACAGTCAAGAGAGCATTACCAGTTGCCAGGATGGCAGAGCGGTCTAAGGCGCTGCGTTCAGGTTGCAGTCTCCCCAGGAGGCGTGGGTTCGAATCCCGCCTCAGACAGAGCCCATTGAAAGTACCAAGCAAGAACAAAGCAAACACAGTCAAGAGAGCATTACCAGTTGCCAGGATGGCAGAGCGGTCTAAGGCGCTGCGTTCAGGTCGCAGTCTCCCCAGGAGGCGTGGGTTCGAATCCCACCTCAGAAAGAGCCCATTGAAAGTACCAAGCAATAACAAAGGAAACACGGTCAAGAGAGCATTACCAGTTGCCAGGATGGCGAAGCGGTCTAAGGCGTTGCGTTCAGGTCACAGTCTCCCAAGGAGGCGTGGGTTCGAATCCCACCTCAGACAGAGCCCATTGAAACTACCAAGCAAGAACAAAGCAAATACAGTCAAGATAGCATTACCAGGTGCCTGGATGGCGGAGCGGTCTAAGGCGTTGCGTTCAGGTCGCAGTCTCCCCAGGAGGCGTGGGTTCGAATCACACCTCAGACAGAGCCCATTGAAAGTACCAAGCAAGAACAAAGCAAACACATTCAAGAGAGCATTACCAGGTGCCAGGATGGCGGAGCGGTCTAAGGCGTTGCGTTCAGGTCACAGTCTCCCCAGGAGGCGTGGGTTCGAATCCCACCTCAGACAGAGCCCATTGAAAGTACCAAGCAAGAACAAAGGAAACACAGTAATGAGAGCATTACCAGTTGCCAGGATGGCGAAGCGGTGTAAGGCGTTGCGTTCAGGTCGCAGTCTCCCCAGGAGGCGTGGGTTCGAATCCCACCTCAGACAGTGCCCATTGAAAGTACCAAGCAAGAACAAAGCAAACACAGTCAAGAGAGCATTACCAGTTGCCAGGATGGCGGAGCGGTCTAAGGCGTTGCGTTCAGGTCGCAGTCTCCCCAGGAGGCGTGGGTTCGAATCCCACCTCAGACAGTGCCCATTGAAACTACCAAGCAAGAACAAAGCAAACACAGTCAAGAGAGCATTACCAGTTGCCAGGATGGCGGAGCGGTCTAAGGCGTTGCGTTCAGGTCGCAGTCTCCCCAGGAGGCGTAGGTTCGAATCCCACGTCAGACAGAGCCCATTGAAAGTACCAAGCAAGAACACAGCAAACACATTCAAGAGAGCATTACCAGGTGCCAGGATGGCGGAGCGGTCTAAGGCGTTGCGTTCAGGTCGCAGTCTCCCCAGGAGGCGTGGGTTCTAATCCCACCTCAGACAGAGCCCATTGAAAGTACCAAGCAAGAACAAAGCAATCACATTCAAGAGAGCATTACCAGGTGCCAGGATGGCGGAGCGGTCTAAGGCGTTGCGTTCAGGTCGCAGTCTCCCCAGGAGGTGTGTGTTCGAATCCCACCTCAGACAGAGCCCATTGAAAGTACCAAGCAATAACAAAGGAAACACGGTCAAGAGAGCATTACCAGTTGCCAGGATGGCGAAGCCGTGAAAGGCGTTGCGTTCAGGTCACAGTCTCCCCAGGAGGCGTGGGTTCGAATCCCACCTCAGACAGAGCCCATTGAAAGTACAAAGCAAACACAGTCAAGAGAGCATTACCAGCTGCCAGGATGGCGGAGCGGTCTAAGGCGTTGCGTTCAGGTCGCAGTCTCCCCAGGAGGCGTGGGTTCGAATCCCGCCTCAGACAGAGCCCATTGAAAGTACCAAGCAAGAACAAAGCAAACACAGTCAAGAGAGCATTACCAGTTGCCAGGATTGCAGAGCGGTCTAAGGCGTTGCGTTCAGGTCGCAGTCTCCCCTGGAGGCGTGGGTTCGAATCCCGCCTCAGACAGAGCCCATTGAAAGTACCAAGCAAGAACAAAGCAAACACAGTCAAGAGAGCATTACCAGTTGCCAGGATGGCAGAGCGGTCTAAGGCGCTGCGTTCAGGTCGCAGTCTCCCCAGGAGGCGTGGGTTCGAATCCCACCTCAGAAAGAGCCCATTGAAACTACCAAGCAGGAACAAAGCAAACACAGCCAAGATAGCATTACCAGTTGCCTGGATGGCGGAGCGGTCTAAGGCGTTGCGTTCAGGTCGCAGTCTCCCCAGGAAGCGTGGGTTCGAATCCCACCTCAGACAGAGCCCATTGAAAGTACCAAGCAAGAACAAAGCAAACACATTCAAGAGAGCATTACCAGGTGCCAGGATGGCGGAGCGGTCTAAGGCGTTGCGTTCAGGTCGCAGTCTCCCCAGGAGGCGTGGGTTCAAATCCCACCTCAGACAGTGCCCATTGAAACTACCAAGCAAGAACAAAGCAAACACAGTCAAGAGAGCATTACCAGTTGCCAGGATGGCGGGGCGGTCTAAGGCGTTGCGTTCAGGTCGCAGTCTCCCCAGGAGGCGTGGGTTTGAATCCCACCTCAGACAGAGCCCATTGAAAGTACCAAGCAAGAACAAAGCAAACACAGTCAAGAGAGCATTACCAGTTGCCAGGATGGCAGAGCGGTCTAAGGCGCTGCGTTCAGGTCGCAGTCTCCCCAGGAGGCGTGGGTTCTAATCCCGCCTCAGACAGAGCCCATTGAAAGTACCAAGCAAGAACAAAGCAAACACAGTCAAGAGAGCATTACCAGTTGCCAGGATGGCAGAGCGGTCTAAGTCGCTGCGTTCAGGTCTCAGTCTCCCCAGGAGGCGTGGGTTCGAATCCCGCAGCAGACAGAGCCCATTGAAAGTACCAAGCAAGAAGAAAGCAAACACAGTCAAGAGAGCATTACCAGCTGCAAGGATGGCGGAGCGGTCTTAGGCGTTGCGTTCAGGTCGCAGTCTCCCCAGGAGGCGTGGGTTCGAATCCCGCCTCAGACAGAGCCCATTGAAAGTACCAAGCAAGAACAAAGCAAACACATTCAAGAGAGCATTACCAGGTGCCAGGATGGCGGAGCGGTCTAAGGCGTTGCGTTCAGGTCGCAGTCTCCCCAGGAGGCGTGGGTTCGAATCCCAACTCAGACAGAGCCCATTGAAACTACCAAGCAAGAACAAAGCAAACACATTCAAGAGAACATTACCAGGTGCCAGGATGGCGGAGCGGTCTAAGGCGTTGCGTTCAGGTCGCAGTCTCCCCAGGAGGCGTGGGTTCGAATCCCACGTCAGACAGAGCCCATTGAAAGTACCAAGCAAGAACACAGCAAACACATTCAAGAGAGCATTACCAGGTGCCAGGATGGCGGAGCGGTCTAAGGCGTTGCGTTCAGGTCGCAGTCTCCCCAGGAGGCGTGGGTTCGAATCCCACCTCAGACAGAGCCCATTGAAAGTACCAAGCAAGAACAAAGCAAACACAGTCAAGAGAGCATTACCAGTTGCCAGGATGGCAGAGCGGTCTAAGGCGCTGCGTTCAGGTCGCAGTCTCCCCAGGAGGCGTGGGTTCGAATCCCGCCTCAGACAGAGCCCATTGAAAGTACCAAGCAAGAACAAAGCAAACACATTCAAGAGAGCATTACCAGTTGCCAGGATGGCGGAGCGGTCTAAGGTGTTGCGTTCAGGTCGCAGTCTCCCCAGGAGGCGTGGGTTCGAATCCCACCTCAGACAGAGCCCATTGAAAGTACCAAGCAAGAACAAAGCAAACACATTCAAGAGAGCATTACCAGGTGCCAGGATGGCGGAGCGGTCTAAGGCGTTGCGTTCAGGTCACAGTCTCCCCAGGAGGCGTGGGTTCGAATCCCACCTCAGACAGAGCCCATTGAAAGTACCAAGCAAGAACAAAGGAAACACAGTAATGAGAGCATTACCAGTTGCCAGGATGGCGAAGCGGTTTAAGGCGTTGCGTTCAGGTCGCAGTCTCCCCAGGAGTCGTGGGTTCGAATCCCGCCTCAGACAGAGCCCATTGAAAGTACCAAGCAAGAACAAATCAAACACATTCAAGAAAGCATTACCAGGTGCCAGGATGGCGGAGCGGTCTAAGGCGTTGCGTTCAGGTCGCAGTCTCCCCAGGAGGCGTGGGTTCGAATCCCACCTCAGACAGTGCCCATTGAAAGTACCAAGCAAGAACAAAGCAAACACAGTCAAGAGAGCATTACCAGTTGCCAGGATAGCGGAGCGGTCTAAGGCGTTGCGTTCAGGTCGCAGTCTCCCCAGTAGGCGTGGGTTCGAATCCCACCTCAGACAGAGCCCATTGAAAGTACCAAGCAAGAACAAAGCAAACACATTCAAGAGAGCATTACCAGGTGCCAGGATGGCGGAGCGGTCTAAGGCGTTGCGTTCAGGTCGCAGTCTCCCCAGGAGGCGTGGGTTTGAATCCCACCTCAGACAGAGCCCATTGAAAGTACCAAGCAAGAACAAAGCAAACACAGTCAAGAGAGCATTACCAGTTGCCAGGATGGCAGAGCGGTCTAAGGCGCTGCGTTCAGGTCGCAGTCTCCCCAGGAGGCGTGGGTTCGAATCCCGCCTCAGACAGAGCCCATTGAAAGTACCAAGCAAGAACAAAGCAAACACAGTCAAGAGAGCATTACCAGTTGCCAGGATGGCAGAGCGGTCTAATTCGCTGCGTTCAGGTCTCAGTCTCCCCAGGAGGCGTGGGTTCGAATCCCGCAGCAGACAGAGCCCATTGAAAGTACCAAGCAAGAAGAAAGCAAACACAGTCAAGAGAGCATTACCAGCTGCAAGGATGGCGGAGCGGTCTTAGGCGTTGCGTTCAGGTCGCAGTCTCCCCAGGAGGCGTGGGTTCGAATCCCGCCTCAGACAGAGCCCATTGAAAGTACCAAGCAAGAACAAAGCAAACACATTCAAGAGAGCATTACCAGGTGCCAGGATGGCGGAGCGGTCTAAGGCGTTGCGTTCAGGTCGCAGTCTCCCCAGGAGGCGTGGGTTCGAATCCCAACTCAGACAGAGCCCATTGAAACTACCAAGCAAGAACAAAGCAAACACATTCAAGAGAACATTACCAGGTGCCAGGATGGCGGAGCGGTCTAAGGCGTTGCGTTCAGGTCGCAGTCTCCCCAGGAGGCGTGGGTTCGAATCCCACCTCAGACAGAGCCCATTGAAAGTACCAAGCAAGAACAAAGCAAACACAGTCAAGAGAGCATTACCAGATGCCAGGATGGCAGAGCGGTCTAAGGCGTTGCGTTCAGGTCGCAGTCTCCCCAGGAGGCGTGGGTTCGAATCCCGCCTCAGACAGAGCCCATTGAAAGTACCAAGCAAGAACAAAGCAAACACATTCAAGAGAGCATTACCAGTTGCCAGGATGGCGGAGCGGTCTAAGGCGTTGCGTTCAGGTCGCAGTCTCCCCAGGAGGCGTGGGTTCGAATCCCACCTCAGACAGAGCCCATTGAAAGTACCAAGCAAGAACAAAGCAAACACAGTCAAGAGAGCATTACCAGTTGCCAGGATGGCAGAGCGGTCTAAGGCGCTGCGTTCAGGTCGCAGTCTCCCCAGGAGGCGTGGGTTCGAATCCCGCCTCAGACAGAGCCCATTGAAAGTACCAAGCAAGAACAAAGCAAACACAGTCAAGAGAGCATTACCAGTTGCCAGGATGGCAGAGCGGTCTAAGTCGCTGCGTTCAGGTCTCAGTCTCCCCAGGAGGCGTGGGTTCGAATCCCGCAGCAGACAGAGCCCATATAAAGTACCAAGCAAGAAGAAAGCAAACACAGTCAAGAGAGCATTACCAGCTGCAAGGATGGCGGAGCGGTCATAGGCGTTGCGTTCAGGTCGCAGTCTCCCCAGGAGGCGTGGGTTCGAATCCCGCCTCAGACAGAGCCCATTGAAAGTACCAAGCAAGAACAAAGCAAACACATTCAAGAGAGCATTACCAGGTGCCAGGATGGCGGAGCGGTCTAAGGCGTTGCGTTCAGGTCGCAGTCTCCCCAGGAGGCGTGGGTTCGAATCCCAACTCAGACAGAGCCCATTGAAACTACCAAGCAAGAACAAAGCAAACACATTCAAGAGAACATTACCAGGTGCCAGGATGGCGGAGCGGTCTAAGGCGTTGCGTTCAGGTCGCAGTCTCCCCAGGAGGCGTGGGTTCGAATCCCACCTCAGACAGAGCCCATTGAAAGTACCAAGCAAGAACAAAGCAAACACAGTCAAGAGAGCATTACCAGATGCCAGGATGGCAGAGCGGTCTAAGGCGTTGCGTTCAGGTCGCAGTCTCCCCAGGAGGCGTGGGTTCGAATCCCGCCTCAGACAGAGCCCATTGAAAGTACCAAGCAAGAACAAAGCAAACACATTCAAGAGAGCATTACCAGTTGCCAGGATGGCGGAGCGGTCTAAGGTGTTGCGTTCAGGTCGCAGTCTCCCCAGGAGGCGTGGGTTCGAATCCCACCTCAGACAGAGCCCATTGAAAGTACCAAGCAAGAACAAAGCAAACACATTCAAGAGAGCATTACCAGGTGCCAGGATGGCGGAGCGGTCTAAGGCGTTGCGTTCAGGTCACAGTCTCCCCAGGAGGCGTGGGTTCGAATCCCACCTCAGACAGAGCCCATTGAAAGTACCAAGCAAGAACAAAGGAAACACAGTAATGAGAGCATTACCAGTTGCCAGGATGGCGAAGCGGTTTAAGGCGTTGCGTTCAGGTCGCAGTCTCCCCAGGAGTCGTGGGTTCGAATCCCGCCTCAGACAGAGCCCATTGAAAGTACCAAGCAAGAACAAATCAAACACATTCAAGAAAGCATTACCAGGTGCCAGGATGGCGGAGCGGTCTAAGGCGTTGCGTTCAGGTCGCAGTCTCCCCAGGAGGCGTGGGTTCGAATCCCACCTCAGACAGTGCCCATTGAAAGTACCAAGCAAGAACAAAGCAAACACAGTCAAGAGAGCATTACCAGTTGCCAGGATGGCGGAGCGGTCTAAGGCGTTGCGTTCAGGTCGCAGTCTCCCCAGGAGGCGTGGGTTCGAATCCCACCTCAGACAGTGCCCATTGAAACTACCAAGCAAGAACAAAGCAAACACAGTCAAGAGAGCATTACCAGTTGCCAGGATGGCGGAGCGGTCTAAGGCGTTGCGTTCAGGTCGCAGTCTCCCCAGGAGGCGTAGGTTCGAATCCCACCTCAGACAGAGCCCATTGAAAGTACCAAGCAAGAACAAAGCAAACACAGTCAAGAGAGCATTACCAGTTGCCAGGATGGCAGAGCGGTCAAAGGCGCTGCGTTCAGGTCGCAGTCTCCCCAGGAGGCGTGGGTTCGAATCCCACCTCAGAAAGAGCCCATTGAAACTACCAAGCAAGAACAAAGCAAACACAGTCAAGATAGCATTACCAGTTGCCTGGATGGCGGAGCGGTCTAAGGCGTTGCGTTCAGGTCGCAGTCTCCCCAGGAAGCGTGGGTTCGAATCCCACCTCAGACAGAGCCCATTGAAAGTACCAAGCAAGAACAAAGCAAACACATTCAAGAGAGCATTACCAGGTGCCAGGATGGCGGAGCGGTCTAAGGCGTTGCGTTCAGGTCGCAGTCTCCCCAGGAGGCGTGGGTTCAAATCCCACCTCAGACAGTGCCCATTGAAAGTACCAAGCAAGAACAAAGCAAACACAGTCAAGAGAGCATTACCAGTTGCCAGGATAGCGGAGCGGTCTAAGGCGTTGCGTTCAGGTCGCAGTCTCCCCAGTAGGCGTGGGTTCGAATCCCACCTCAGACAGAGCCCATTGAAAGTACCAAGCAAGAACAAAGCAAACACATTCAAGAGAGCATTACCAGGTGCCAGGATGGCGGAGCGGTCTAAGGCGTTGCGTTCAGGTCGCAGTCTCCCCAGGAGGCGTGGGTTTGAATCCCACCTCAGACAGAGCCCATTGAAAGTACCAAGCAAGAACAAAGCAAACACAGTCAAGAGAGCATTACCAGTTGCCAGGATGGCAGAGCGGTCTAAGGCGCTGCGTTCAGGTCGCAGTCTCCCCAGGAGGCGTGGGTTCGAATCCCGCCTCAGACAGAGCCCATTGAAAGTACCAAGCAAGAACAAAGCAAACACAGTCAAGAGAGCATTACCAGTTGCCAGGATGGCAGAGCGGTCTAAGTCGCTGCGTTCAGGTCTCAGTCTCCCCAGGAGGCGTGGGTTCGAATCCCGCAGCAGACAGAGCCCATTGAAAGTACCAAGCAAGAAGAAAGCAAACACAGTCAAGAGAGCATTACCAGCTGCAAGGATGGCGGAGCGGTCTTAGGCGTTGCGTTCAGGTCGCAGTCTCCCCAGGAGGCGTGGGTTCGAATCCCGCCTCAGACAGAGCCCATTGAAAGTACCAAGCAAGAACAAAGCAAACACATTCAAGAGAGCATTACCAGGTGCCAGGATGGCGGAGCGGTCTAAGGCGTTGCGTTCAGGTCGCAGTCTCCCCAGGAGGCGTGGGTTCGAATCCCAACTCAGACAGAGCCCATTGAAACTACCAAGCAAGAACAAAGCAAACACATTCAAGAGAACATTACCAGGTGCCAGGATGGCGGAGCGGTCTAAGGCGTTGCGTTCAGGTCGCAGTCTCCCCAGGAGGCGTGGGTTCGAATCCCACCTCAGACAGAGCCCATTGAAAGTACCAAGCAAGAACAAAGCAAACACAGTCAAGAGAGCATTACCAGATGCCAGGATGGCAGAGCGGTCTAAGGCGTTGCGTTCAGGTCGCAGTCTCCCCAGGAGGCGTGGGTTCGAATCCCGCCTCAGACAGAGCCCATTGAAAGTACCAAGCAAGAACAAAGCAAACACATTCAAGAGAGCATTACCAGTTGCCAGGATGGCGGAGCGGTCTAAGGTGTTGCGTTCAGGTCGCAGTCTCCCCAGGAGGCGTGGGTTCGAATCCCACCTCAGACAGAGCCCATTGAAAGTACCAAGCAAGAACAAAGCAAACACATTCAAGAGAGCATTACCAGGTGCCAGGATGGCGGAGCGGTCTAAGGCGTTGCGTTCAGGTCACAGTCTCCCCAGGAGGCGTGGGTTCGAATCCCACCTCAGACAGAGCCCATTGAAAGTACCAAGCAAGAACAAAGAAAACACAGTAATGAGAGCATTACCAGTTGCCAGGATGGCGAAGCGGTTTAAGGCGTTGCGTTCAGGTCGCAGTCTCCCCAGGAGTCGTGGGTTCGAATCCCGCCTCAGACAGAGCCCATTGAAAGTACCAAGCAAGAACAAATCAAACACATTCAAGAAAGCATTACCAGGTGCCAGGATGGCGGAGCGGTCTAAGGCGTTGCGTTCAGGTCGCAGTCTCCCCAGGAGGCGTGGGTTCGAATCCCACCTCAGACAGTGCCCATTGAAAGTACCAAGCAAGAACAAAGCAAACACAGTCAAGAGAGCATTACCAGTTGCCAGGATGGCGGAGCGGTCTAAGGCGTTGCGTTCAGGTCGCAGTCTCCCCAGGAGGCGTGGGTTCGAATCCCACCTCAGACAGTGCCCATTGAAACTACCAAGCAAGAACAAAGCAAACACAGTCAAGAGAGCATTACCAGTTGCCAGGATGGCGGAGCGGTCTAAGGCGTTGCGTTCAGGTCGCAGTCTCCCCAGGAGGCGTAGGTTCGAATCCCACGTCAGACAGAGCCCATTGAAAGTACCAAGCAAGAACAAAGCAAACACATTCAAGAGAGCATTACCAGGTGCCAGGATGGCGGAGCGGTCTAAGGCGTTGCGTTCAGGTCGCAGTCTCCCCAGGAGGCGTGGGTTCGAATCCCACCTCAGACAGCGCCCATTGAAACTACCAAGCAAGAACAAAGGAAACACAGTCAAGAGAGCATTACCAGTTGCCAGGATAGCGGAGCGGTCTAATGCGTTGCGTTCAGATCGCAGTCTCCCCAGGAGGCGTGGGTTCGAATCCCACCTCAGACAGAGCCCATTGAAAGTACCAAGCAATAACAAATCAAACACAGTCAAGAGAGCATGACCAGCTGCCAGGATCGCAGAGCGGTCTAAGGCGTTGCGTTCAGGTCGCAGTCTCCCCTGGAGGTGTGGGTTCGAATCTCGTCTCCGACAGAGCCCATTGAAAGTACCAAGCAAGAACAAAGCAAACACATTCAAGAGAGCATTACCAGTTGCCAGGATGGCGGAGCGGTCTAAGGTGTTGATTTCAGGTCGCAGTCTCCCCAGGAGGCGTGGGTTCGAATCCCGCCTCAGATAGAGCCCATTGAAAGTACCAAGCAAGAACAAAGCAAACACAGTCAAGAGAGCATTACCAGGTGCCAGGATGGCAGAGCGGTCTAAGGCGTTGCGTTCAGGTCGCAGTCTCCCCAGGAGGCGTGGGTTCGAATCCCGCCTCAGACAGAGCCCATTGAAAGTACCAAGCAAGATCAAAGCAAACACAGTCAAGAGAGCATTACCAGTTGCCAGGATGGCAGAGCGGTCTAAGGCGCTGCGTTCAGGTTGCAGTCTCCCCAGGAGGCGTGGGTTCGAATCCCGCCTCAGACAGAGCCCATTGAAAGTACCAAGCAAGAACAAAGCAAACACAGTCAAGAGAGCATTACCAGTTGCCAGGATGGCAGAGCGGTCTAAGGCGCTGCGTTCAGGTCGCAGTCTCCCCAGGAGGCGTGGGTTCGAATCCCACCTCAGAAAGAGCCCATTGAAAGTACCAAGCAATAACAAAGGAAACACGGTCAAGAGAGCATTACCAGTTGCCAGGATGGCGAAGCGGTCTAAGGCGTTGCGTTCAGGTCACAGTCTCCCAAGGAGGCGTGGGTTCGAATCCCACCTCAGACAGAGCCCATTGAAACTACCAAGCAAGAACAAAGCAAATACAGTCAAGATAGCATTACCAGGTGCCTGGATGGCCGAGCGGTCTAAGGCGTTGCGTTCAGGTCGCAGTCTCCCCAGGAGGCGTGGGTTCGAATCACACCTCAGACAGAGCCCATTGAAAGTACCAAGCAAGAACAAAGCAAACACATTCAAGAGAGCATTACCAGGTGCCAGGATGGCGGAGCGGTCTAAGGCGTTGCGTTCAGGTCACAGTCTCCCCAGGAGGCGTGGGTTCGAATCCCACCTCAGACAGAGCCCATTGAAAGTACCAAGCAAGAACAAAGGAAACACAGTAATGAGAGCATTACCAGTTGCCAGGATGGCGAAGCGGTGTAAGGCGTTGCGTTCAGGTCGCAGTCTCCCCAGGAGGCGTGGGTTCGAATCCCACCTCAGACAGTGCCCATTGAAAGTACCAAGCAAGAACAAAGCAAACACAGTCAAGAGAGCATTACCAGTTGCCAGGATGGCGGAGCGGTCTAAGGCGTTGCGTTCAGGTCGCAGTCTCCCCAGGAGGCGTGGGTTCGAATCCCACCTCAGACAGTGCCCATTGAAACTACCAAGCAAGAACAAAGCAAACACAGTCAAGAGAGCATTACCAGTTGCCAGGATGGCGGAGCGGTCTAAGGCGTTGCGTTCAGGTCGCAGTCTCCCCAGGAGGCGTAGGTTCGAATCCCACGTCAGACAGAGCCCATTGAAAGTACCAAGCAAGAACAAAGCAAACACATTCAAGAGAGCATTACCAGGTGCCAGGATGGCGGAGCGGTCTAAGGCGTTGCGTTCAGGTCGCAGTCTCCCCAGGAGGCGTGGGTTCTAATCCCACCTCAGACAGAGCCCATTGAAAGTACCAAGCAAGAACAAAGCAATCACATTCAAGAGAGCATTACCAGGTGCCAGGATGGCGGAGCGGTCTAAGGCGTTGCGTTCAGGTCGCAGTCTCCCCAGGAGGTGTGTGTTCGAATCCCACCTCAGACAGAGCCCATTGAAAGTACCAAGCAATAACAAAGGAAACACGGTCAAGAGAGCATTACCAGTTGCCAGGATGGCGAAGCCGTGAAAGGCGTTGCGTTCAGGTCACAGTCTCCCCAGGAGGCGTGGGTTCGAATCCCACCTCAGACAGAGCCCATTGAAAGTACAAAGCAAACACAGTCAAGAGAGCATTACCAGCTGCCAGGATGGCGGAGCGGTCTAAGGCGTTGCGTTCAGGTCGCAGTCTCCCCAGGAGGCGTGGGTTCGAATCCCGCCTCAGACAGAGCCCATTGAAAGTACCAAGCAAGAACAAAGCAAACACAGTCAAGAGAGCATTACCAGTTGCCAGGATTGCAGAGCGGTCTAAGGCGTTGCGTTCAGGTCGCAGTCTCCCCTGGAGGCGTGGGTTCGAATCCCGCCTCAGACAGAGCCCATTGAAAGTACCAAGCAAGAACAAAGCAAACACAGTCAAGAGAGCATTACCAGTTGCCAGGATGGCAGAGCGGTCTAAGGCGCTGCGTTCAGGTCGCAGTCTCCCCAGGAGGCGTGGGTTCGAATCCCACCTCAGAAAGAGCCCATTGAAACTACCAAGCAGGAACAAAGCAAACACAGCCAAGATAGCATTACCAGTTGCCTGGATGGCGGAGCGGTCTAAGGCGTTGCGTTCAGGTCGCAGTCTCCCCAGGAAGCGTGGGTTCGAATCCCACCTCAGACAGAGCCCATTGAAAGTACCAAGCAAGAACAAAGCAAACACATTCAAGAGAGCATTACCAGGTGCCAGGATGGCGGAGCGGTCTAAGGCGTTGCGTTCAGGTCGCAGTCTCCCCAGGAGGCGTGGGTTCAAATCCCACCTCAGACAGTGCCCATTGAAACTACCAAGCAAGAACAAAGCAAACACAGTCAAGAGAGCATTACCAGTTGCCAGGATGGCGGGGCGGTCTAAGGCGTTGCGTTCAGGTCGCAGTCTCCCCAGGAGGCGTGGGTTCGAATCCCACCTCAGACAGTGCCCATTGAAAGTACCAAGCAAGAACAAAGCAAACACAGTCAAGAGAGCATTACCAGTTGCCAGGATAGCGGAGCGGTCTAAGGCGTTGCGTTCAGGTCGCAGTCTCCCCAGTAGGCGTGGGTTCGAATCCCACCTCAGACAGAGCCCATTGAAAGTACCAAGCAAGAACAAAGCAAACACATTCAAGAGAGCATTACCAGGTGCCAGGATGGCGGAGCGGTCTAAGGCGTTGCGTTCAGGTCGCAGTCTCCCCAGGAGGCGTGGGTTCGAATCCCACCTCAGACAGAGCCCATTGAAAGTACCAAGCAAGAACAAAGCAAACACAGTCAAGAGAGCATTACCAGTTGCCAGGATGGCAGAGCGGTCTAAGGCGCTGCGTTCAGGTCGCAGTCTCCCCAGGAGGCGTGGGTTCGAATCCCGCCTCAGACAGAGCCCATTGAAAGTACCAAGCAAGAACAAAGCAAACACAGTCAAGAGAGCATTACCAGTTGCCAGGATGGCAGAGCGGTCTAAGTCGCTGCGTTCAGGTCTCAGTCTCCCCAGGAGGCGTGGGTTCGAATCCCGCAGCAGACAGAGCCCATTGAAAGTACCAAGCAAGAAGAAAGCAAACACAGTCAAGAGAGCATTACCAGCTGCAAGGATGGCGGAGCGGTCATAGGCGTTGCGTTCAGGTCGCAGTCTCCCCAGGAGGCGTGGGTTCGAATCCCGCCTCAGACAGAGCCCATTGAAAGTACCAAGCAAGAACAAAGCAAACACATTCAAGAGAGCATTACCAGGTGCCAGGATGGCGGAGCGGTCTAAGGCGTTGCGTTCAGGTCGCAGTCTCCCCAGGAGGCGTGGGTTCGAATCCCAACTCAGACAGAGCCCATTGAAACTACCAAGCAAGAACAAAGCAAACACATTCAAGAGAACATTACCAGGTGCCAGGATGGCGGAGCGGTCTAAGGCGTTGCGTTCAGGTCGCAGTCTCCCCAGGAGGCGTGGGTTCGAATCCCACCTCAGACAGAGCCCATTGAAAGTACCAAGCAAGAACAAAGCAAACACAGTCAAGAGAGCATTACCAGATGCCAGGATGGCAGAGCGGTCTAAGGCGTTGCGTTCAGGTCGCAGTCTCCCCAGGAGGCGTGGGTTCGAATCCCGCCTCAGACAGAGCCCATTGAAAGTACCAAGCAAGAACAAAGCAAACACATTCAAGAGAGCATTACCAGTTGCCAGGATGGCGGAGCGGTCTAAGGTGTTGCGTTCAGGTCGCAGTCTCCCCAGGAGGCGTGGGTTCGAATCCCACCTCAGACAGAGCCCATTGAAAGTACCAAGCAAGAACAAAGCAAACACATTCAAGAGAGCATTACCAGGTGCCAGGATGGCGGAGCGGTCTAAGGCGTTGCGTTCAGGTCACAGTCTCCCCAGGAGGCGTGGGTTCGAATCCCACCTCAGACAGAGCCCATTGAAAGTACCAAGCAAGAACAAAGGAAACACAGTAATGAGAGCATTACCAGTTGCCAGGATGGCGAAGCGGTTTAAGGCGTTGCGTTCAGGTCGCAGTCTCCCCAGGAGTCGTGGGTTCGAATCCCGCCTCAGACAGAGCCCATTGAAAGTACCAAGCAAGAACAAATCAAACACATTCAAGAAAGCATTACCAGGTGCCAGGATGGCGGAGCGGTCTAAGGCGTTGCGTTCAGGTCGCAGTCTCCCCAGGAGGCGTGGGTTCGAATCCCACCTCAGACAGTGCCCATTGAAAGTACCAAGCAAGAACAAAGCAAACACAGTCAAGAGAGCATTACCAGTTGCCAGGATGGCGGAGCGGTCTAAGGCGTTGCGTTCAGGTCGCAGTCTCCCCAGGAGGCGTGGGTTCGAATCCCACCTCAGACAGTGCCCATTGAAACTACCAAGCAAGAACAAAGCAAACACAGTCAAGAGAGCATTACCAGTTGCCAGGATGGCGGAGCGGTCTAAGGCGTTGCGTTCAGGTCGCAGTCTCCCCAGGAGGCGTAGGTTCGAATCCCACCTCAGACAGAGCCCATTGAAAGTACCAAGCAAGAACAAAGCAAACACAGTCAAGAGAGCATTACCAGTTGCCAGGATGGCAGAGCGGTCAAAGGCGCTGCGTTCAGGTCGCAGTCTCCCCAGGAGGCGTGGGTTCGAATCCCACCTCAGAAAGAGCCCATTGAAACTACCAAGCAAGAACAAAGCAAACACAGTCAAGATAGCATTACCAGTTGCCTGGATGGCGGAGCGGTCTAAGGCGTTGCGTTCAGGTCGCAGTCTCCCCAGGAAGCGTGGGTTCGAATCCCACCTCAGACAGAGCCCATTGAAAGTACCAAGCAAGAACAAAGCAAACACATTCAAGAGAGCATTACCAGGTGCCAGGATGGCGGAGCGGTCTAAGGCGTTGCGTTCAGGTCGCAGTCTCCCCAGGAGGCGTGGGTTCAAATCCCACCTCAGACAGTGCCCATTGAAAGTACCAAGCAAGAACAAAGCAAACACAGTCAAGAGAGCATTACCAGTTGCCAGGATAGCGGAGCGGTCTAAGGCGTTGCGTTCAGGTCGCAGTCTCCCCAGTAGGCGTGGGTTCGAATCCCACCTCAGACAGAGCCCATTGAAAGTACCAAGCAAGAACAAAGCAAACACATTCAAGAGAGCATTACCAGGTGCCAGGATGGCGGAGCGGTCTAAGGCGTTGCGTTCAGGTCGCAGTCTCCCCAGGAGGCGTGGGTTTGAATCCCACCTCAGACAGAGCCCATTGAAAGTACCAAGCAAGAACAAAGCAAACACAGTCAAGAGAGCATTACCAGTTGCCAGGATGGCAGAGCGGTCTAAGGCGCTGCGTTCAGGTCGCAGTCTCCCCAGGAGGCGTGGGTTCGAATCCCGCCTCAGACAGAGCCCATTGAAAGTACCAAGCAAGAACAAAGCAAACACAGTCAAGAGAGCATTACCAGTTGCCAGGATGGCAGAGCGGTCTAAGTCGCTGCGTTCAGGTCTCAGTCTCCCCAGGAGGCGTGGGTTCGAATCCCGCAGCAGACAGAGCCCATTGAAAGTACCAAGCAAGAAGAAAGCAAACACAGTCAAGAGAGCATTACCAGCTGCAAGGATGGCGGAGCGGTCTTAGGCGTTGCGTTCAGGTCGCAGTCTCCCCAGGAGGCGTGGGTTCGAATCCCGCCTCAGACAGAGCCCATTGAAAGTACCAAGCAAGAACAAAGCAAACACATTCAAGAGAGCATTACCAGGTGCCAGGATGGCGGAGCGGTCTAAGGCGTTGCGTTCAGGTCGCAGTCTCCCCAGGAGGCGTGGGTTCGAATCCCAACTCAGACAGAGCCCATTGAAACTACCAAGCAAGAACAAAGCAAACACATTCAAGAGAACATTACCAGGTGCCAGGATGGCGGAGCGGTCTAAGGCGTTGCGTTCAGGTCGCAGTCTCCCCAGGAGGCGTGGGTTCGAATCCCACCTCAGACAGAGCCCATTGAAAGTACCAAGCAAGAACAAAGCAAACACAGTCAAGAGAGCATTACCAGATGCCAGGATGGCAGAGCGGTCTAAGGCGTTGCGTTCAGGTCGCAGTCTCCCCAGGAGGCGTGGGATCGAATCCCGCCTCAGACAGAGCCCATTGAAAGTACCAAGCAAGAACAAAGCAAACACATTCAAGAGAGCATTACCAGTTGCCAGGATGGCGGAGCGGTCTAAGGTGTTGCGTTCAGGTCGCAGTCTCCCCAGGAGGCGTGGGTTCGAATCCCACCTCAGACAGAGCCCATTGAAAGTACCAAGCAAGAACAAAGCAAACACATTCAAGAGAGCATTACCAGGTGCCAGGATGGCGGAGCGGTCTAAGGCGTTGCGTTCAGGTCACAGTCTCCCCAGGAGGCGTGGGTTCGAATCCCACCTCAGACAGAGCCCATTGAAAGTACCAAGCAAGAACAAAGAAAACACAGTAATGAGAGCATTACCAGTTGCCAGGATGGCGAAGCGGTTTAAGGCGTTGCGTTCAGGTCGCAGTCTCCCCAGGAGTCGTGGGTTCGAATCCCGCCTCAGACAGAGCCCATTGAAAGTACCAAGCAAGAACAAATATAACACATTCAAGAAAGCATTACCAGGTGCCAGGATGGCGGAGCGGTCTAAGGCGTTGCGTTCAGGTCGCAGTCTCCCCAGGAGGCGTGGGTTCGAATCCCACCTCAGACAGTGCCCATTGAAAGTACCAAGCAAGAACAAAGCAAACACAGTCAAGAGAGCATTACCAGTTGCCAGGATGGCGGAGCGGTCTAAGGCGTTGCGTTCAGGTCGCAGTCTCCCCAGGAGGCGTGGGTTCGAATCCCACCTCAGACAGTGCCCATTGAAACTACCAAGCAAGAACAAAGCAAACACAGTCAAGAGAGCATTACCAGTTGCCAGGATGGCGGAGCGGTCTAAGGCGTTGCGTTCAGGTCGCAGTCTCCCCAGGAGGCGTAGGTTCGAATCCCACGTCAGACAGAGCCCATTGAAAGTACCAAGCAAGAACAAAGCAAACACATTCAAGAGAGCATTACCAGGTGCCAGGATGGCGGAGCGGTCTAAGGCGTTGCGTTCAGGTCGCAGTCTCCCCAGGAGGCGTGGGTTCGAATCCCACCTCAGACAGCGCCCATTGAAACTACCAAGCAAGAACAAAGGAAACACAGTCAAGAGAGCATTACCAGTTGCCAGGATAGCGGAGCGGTCTAATGCGTTGCGTTCAGATCGCAGTCTCCCCAGGAGGCGTGGGTTCGAATCCCACCTCAGACAGAGCCCATTGAAAGTACCAAGCAATAACAAATCAAACACAGTCAAGAGAGCATGACCAGCTGCCAGGATCGCAGAGCGGTCTAAGGCGTTGCGTTCAGGTCGCAGTCTCCCCTGGAGGTGTGGGTTCGAATCTCGTCTCCGACAGAGCCCATTGAAAGTACCAAGCAAGAACAAAGCAAACACATTCAAGAGAGCATTACCAGTTGCCAGGATGGCGGAGCGGTCTAAGGTGTTGATTTCAGGTCGCAGTCTCCCCAGGAGGCGTGGGTTCGAATCCCGCCTCAGATAGAGCCCATTGAAAGTACCAAGCAAGAACAAAGCAAACACAGTCAAGAGAGCATTACCAGGTGCCAGGATGGCAGAGCGGTCTAAGGCGTTGCGTTCAGGTCGCAGTCTCCCCAGGAGGCGTGGGTTCGAATCCCGCCTCAGACAGAGCCCATTGAAAGTACCAAGCAAGATCAAAGCAAACACAGTCAAGAGAGCATTACCAGTTGCCAGGATGGCAGAGCGGTCTAAGGCGCTGCGTTCAGGTTGCAGTCTCCCCAGGAGGCGTGGGTTCGAATCCCGCCTCAGACAGAGCCCATTGAAAGTACCAAGCAAGAACAAAGCAAACACAGTCAAGAGAGCATTACCAGTTGCCAGGATGGCAGAGCGGTCTAAGGCGCTGCGTTCAGGTCGCAGTCTCCCCAGGAGGCGTGGGTTCGAATCCCACCTCAGAAAGAGCCCATTGAAAGTACCAAGCAATAACAAAGGAAACACGGTCAAGAGAGCATTACCAGTTGCCAGGATGGCGAAGCGGTCTAAGGCGTTGCGTTCAGGTCACAGTCTCCCAAGGAGGCGTGGGTTCGAATCCCACCTCAGACAGAGCCCATTGAAACTACCAAGCAAGAACAAAGCAAATACAGTCAAGATAGCATTACCAGGTGCCTGGATGGCCGAGCGGTCTAAGGCGTTGCGTTCAGGTCGCAGTCTCCCCAGGAGGCGTGGGTTCGAATCACACCTCAGACAGAGCCCATTGAAAGTACCAAGCAAGAACAAAGCAAACACATTCAAGAGAGCATTACCAGGTGCCAGGATGGCGGAGCGGTCTAAGGCGTTGCGTTCAGGTCACAGTCTCCCCAGGAGGCGTGGGTTCGAATCCCACCTCAGACAGTGCCCATTGAAAGTACCAAGCAAGAACAAAGCAAACACAGTCAAGAGAGCATTACCAGTTGCCAGGATGGCAGAGCGGTCTAAGGCGTTGCGTTCAGGTTGCAGTCTCCCCAGGAGGCGTGGGTTCGAATACCACCTCAGACAGAGCCCATTGAAAGTACCATGCAAGAACAAAGCAAACACATTCAAGAGAGCATTACCAGGTGCCAGGATGGCGGAGCGGTCTAAGGCGTTGCGTTCAGGTCGCAGTCTCCCAAGGAGGCGTGGGTTCGAATCCCACCTCAGACAGAGCCCATTGAAACTACCAAGCAAGAACAAAGCAAACACAGTCAAGAGAGCATTACCAGTTGCCAGGATGGCAGAGCGGTCTAAGGCGTTGCGTTCAGGTTGCAGTCTCCCCAGGAGGCGTGGGTTCGAATACCACCTCAGACAGAGCCCATTGAAAGTACCATGCAAGAACAAAGCAAACACATTCAAGAGAGCATTACCAGGTGCCAGGATGGCGGAGCGGTCTAAGGCGTTGCGTTCAGGTCGCAGTCTCCCCAGGAGGCGTGGGTTCGAATCCCACCTCAGACAGTGCCCATTGAAAGTACCAAGCAAGGACAAAGCAAACACAGTCAAGAGAGCATTACCAGTTGCCAGGATGGCAGAGCGGTCTAAGGCGTTGCGTTCAGGTTGCAGTCTCCCCAGGAGGCGTGGGTTCGAATACCACCTCAGACAGAGCCCATTGAAAGTACCATGCAAGAACAAAGCAAACACATTCAAGAGAGCATTACCAGGTGCCAGGATGGCGGAGCGGTCGGTCTAAGGCGTTGCGTTCAGGTCGCAGTCTCCCCAGGAGGCGTGGGTTCGAATCCCACCTCAGACAGAGCCCATTGAAAGTACCAAGCAAGAACAAAGCAAACACAGTCAAGAGAGCATTACCAGTTGCCAGGATTGCAGAGCGGTCTAAGGCGTTGCGTTCAGGTCGCAGTCTCCCCTGGAGGCGTGGGTTCGAATCCCGCCTCAGACAGAGCCCATTGAAAGTACCAAGCAAGAACAAAGCAAACACAGTCAAGAGAGCATTACCAGTTGCCAGGATGTCAGAGCGGTTTAAGGCGTTGCGTTCAGGTCGCAGTCTCCACAGGAGGCGTGGGTTCGAATCCCACCTCAGACAGCGCCCATTGAAACCACCAAGCAAGAACAAAGCAAACACAGTCAAGAGAGCATTACCAGTTGCCAGGATGGCGGAGCGGTCTAAGGCGTTGCGTTCAGGTCGCAGTCTCCCCAGGAGGCGTGGGTTCGAATCCCGCCTCAGACAGAGCCCATTGAAAGTACCAAGCAAGAACAAAGCAAACACAGTCAAGAGAGCATTACCAGTTGCCAGGATGGCAGAGCGGTCTAAGTCGCTGCGTTCAGGTCTCAGTCTCCCCAGGAGGCGTGGGTTCGAATCCCGCAGCAGACAGAGCCCATTGAAAGTACCAAGCAAGAAGAAAGCAAACACAGTCAAGAGAGCATTACCAGCTGCAAGGATGGCGGAGCGGTCTTAGGCGTTGCGTTCAGGTCGCAGTCTCCCCAGGAGGCGTGGGTTCGAATCCCGCCTCAGACAGAGCCCATTGAAAGTACCAAGCAAGAACAAAGCAAACACATTCAAGAGCGCATTACCAGGTGCCAGGATGGCGGAGCGGTCTAAGGCGTTGCGTTCAGGTCGCAGTATCCCCAGGAGGCGTGGGTTCGAATCCCAACTCAGACAGAGCCCATTGAAACTACCAAGCAAGAACAAAGCAAACACATTCAAGAGAACATTACCAGGTGCCAGGATGGCGGAGCGGTCTAAGGCGTTGCGTTCAGGTCGCAGTCTCCCCAGGAGGCGTGGGTTCGAATCCCACCTCAGACAGAGCCCATTGAAAGTACCAAGCAAGAACAAAGCAAACACATTCAAGAGAGCATTACCAGTTGCCAGGATGGCGGAGCGGTCTAAGGTGTTGCGTTCAGGTCGCAGTCTCCCCAGGAGGCGTGGGTTCGAATCCCACCTCAGACAGAGCCCATTGAAAGTACCAAGCAAGAACAAAGCAAACACATTCAAGAGAGCATTACCAGGTGCCAGGATGGCGGAGCGGTCTAAGGCGTTGCGTTCAGGTCACAGTCTCCCCAGGAGGCGTGGGTTCGAATCCCACCTCAGACAGAGCCCATTGAAAGTACCAAGCAAGAACAAAGGAAACACAGTAATGAGAGCATTACCAGTTGCCAGGATGGCGAAGCGGTTTAAGGCGTTGCGTTCAGGTCGCAGTCTCCCCAGGAGGCGTGGGTTCGAATCCCGCCTCAGACAGAGCCCATTGAAAGTACCAAGCAAGAACAAATCAAACACATTCAAGAAAGCATTACCAGGTGCCAGGATGGCGGAGCGGTCTAAGGCGTTGCGTTCAGGTCGCAGTCTCCCCAGGAGGCGTGGGTTCGAATCCCACCTCAGACAGTGCCCATTGAAAGTACCAAGCAAGAACAAAGCAAACACAGTCAAGAGAGCATTACCAGTTGCCAGGATGGCGGAGCGGTCTAAGGCGTTGCGTTCAGGTCGCAGTCTCCCCAGGAGGCGTGGGTTCGAATCCCACCTCAGACAGTGCCCATTGAAACTACCAAGCAAGAACAAAGCAAACACAGTCAAGAGAGCATTACCAGTTGCCAGGATGGCGGAGCGGTCTAAGGCGTTGCGTTCAAGTCGCAGTCTCCCCAGGAGGCGTAGGTTCGAATCCCACGTCAGACAGAACCCATTGAAAGTACCAAGCAAGAACAAAGCAAACACATTCAAGAGAGCATTACCAGGTGCCAGGATGGCGGAGCGGTCTAAGGCGTTGCGTTCAGGTCGCAGTCTCCCCAGGAGGCGTGGGTTCGAATCCCACCTCAGACAGCGCCCATTGAAACTACCAAGCAAGAACAAAGGAAACACAGTCAAGAGAGCATTACCAGTTGCCAGGATAGCGGAGCGGTCTAATGCGTTGCGTTCAGATCGCAGTCTCCCCAGGAGGCGTGGGTTCGAATCCCACCTCAGACAGAGCCCATTGAAAGTACCAAGCAATAACAAATCAAACACAGTCAAGAGAGCATGACCAGCTGCCAGGATCGCAGAGCGGTCTAAGGCGTTGCGTTCAGGTCGCAGTCTCCCCTGGAGGTGTGGGTTCGAATCTCGTCTCCGACAGAGCCCATTGAAAGTACCAAGCAAGAACAAAGCAAACACATTCAAGAGAGCATTACCAGTTGCCAGGATGGCGGAGCGGTCTAAGGTGTTGATTTCAGGTCGCAGTCTCCCCAGGAGGCGTGGGTTCGAATCCCGCCTCAGATAGAGCCCATTGAAAGTACCAAGCAAGAACAAAGCAAACACAGTCAAGAGAGCATTAACAGGTGCCAGGATGGCAGAGCGGTCTAAGGCGTTGCGTTCAGGTCGCAGTCTCCCCAGGAGGTGTGGGTTCGAATCCCGCCTCAGACAGAGCCCATTGAAAGTACCAAGCAAGATCAAAGCAAACACAGTCAAGAGAGCATTACCAGTTGCCAGGATGGCAGAGCGGTCTAAGGCGCTGCGTTCAGGTTGCAGTCTCCCCAGGAGGCGTGGGTTCGAATCCCGCCTCAGACAGAGCCCATTGAAAGTACCAAGCAAGAACAAAGCAAACACAGTCAAGAGAGCATTACCAGTTGCCAGGATGGCAGAGCGGTCTAAGGCGCTGCGTTCAGGTCGCAGTCTCCCCAGGAGGCGTGGGTTCGAATCCCACCTCAGAAAGAGCCCATTGAAAGTACCAAGCAATAACAAAGGAAACACGGTCAAGAGAGCATTACCAGTTGCCAGGATGGCGAAGCGGTCTAAGGCGTTGCGTTCAGGTCACAGTCTCCCAAGGAGGCGTGGGTTCGAATCCCACCTCAGACAGAGCCCATTGAAACTACCAAGCAAGAACAAAGCAAATACAGTCAAGATAGCATTACCAGGTGCCTGGATGGCCGAGCGGTCTAAGGCGTTGCGTTCAGGTCGCAGTCTCCCCAGGAGGCGTGGGTTCGAATCACACCTCAGACAGAGCCCATTGAAAGTACCAAGCAAGAACAAAGCAAACACATTCAAGAGAGCATTACCAGGTGCCAGGATGGCGGAGCGGTCTAAGGCGTTGCGTTCAGGTCACAGTCTCCCCAGGAGGCGTGGGTTCGAATCCCACCTCAGACAGTGCCCATTGAAAGTACCAAGCAAGAACAAAGCAAACACAGTCAAGAGAGCATTACCAGTTGCCAGGATGGCAGAGCGGTCTAAGGCGTTGCGTTCAGGTTGCAGTCTCCCCAGGAGGCGTGGGTTCGAATACCACCTCAGACAGAGCCCATTGAAAGTACCATGCAAGAACAAAGCAAACACATTCAAGAGAGCATTACCAGGTGCCAGGATGGCGGAGCGGTCTAAGGCGTTGCGTTCAGGTCGCAGTCTCCCAAGGAGGCGTGGGTTCGAATCCCACCTCAGACAGAGCCCATTGAAACTACCAAGCAAGAACAAAGCAAACACAGTCAAGAGAGCATTACCAGTTGCCAGGATGGCAGAGCGGTCTAAGGCGTTGCGTTCAGGTTGCAGTCTCCCCAGGAGGCGTGGGTTCGAATACCACCTCAGACAGAGCCCATTGAAAGTACCATGCAAGAACAAAGCAAACACATTCAAGAGAGCATTACCAGGTGCCAGGATGGCGGAGCGGTCTAAGGCGTTGCGTTCAGGTCGCAGTCTCCCCAGGAGGCGTGGGTTCGAATCCCACCTCAGACAGTGCCCATTGAAAGTACCAAGCAAGAATAAAGCAAACACAGTCAAGAGAGCATTACCAGTTGCCAGGATGGCAGAGCGGTCTAAGGCGTTGCGTTCAGGTTGCAGTCTCCCCAGGAGGCGTGGGTTCGAATACCACCTCAGACAGAGCCCATTGAAAGTACCATGCAAGAACAAAGCAAACACATTCAAGAGAGCATTACCAGGTGCCAGGATGGCGGAGCGGTCTAAGGCGTTGCGTTCAGGTCGCAGTCTCCCCAGGAGGCGTGGGTTCGAATCCCACCTCAGACAGAGCCCATTGAAAGTACCAAGCAAGAACAAAGCAAACACAGTCAAGAGAGCATTACCAGTTGCCAGGATTGCAGAGCGGTCTAAGGCGTTGCGTTCAGGTCGCAGTCTCCCCTGGAGGCGTGGGTTCGAATCCCGCCTCAGACAGAGCCCATTGAAAGTACCAAGCAAGAACAAAGCAAACACAGTCAAGAGAGCATTACCAGTTGCCAGGATGTCAGAGCGGTCTAAGGCGTTGCGTTCAGGTCGCAGTCTCCACAGGAGGCGTGGGTTCGAATCCCACCTCAGACAGCGCCCATTGAAACCACCAAGCAAGAACAAAGCAAACACAGTCAAGAGAGCATTACCAGTTGCCAGGATGGCGGAGCGGTCTAAGGCGTTGCGTTCAGGTCGCAGTCTCCCCAGGAGGCGTGGGTTCGAATCCCACCTCAGACAGTGCCCATTGAAAGAACCAAGCAAGAACAAAGCAAACACAGTCAAGAGAGCATTACCAGTTGCCAGGATGGCGGAGCGGTCTAAGGCGTTGCGTTCAGGTCGCAGTCTCCCCAGGAGGTGTGTGTTCGAATCCCACCTCAGACAGAGCCCATTGAAAGTACCAAGCAATAACAAAGGAAACACGGTCAAGAGAGCATTACCAGTTGCCAGGATGGCGAAGCCGTGTAAGGCGTTGCGTTCAGGTCACAGTCTCCCCAGGAGGCGTGGGTTCGAATCCCACCTCAGACAGAGCCCATTGAAAGTACAAAGCAAACACAGTCAAGAGAGCATTACCAGCTGCCAGGATGGCGGAGCGGTCTAAGGCGTTGCGTTCAGGTCGCAGTCTCCCCAGGAGGCGTGGGTTCGAATCCCGCCTCAGACAGAGCCCATTGAAAGTACCAAGCAAGAACAAAGCAAACACAGTCAAGAGAGCATTACCAGTTGCCAGGATTGCAGAGCGGTCTAAGGCGTTGCGTTCAGGTCGCAGTCTCCCCTGGAGGCGTGGGTTCGAATCCCGCCTCAGACAGAGCCCATTGAAAGTACCAAGCAAGAACAAAGCAAACACAGTCAAGAGAGCATTACCAGTTGCCAGGATGGCAGAGCGGTCTAAGGCGCTGCGTTCAGGTCGCAGTCTCCCCAGGAGGCGTGGGTTCGAATCCCGCCTCAGACAGAGCCCATTGAAAGTACCAAGCAAGAACAAAGCAAACACAGTCAAGAGAGCATTACCAGTTGCCAGGATGGCAGAGCGGTCTAAGGCGCTGCGTTCAGGTCGCAGTCTCCCCAGGAGGCGTGGGTTCGAATCCCACCTCAGAAAGAGCCCATTGAAACTACCAAGCAAGAACAAAGCAAACACAGTCAAGATAGCATTACCAGTTGCCTGGATGGCGGAGCGGTCTAAGGCGTTGCGTTCAGGTCGCAGTCTCCCCAGGAAGCGTGGGTTCGAATCCCACCTCAGACAGAGCCCATTGAAAGTACCAAGCAAGAACAAAGCAAACACATTCAAGAGAGCATTACCAGGTGCCAGGATGGCGGAGCGGTCTAAGGCGTTGCGTTCAGGTCGCAGTCTACCCAGGAGGCGTGGGTTCAAATCCCACCTCAGACAGTGCCCATTGAAACTACCAAGCAAGAACAAAGCAAACACAGTCAAGAGAGCATTACCAGTTGCCAGGATGGCGGGGCGGTCTAAGGCGTTGCGTTCAGGTCGCAGTCTCCCCAGGAGGCGTGGGTTCGAATCCCACCTCAGACAGTGCCCATTGAAAGTACCAAGCAAGAACAAAGCAAACACAGTCAATAGAGCATTACCAGTTGCCAGGATAGCGGAGCGGTCTAAGGCGTTGCGTTCAGGTCGCAGTCTCCCCAGTAGGCGTGGGTTCGAATCCCACCTCAGACAGAGCCCATTGAAAGTACCAAGCAAGAACAAAGCAAACACATTCAAGAGAGCATTACCAGGTGCCAGGATGGCGGAGCGGTCTAAGGCGTTGCGTTCAGGTCGCAGTCTCCCCAGGAGGCGTGGGTTCGAATCCCACCTCAGACAGAGCCCATTGAAAGTACCAAGCAAGAACAAAGCAAACACAGTCAAGAGAGCATTACCAGTTGCCAGGATGGCAGAGCGGTCTAAGTCGCTGCGTTCAGGTCTCAGTCTCCCCAGGAGGCGTGGGTTCGAATCCCGCAGCAGACAGAGCCCATTGAAAGTACCAAGCAAGAAGAAAGCAAACACAGTCAAGAGAGCATTACCAGCTGCAAGGATGGCGGAGCGGTCTTAGGCGTTGCGTTCAGGTCGCAGTCTCCCCAGGAGGCGTGGGTTCGAATCCCGCCTCAGACAGAGCCCATTGAAAGTACCAAGCAAGAACAAAGCAAACACATTCAAGAGAGCATTACCAGGTGCCAGGATGGCGGAGCGGTCTAAGGCGTTGCCTTCAGGTCGCAGTCTCCCCAGGAGGCGTGGGTTCGAATCCCAACTCAGACAGAGCCCATTGAAAGTACCAAGCAAGAACAAAGCAAACACATTCAAGAGAGCATTACCAGTTGCCAGGATGGCGGAGCGGTCTAAGGTGTTGCGTTCAGGTCGCAGTCTCCCCAGGAGGCGTGGGTTCGAATCCCACAACAGACAGAGCCCATTGAAAGTACCAAGCAAGAACAAAGCAAACACAGTCAAGAGAGCATTACCAGTTGCCAGGATGGCGGAGCGGTCTAAGGCGTTGCGTTCAGGTCGCAGTCACCCCAGGAGGCGTGGGTTCGAATCCCACCTCAGACAGTGCCCATTGAAACTACCAAGCAAGAACAAAGCAAACACAGTCAAGAGAGCATTACCAGTTGCCAGGATGGCGGAGCGGTCTAAGGCGTTGCGTTCAGGTCGCAGTCTCCCCAGGAGGCGTAGGTTCGAATCCCACGTCAGACAGAGCCCATTGAAAGTACCAAGCAAGAACAAAGCAAACACATTCAAGAGAGCATTACCAGGTGCCAGGATGGCGGAGCGGTCTAAGGCGTTGCGTTCAGGTCGCAGTCTCCCCAGGAGGCGTGGGTTCGAATCCCACCTCAGACAGCGCCCATTGAAACTACCAAGCAAGAACAAAGGAAACACAGTCAAGAGAGCATTACCAGTTGCCAGGATAGCGGAGCGGTCTAATGCGTTGCGTTCAGATCGCAGTCTCCCCAGGAGGCGTGGGTTCGAATCCCACCTCAGACAGAGCCCATTGAAAGTACCAAGCAAGAACAAAGCAAACACATTCAAGAGAGCATTACCAGGTGCCAGGATGGCGGAGCGGTCTAAGGCGTTGCGTTCAGGTCACAGTCTCCCCAGGAGGCGTGGGTTCGAATCCCACCTCAGACAGCGCCCATTGAAACTACCAAGCAAGAACAAAGGAAACACAGTCAAGAGAGCATTACCAGTTGCCAGAATGGCGGAGCGGTCTAAGGTGTTGCGTTCAGGTCGCAGTCTCCCCAGGAGGCGTGGGTTCGAATCCCACCTCAGACAGAGCCCATTGAAAATACCAAGCAAGAACAAAGCAAACACAGTCAAGAGAGCATTACCAGTTGCCAGGATTGCAGAGCGGTCTAAGGCGTTGCGTTCAGGTCGCAGTCTCCCCTGGAGGCGTGGGTTCGAATCCCGCCTCAGACAGAGCCCATTGAAAGTACCAAGCAAGAACAAAGCAAACACAGTCAAGAGAGCATTACCAGTTGCCAGGATGTCAGAGCGGTCTAAGGCGTTGCGTTCAGGTCGCAGTCTCCACAGGAGGCGTGGGTTCGAATCCCACCTCAGACAGCGCCCATTGAAACCACCAAGCAAGAACAAAGCAAACACAGTCAAGAGAGCATTACCAGTTGCCAGGATGGCGGAGCGGTCTAAGGCGTTGCGTTCAGGTCGCAGTCTCCCCAGGAGGCGTGGGTTCGAATCCCACCTCAGACAGTGCCCATTGAAAGTACCAAGCAAGAACAAAGCAAACACAGTCAAGAGAGCATTACCAGTTGCCAGGATGGCGGAGCGGTCTAAGGCGTTGCGTTCAGGTCGCAGTCTCCCCAGGAGGTGTGTGTTCGAATCCCACCTCAGACAGAGCCCATTGAAAGTACCAAGCAATAACAAAGGAAACACTGTCAAGAGAGCATTACCAGTTGCCAGGATGGCGAAGCCGTGTAAGGCGTTGCGTTCAGGTCACAGTCTCCCCAGGAGGCGTGGGTTCGAATCCCACCTCAGACAGAGCCCATTGAAAGTACAAAGCAAACACAGTCAAGAGAGCATTACCAGCTGCCAGGATGGCGGAGCGGTCTAAGGCGTTGCGTTCAGGTCGCAGTCTCCCCAGGAGGCGTGGGTTCGAATCCCGCCTCAGACAGAGCCCATTGAAAGTACCAAGCAAGAACAAAGCAAACACAGTCAAGAGAGCATTACCAGTTGCCAGGATTGCAGAGCGGTCTAAGGCGTTGCGTTCAGGTCGCAGTCTCCCCTGGAGGCGTGGGTTCGAATCCCGCCTCAGACAGAGCCCATTGAAAGTACCAAGCAAGAACAAAGCAAACACAGTCAAGAGAGCATTACCAGTTGCCAGGATGGCAGAGCGGTCTAAGGCGCTGCGTTCAGGTCGCAGTCTCCCCAGGAGGCGTGGGTTCGAATCCCGCCTCAGACAGAGCCCATTGAAAGTACCAAGCAAGAACAAAGCAAACACAGTCAAGAGAGCATTACCAGTTGCCAGGATGGCAGAGCGGTCTAAGGCGCTGCGTTCAGGTCGCAGTCTCCCCAGGAGGCGTGGGTTCGAATCCCACCTCAGAAAGAGCCCATTGAAACTACCAAGCAAGAACAAAGCAAACACAGTCAAGATAGCATTACCAGTTGCCTGGATGGCGGAGCGGTCTAAGGCGTTGCGTTCAGGTCGCAGTCTCCCCAGGAAGCGTGGGTTCGAATCCCACCTCAGACAGAGCCCATTGAAAGTACCAAGCAAGAACAAAGCAAACACATTCAAGAGAGCATTACCAGGTGCCAGGATGGCGGAGCGGTCTAAGGCGTTGCGTTCAGGTCGCAGTCTACCCAGGAGGCGTGGGTTCAAATCCCACCTCAGACAGTGCCCATTGAAACTACCAAGCAAGAACAAAGCAAACACAGTCAAGAGAGCATTACCAGTTGCCAGGATGGCGGAGCGGTCTAAGGCGTTGCGTTCAGGTCGCAGTCACCCCAGGAGGCGTGGGTTCGAATCCCACCTCAGACAGTGCCCATTGAAACTACCAAGCAAGAACAAAGCAAACACAGTCAAGAGAGCATTACCAGTTGCCAGGATGGCGGAGCGGTCTAAGGCATTGCGTTCAGGTCGCAGTCTCCCCAGGAGGCGTAGGTTCGAATCCCACGTCAGACAGAGCCCATTGAAAGTACCAAGCAAGAACAAAGCAAACACATTCAAGAGAGCATTACCAGGTGCCAGGATGGCGGAGCGGTCCAAGGCGTTGCGTTCAGGTCGCAGTCTCCCCAGGAGGCGTGGGTTCGAATCCCACCTCAGACAGCGCCCATTGAAACTACCAAGCAAGAACAAAGGAAACACAGTCAAGAGAGCATTACCAGTTGCCAGGATAGCGGAGCGGTCTAATGCGTTGCGTTCAGATCGCAGTCTCCCCAGGAGGCGTGGGTTCGAATCCCACCTCAGACAGAGCCCATTGAAAGTACCAAGCAAGAACAAAGCAAACACATTCAAGAGAGCATTACCAGGTGCCAGGATGGCGGAGCGGTCTAAGGCGTTGCGTTCAGGTCACAGTCTCCCCAGGAGGCGTGGGTTCGAATCCCACCTCAGACAGAGCCCATTGAAAGTACCAAGCAAGAACAAAGGAAACACAGTAATGAGAGCATTACCAGTTGCCAGGATGGCGAAGCGGTTTAAGGCGTTGCGTTCAGGTCGCAGTCTCCCCAGGAGGCGTGGGTTCGAATCCCGCCTCAGACAGAGCCCATTGAAAGTACCAAGCAAGAACAAATCAAACACATTCAAGAAAGCATTACCAGGTGCCAGGATGGCGGAGCGGTCTAAGGCGTTGCGTTCAGGTCGCAGTCTCCCCAGGAGGCGTGGGTTCGAATCCCACCTCAGACAGTGCCCATTGAAAGTACCAAGCAAGAACAAAGCAAACACAGTCAAGAGAGCATTACCAGTTGCCAGGATGGCGGAGCGGTCTAAGGCGTTGCGTTCAGGTCGCAGTCTCCCCAGGAGGCGTGGGTTCGAATCCCACCTCAGACAGTGCCCATTGAAACTACCAAGCAAGAACAAAGCAAACACAGTCAAGAGAGCATTACCAGTTGCCAGGATGGCGGAGCGGTCTAAGGCGTTGCGTTCAGGTCGCAGTCTCCCCAGGAGGCGTAGGTTCGAATCCCACGTCAGACAGAGCCCATTGAAAGTACCAAGCAAGAACAAAGCAAACACATTCAAGAGAGCATTACCAGGTGCCAGGATGGCGGAGCGGTCTAAGGCGTTGCGTTCAGGTCGCAGTCTCCCCAGGAGGCGTAGGTTCGAATCCCACGTCAGACAGAGCCCATTGAAAGTACCAAGCAAGAACAAAGCAAACACATTCAAGAGAGCATTACCAGGTGCCAGGATGGCGGAGCGGTCTAAGGCGTTGCGTTCAGGTCGCAGTCTCCCCAGGAGGCGTGGGTTCTAATCCCACCTCAGACAGAGCCCATTGAAAGTACCAAGCAAGAACAAAGCAATCACATTCAAGAGAGCATTACCAGGTGCCAGGATGGCGGAGCGGTCTAAGGCGTTGCGTTCAGGTCGCAGTCTCCCCAGGAGGTGTGTGTTCGAATCCCACCTCAGACAGAGCCCATTGAAAGTACCAAGCAATAACAAAGGAAACACGGTCAAGAGAGCATTACCAGTTGCCAGGATGGCGAAGCCGTGTAAGGCGTTGCGTTCAGGTCACAGTCTCCCCAGGAGGCGTGGGTTCGAATCCCACCTCAGACAGAGCCCATTGAAAGTACAAAGCAAACACAGTCAAGAGAGCATTACCAGCTGCCAGGATGGCGGAGCGGTCTAAGGCGTTGCGTTCAGGTCGCAGTCTCCCCAGGAGGCGTGGGTTCGAATCCCGCCTCAGACAGAGCCCATTGAAAGTACCAAGCAAGAACAAAGCAAACACAGTCAAGAGAGCATTACCAGTTGCCAGGATTGCAGAGCGGTCTAAGGCGTTGCGTTCAGGTCGCAGTCTCCCCTGGAGGCGTGGGTTCGAATCCCGCCTCAGACAGAGCCCATTGAAAGTACCAAGCAAGAACAAAGCAAACACAGTCAAGAGAGCATTACCAGTTGCCAGGATGGCAGAGCGGTCTAAGGCGCTGCGTTCAGGTCGCAGTCTCCCCAGGAGGCGTGGGTTCGAATCCCGCCTCAGACAGAGCCCATTGAAAGTACCAAGCAAGAACAAAGCAAACACAGTCAAGAGAGCATTACCAGTTGCCAGGATGGCAGAGCGGTCTAAGGCGCTGCGTTCAGGTCGCAGTCTCCCCAGGAGGCGTGGGTTCGAATCCCACCTCAGAAAGAGCCCATTGAAACTACCAAGCAAGAACAAAGCAAACACAGTCAAGATAGCATTACCAGTTGCCTGGATGGCGGAGCGGTCTAAGGCGTTGCGTTCAGGTCGCAGTCTCCCCAGGAAGCGTGGGTTCGAATCCCACCTCAGACAGAGCCCATTGAAAGTACCAAGCAAGAACAAAGCAAACACAGTCAAGAGAGCATTACCAGTTGCCAGGATGGCAGAGCGGTCTAAGGCGTTGCGTTCAGGTCGCAGTCTCCCCAGGAAGCGTGGGTTCGAATCCCGCCTCAGACAGAGCCCATTGAAAGTACCAAGCAAGAACAAAGCAAACACAGTCAAGAGAGCATTACCAGTTGCCAGGGTGGCAGAGCGGTCTAAGGCGTTGCGTTCAGGTCGCAGTCTCCCCAGGAGGCGTGGGTTCGAATCCCACCTCAGACAGTGCCCATTGAAAGTACCAAGCAAGAACAAAGCAAACACAGTCAAGAGAGCATTACCAGTTGCCAGGATAGCGGAGCGGTCTAAGGCGTTGCGTTCAGGTCGCAGTCTCCCCAGTAGGCGTGGGTTCGAATCCCACCTCAGACAGAGCCCATTGAAAGTACCAAGCAAGAACAAAGCAAACACATTCAAGAGAGCATTACCAGGTGCCAGGATGGCGGAGCGGTCTAAGGCGTTGCGTTCAGGTCGCAGTCTCCCCAGGAGGCGTGGGTTCGAATCCCACCTCAGACAGAGCCCATTGAAAGTACCAAGCAAGAACAAAGCAAACACAGTCAAGAGAGCATTACCAGTTGCCAGGATGGCAGAGCGGTCTAAGGCGCTGCGTTCAGGTCGCAGTCTCCCCAGGAGGCGTGGGTTCGAATCCCGCCTCAGACAGAGCCCATTGAAAGTACCAAGCAAGAACAAAGCAAACACAGTCAAGAGAGCATTACCAGTTGCCAGGATGGCAGAGCGGTCTAAGTCGCTGCGTTCAGGTCTCAGTCTCCCCAGGAGGCGTGGGTTCGAATCCCGCAGCAGACAGAGCCCATTGAAAGTACCAAGCAAGAAGAAAGCAAACACAGTCAAGAGAGCATTACCAGCTGCAAGGATGGCGGAGCGGTCTTAGGCGTTGCGTTCAGGTCGCAGTCTCCCCAGGAGGCGTGGGTTCGAATCCCGCCTCAGACAGAGCCCATTGAAAGTACCACGCAAGAACAAAGCAAACACATTCAAGAGAGCATTACCAGGTGCCAGGATGGCGGAGCGGTCTAAGGCGTTGCGTTCAGGTCGCAGTCTCCCCAGGAGGCGTGGGTTCGAATCCCAACTCAGACAGAGCCCATTGAAACTACCAAGCAAGAACAAAGCAAACACATTCAAGAGAACATTACCAGGTGCCAGGATGGCGGAGCGGTCTAAGGCGTTGCGTTCAGGTCGCAGTCTCCCCAGGAGGCGTGGGTTCGAATCCCACCTCAGACAGAGCCCATTGAAAGTACCAAGCAAGAACAAAGCAAACACAGTCAAGAGAGCATTACCAGATGCCAGGATGGCAGAGCGGTCTAAGGCGTTGCGTTCAGGTCGCAGTCTCCCCAGGAGGCGTGGGTTCGAATCCCGCCTCAGACAGAGCCCATTGAAAGTACCAAGCAAGAACAAAGCAAATACATTCAAGAGAGCATTACCAGTTGCCAGGATGGCGGAGCGGTCTAAGGTGTTGCGTTCAGGTCGCAGTCTCCCCAGGAGGCGTGGGTTCGAATCCCACCTCAGACAGAGCCCATTGAAAGTACCAAGCAAGAACAAAGCAAACACATTCAAGAGAGCATTACCAGTTGCCAGGATTGCAGAGCGGTCTAAGGCGTTGCGTTCAGGTCGCAGTCTCCCCTGGAGGCGTGGGTTCGAATCCCGCCTCAGACAGAGCCCATTGAAAGTACCAAGCAAGAACAAAGCAAACACAGTCAAGAGAGCATTACCAGTTGCCAGGATGGCAGAGCGGTCTAAGGCGCTGCGTTCAGGTCGCAGTCTCCCCAGGAGGCGTGGGTTCGAATCCCGCCTCAGACAGAGCCCATTGAAAGTACCAAGCAAGAACAAAGCAAACACAGTCAAGAGAGCATTACCAGTTGCCAGGATGGCAGAGCGGTCTAAGGCGCTGCGTTCAGGTCGCAGTCTCCCCAGGAGGCGTGGGTTCGAATCCCACCTCAGAAAGAGCCCATTGAAACTACCAAGCAAGAACAAAGCAAACACAGTCAAGATAGCATTACCAGTTGCCTGGATGGCGGAGCGGTCTAAGGCGTTGCGTTCAGGTCGCAGTCTCCCCAGGAAGCGTGGGTTCGAATCCCACCTCAGACAGAGCCCATTGAAAGTACCAAGCAAGAACAAAGCAAACACATTCAAGAGAGCATTACCAGGTGCCAGGATGGCGGAGCGGTCTAAGGCGTTGCGTTCAGGTCGCAGTCTACCCAGGAGGCGTGGGTTCAAATCCCACCTCAGACAGTGCCCATTGAAACTACCAAGCAAGAACAAAGCAAACACAGTCAAGAGAGCATTACCAGTTGCCAGGATGGCGGAGCGGTCTAAGGCGTTGCGTTCAGGTCGCAGTCACCCCAGGAGGCGTGGGTTCGAATCCCACCTCAGACAGTGCCCATTGAAACTACCAAGCAAGAACAAAGCAAACACAGTCAAGAGAGCATTACCAGTTGCCAGGATGGCGGAGCGGTCTAAGGCATTGCGTTCAGGTCGCAGTCTCCCCAGGAGGCGTAGGTTCGAATCCCACGTCAGACAGAGCCCATTGAAAGTACCAAGCAAGAACAAAGCAAACACATTCAAGAGAGCATTACCAGGTGCCAGGATGGCGGAGCGGTCCAAGGCGTTGCGTTCAGGTCGCAGTCTCCCCAGGAGGCGTGGGTTCGAATCCCACCTCAGACAGCGCCCATTGAAACTACCAAGCAAGAACAAAGGAAACACAGTCAAGAGAGCATTACCAGTTGCCAGGATAGCGGAGCGGTCTAATGCGTTGCGTTCAGATCGCAGTCTCCCCAGGAGGCGTGGGTTCGAATCCCACCTCAGACAGAGCCCATTGAAAGTACCAAGCAAGAACAAAGCAAACACATTCAAGAGAGCATTACCAGGTGCCAGGATGGCGGAGCGGTCTAAGGCGTTGCGTTCAGGTCACAGTCTCCCCAGGAGGCGTGGGTTCGAATCCCACCTCAGACAGAGCCCATTGAAAGTACCAAGCAAGAACAAAGGAAACACAGTAATGAGAGCATTACCAGTTGCCAGGATGGCGAAGCGGTTTAAGGCGTTGCGTTCAGGTCGCAGTCTCCCCAGGAGGCGTGGGTTCGAATCCCGCCTCAGACAGAGCCCATTGAAAGTACCAAGCAAGAACAAATCAAACACATTCAAGAAAGCATTACCAGGTGCCAGGATGGCGGAGCGGTCTAAGGCGTTGCGTTCAGGTCGCAGTCTCCCCAGGAGGCGTGGGTTCGAATCCCACCTCAGACAGTGCCCATTGAAAGTACCAAGCAAGAACAAAGCAAACACAGTCAAGAGAGCATTACCAGTTGCCAGGATGGCGGAGCGGTCTAAGGCGTTGCGTTCAGGTCGCAGTCTCCCCAGGAGGCGTGGGTTCGAATCCCACCTCAGACAGTGCCCATTGAAACTACCAAGCAAGAACAAAGCAAACACAGTCAAGAGAGCATTACCAGTTGCCAGGATGGCGGAGCGGTCTAAGGCGTTGCGTTCAGGTCGCAGTCTCCCCAGGAGGCGTAGGTTCGAATCCCACGTCAGACAGAGCCCATTGAAAGTACCAAGCAAGAACAAAGCAAACACATTCAAGAGAGCATTACCAGGTGCCAGGATGGCGGAGCGGTCTAAGGCGTTGCGTTCAGGTCGCAGTCTCCCCAGGAGGCGTAGGTTCGAATCCCACGTCAGACAGAGCCCATTGAAAGTACCAAGCAAGAACAAAGCAAACACATTCAAGAGAGCATTACCAGGTGCCAGGATGGCGGAGCGGTCTAAGGCGTTGCGTTCAGGTCGCAGTCTCCCCAGGAGGCGTGGGTTCTAATCCCACCTCAGACAGAGCCCATTGAAAGTACCAAGCAAGAACAAAGCAATCACATTCAAGAGAGCATTACCAGGTGCCAGGATGGCGGAGCGGTCTAAGGCGTTGCGTTCAGGTCGCAGTCTCCCCAGGAGGTGTGTGTTCGAATCCCACCTCAGACAGAGCCCATTGAAAGTACCAAGCAATAACAAAGGAAACACGGTCAAGAGAGCATTACCAGTTGCCAGGATGGCGAAGCCGTGTAAGGCGTTGCGTTCAGGTCACAGTCTCCCCAGGAGGCGTGGGTTCGAATCCCACCTCAGACAGAGCCCATTGAAAGTACAAAGCAAACACAGTCAAGAGAGCATTACCAGCTGCCAGGATGGCGGAGCGGTCTAAGGCGTTGCGTTCAGGTCGCAGTCTCCCCAGGAGGCGTGGGTTCGAATCCCGCCTCAGACAGAGCCCATTGAAAGTACCAAGCAAGAACAAAGCAAACACAGTCAAGAGAGCATTACCAGTTGCCAGGATTGCAGAGCGGTCTAAGGCGTTGCGTTCAGGTCGCAGTCTCCCCTGGAGGCGTGGGTTCGAATCCCGCCTCAGACAGAGCCCATTGAAAGTACCAAGCAAGAACAAAGCAAACACAGTCAAGAGAGCATTACCAGTTGCCAGGATGGCAGAGCGGTCTAAGGCGCTGCGTTCAGGTCGCAGTCTCCCCAGGAGGCGTGGGTTCGAATCCCGCCTCAGACAGAGCCCATTGAAAGTACCAAGCAAGAACAAAGCAAACACAGTCAAGAGAGCATTACCAGTTGCCAGGATGGCAGAGCGGTCTAAGGCGCTGCGTTCAGGTCGCAGTCTCCCCAGGAGGCGTGGGTTCGAATCCCACCTCAGAAAGAGCCCATTGAAACTACCAAGCAAGAACAAAGCAAACACAGTCAAGATAGCATTACCAGTTGCCTGGATGGCGGAGCGGTCTAAGGCGTTGCGTTCAGGTCGCAGTCTCCCCAGGAAGCGTGGGTTCGAATCCCACCTCAGACAGAGCCCATTGAAAGTACCAAGCAAGAACAAAGCAAACACAGTCAAGAGAGCATTACCAGTTGCCAGGATGGCAGAGCGGTCTAAGGCGTTGCGTTCAGGTCGCAGTCTCCCCAGGAAGCGTGGGTTCGAATCCCGCCTCAGACAGAGCCCATTGAAAGTACCAAGCAAGAACAAAGCAAACACAGTCAAGAGAGCATTACCAGTTGCCAGGGTGGCAGAGCGGTCTAAGGCGTTGCGTTCAGGTCGCAGTCTCCCCAGGAGGCGTGGGTTCGAATCCCACCTCAGACAGTGCCCATTGAAAGTACCAAGCAAGAACAAAGCAAACACAGTCAAGAGAGCATTACCAGTTGCCAGGATAGCGGAGCGGTCTAAGGCGTTGCGTTCAGGTCGCAGTCTCCCCAGTAGGCGTGGGTTCGAATCCCACCTCAGACAGAGCCCATTGAAAGTACCAAGCAAGAACAAAGCAAACACATTCAAGAGAGCATTACCAGGTGCCAGGATGGCGGAGCGGTCTAAGGCGTTGCGTTCAGGTCGCAGTCTCCCCAGGAGGCGTGGGTTCGAATCCCACCTCAGACAGAGCCCATTGAAAGTACCAAGCAAGAACAAAGCAAACACAGTCAAGAGAGCATTACCAGTTGCCAGGATGGCAGAGCGGTCTAAGGCGCTGCGTTCAGGTCGCAGTCTCCCCAGGAGGCGTGGGTTCGAATCCCGCCTCAGACAGAGCCCATTGAAAGTACCAAGCAAGAACAAAGCAAACACAGTCAAGAGAGCATTACCAGTTGCCAGGATGGCAGAGCGGTCTAAGTCGCTGCGTTCAGGTCTCAGTCTCCCCAGGAGGCGTGGGTTCGAATCCCGCAGCAGACAGAGCCCATTGAAAGTACCAAGCAAGAAGAAAGCAAACACAGTCAAGAGAGCATTACCAGCTGCAAGGATGGCGGAGCGGTCTTAGGCGTTGCGTTCAGGTCGCAGTCTCCCCAGGAGGCGTGGGTTCGAATCCCGCCTCAGACAGAGCCCATTGAAAGTACCACGCAAGAACAAAGCAAACACATTCAAGAGAGCATTACCAGGTGCCAGGATGGCGGAGCGGTCTAAGGCGTTGCGTTCAGGTCGCAGTCTCCCCAGGAGGCGTGGGTTCGAATCCCAACTCAGACAGAGCCCATTGAAACTACCAAGCAAGAACAAAGCAAACACATTCAAGAGAACATTACCAGGTGCCAGGATGGCGGAGCGGTCTAAGGCGTTGCGTTCAGGTCGCAGTCTCCCCAGGAGGCGTGGGTTCGAATCCCACCTCAGACAGAGCCCATTGAAAGTACCAAGCAAGAACAAAGCAAACACAGTCAAGAGAGCATTACCAGATGCCAGGATGGCAGAGCGGTCTAAGGCGTTGCGTTCAGGTCGCAGTCTCCCCAGGAGGCGTGGGTTCGAATCCCGCCTCAGACAGAGCCCATTGAAAGTACCAAGCAAGAACAAAGCAAATACATTCAAGAGAGCATTACCAGTTGCCAGGATGGCGGAGCGGTCTAAGGTGTTGCGTTCAGGTCGCAGTCTCCCCAGGAGGCGTGGGTTCGAATCCCACCTCAGACAGAGCCCATTGAAAGTACCAAGCAAGAACAAAGCAAACACATTCAAGAGAGCATTACCAGGTGCCAGGATGGCGGAGCGGTCTAAGGCGTTGCGTTCAGGTCACAGTCTCCCCAGGAGGCGTGGGTTCGAATCCCACCTCAGACAGAGCCCATTGAAAGTACCAAGCAAGAACAAAGGAAACACAGTAATGAGAGCATTACCAGTTGCCAGGATGGTGAAGCGGTTTAAGGCGTTGCGTTCAGGTCGCAGTCTCCCCAGGAGGCGTGGGTTCGAATCCCGCCTCAGACAGAGCCCATTGAAAGTACCAAGCAAGAACAAATCAAACACATTCAAGAAAGCATTACCAGGTGCCAGGATGGCGGAGCGGTCTAAGGCGTTGCGTTCAGGTCGCAGTCTCCCCAGGAGGCGTGGGTTCGAATCCCACCTCAGACAGTGCCCATTGAAAGTACCAAGCAAGAACAAAGCAAACACATTCAAGAGAGCATTACAAGGTGCCAGGATGGCGGAGCGGTCTAAGGCGTTGCGTTCAGGTCGCAGTCTCCCCAGGAGGCGTAGGTTCGAATCCCACGTCAGACAGAGCCCATTGAAAGTACCAAGCAAGAACAAAGCAAACACATTCAAGAGAGCATTACCAGGTGCCAGGATGGCGGAGCGGTCTAAGGCGTTGCGTTCAGGTCGCAGTCTCCCCAGGAGGCGTGGGTTCTAATCCCACCTCAGACAGAGCCCATTGAAAGTACCAAGCAAGAACAAAGCAATCACATTCAAGAGAGCATTACCAGGTGCCAGGATGGCGGAGCGGTCTAAGGCGTTGCGTTCAGGTCGCAGTCTCCCCAGGAGGTGTGTGTTCGAATCCCACCTCAGACAGAGCCCATTGAAAGTACCAAGCAATAACAAAGGAAACACGGTCAAGAGAGTATTACCAGTTGCCAGGATGGCGAAGCCGTGTAAGGCGTTGCGTTCAGGTCACAGTCTCCCCAGGAGGCGTGGGTTCGAATCCCACCTCAGACAGAGCCCATTGAAAGTACAAAGCAAACACAGTCAAGAGAGCATTACCAGCTGCCAGGATGGCGGAGCGGTCTAAGGCGTTGCGTTCAGGTCGCAGTCTCCCCAGGAGGCGTGGGTTCGAATCCCGCCTCAGACAGAGCCCATTGAAAGTACCAAGCAAGAACAAAGCAAACACAGTCAAGAGAGCATTACCAGTTGCCAGGATTGCAGAGCGGTCTAAGGCGTTGCGTTCAGGTCGCAGTCTCCCCTGGAGGCGTGGGTTCGAATCCCGCCTCAGACAGAGCCCATTGAAAGTACCAAGCAAGAACAAAGCAAACACAGTCAAGAGAGCATTACCAGTTGCCAGGATGGCAGAGCGGTCTAAGGCGCTGCGTTCAGGTCGCAGTCTCCCCAGGAGGCGTGGGTTCGAATCCCGCCTCAGACAGAGCCCATTGAAAGTACCAAGCAAGAACAAAGCAAACAGAGTCAAGAGAGCATTACCAGTTGCCAGGATGGCAGAGCGGTCTAAGGCGCTGCGTTCAGGTCGCAGTCTCCCCAGGAGGCGTGGGTTCGAATCCCACCTCAGAAAGAGCCCATTGAAACTACCAAGCAAGAACAAAGCAAACACAGTCAAGATAGCATTACCAGTTGCCTGGATGGCGGAGCGGTCTAAGGCGTTGCGTTCAGGTCGCAGTCTCCCCAGTAAGCGTGGGTTCGAATCCCACCTCAGACAGAGCCCATTGAAAGTACCAAGCAAGAACAAAGCAAACACAGTCAAGAGAGCATTACCAGTTGCCAGGATGGCAGAGCGGTCTAAGGCGTTGCGTTCAGGTCGCAGTCTCCCCAGGAAGCGTGGGTTCGAATCCCGCCTCAGACAGAGCCCATTGAAAGTACCAAGCAAGAACAAAGCAAACACAGTCAAGAGAGCATTACCAGTTGCCAGGATGGCAGAGCGGTCTAAGGCGTTGCGTTCAGGTCGCAGTCTCCCCAGGAGGCGTGGGTTCGAATCCCACCTCAGACAGTGCCCATTGAAAGTACCAAGCAAGAACAAAGCAAACACAGTCAAGAGAGCATTACCAGTTGCCAGGATAGCGGAGCGGTCTAAGGCGTTGCGTTCAGGTCGCAGTCTCCCCAGTAGGCGTGGGTTCGAATCCCACCTCAGACAGAGCCCATTGAAAGTACCAAGCAAGAACAAAGCAAACACATTCAAGAGAGCATTACCAGGTGCCAGGATGGCGGAGCGGTCTAAGGCGTTGCGTTCAGGTCGCAGTCTCCCCAGGAGGCGTGGGTTCGAATCCCACCTCAGACAGAGCCCATTGAAAGTACCAAGCAAGAACAAAGCAAACACAGTCAAGAGAGCATTACCAGTTGCCAGGATGGCAGAGCGGTCTAAGGCGCTGCGTTCAGGTCGCAGTCTCCCCAGGGGGCGTGGGTTCGAATCCCGCCTCAGACAGAGCCCATTGAAAGTACCAAGCAAGAACAAAGCAAACACAGTCAAGAGAGCATTACCAGTTGCCAGGATGGCAGAGCGGTCTAAGTCGCTGCGTTCAGGTCTCAGTCTCCCCAGGAGGCGTGGGTTCGAATCCCGCAGCAGACAGAGCCCATTGAAAGTACCAAGCAAGAAGAAAGCAAACACAGTCAAGAGAGCATTACCAGCTGCAAGGATGGCGGAGCGGTCTTAGGCGTTGCGTTCAGGTCGCAGTCTCCCCAGGAGGCGTGGGTTCGAATCCCGCCTCAGACAGAGCCCATTGAAAGTACCAAGCAAGAACAAAGCAAACACATTCAAGAGAGCATTACCAGGTGCCAGGATGGCGGAGCGGTCTAAGGCGTTGCGTTCAGGTCGCAGTCTCCCCAGGAGGCGTGGGTTCGAATCCCACCTCAGACAGTGCCCATTGAAAGTACCAAGCAAGAACAAAGCAAACACAGTCAAGAGAGCATTACCAGTTGCCAGGATGGCGGAGCGGTCTAAGGCGTTGCGTTCAGGTCGCAGTCTCCCCAGGAGGCGTGGGTTCGAATCCCACCTCAGACAGTGCCCATTGAAACTACCAAGCAAGAACAAAGCAAACACAGTCAAGAGAGCATTACCAGTTGCCAGGATGGCGGAGCGGTCTAAGGCGTTGCGTTCAGGTCGCAGTCTCCCCAGGAGGCGTAGGTTCGAATCCCACGTCAGACAGAGCCCATTGAAAGTACCAAGCAAGAACAAAGCAAACACATTCAAGAGAGCATTACCAGGTGCCAGGATGGCGGAGCGGTCTAAGGCGTTGCGTTCAGGTCGCAGTCTCCCCAGGAGGCGTAGGTTCGAATCCCACGTCAGACAGAGCCCATTGAAAGTACCAAGCAAGAACAAAGCAAACACATTCAAGAGAGCATTACCAGGTGCCAGGATGGCGGAGCGGTCTAAGGCGTTGCGTTCAGGTCGCAGTCTCCCCAGGAGGCGTGGGTTCTAATCCCACCTCAGACAGAGCCCATTGAAAGTACCAAGCAAGAACAAAGCAATCACATTCAAGAGAGCATTACCAGGTGCCAGGATGGCGGAGCGGTCTAAGGCGTTGCGTTCAGGTCGCAGTCTCCCCAGGAGGTGTGTGTTCGAATCCCACCTCAGACAGAGCCCATTGAAAGTACCAAGCAATAACAAAGGAAACACGGTCAAGAGAGCATTACCAGTTGCCAGGATGGCGAAGCCGTGTAAGGCGTTGCGTTCAGGTCACAGTCTCCCCAGGAGGCGTGGGTTCGAATCCCACCTCAGACAGAGCCCATTGAAAGTACAAAGCAAACACAGTCAAGAGAGCATTACCAGCTACCAGGATGGCGGAGCGGTCTAAGGCGTTGCGTTCAGGTCGCAGTCTCCCCAGGAGGCGTGGGTTCGAATCCCGCCTCAGACAAAGCCCATTGAAAGTACCAAGCAAGAACAAAGCAAACACAGTCAAGAGAGCATTACCAGTTGCCAGGATTGCAGAGCGGTCTAAGGCGTTGCGTTCAGGTCGCAGTCTCCCCTGGAGGCGTGGGTTCGAATCCCGCCTCAGACAGAGCCCATTGAAAGTACCAAGCAAGAACAAAGCAAACACAGTCAAGAGAGCATTACCAGTTGCCAGGATGGCAGAGCGGTCTAAGGCGCTGCGTTCAGGTAGCAGTCTCCCCAGGAGGCGTGGGTTCGAATCCCGCCTCAGACAGAGCCCATTGAAAGTACCAAGCAAGAACAAAGCAAACACAGTCAAGAGAGCATTACCAGTTGCCAGGATGGCAGAGCGGTCTAAGGCGCTGCGTTCAGGTCGCAGTCTCCCCAGGAGGCGTGGGTTCGAATCCCACCTCAGAAAGAGCCCATTGAAACTACCAAGCAAGAACAAAGCAAACACAGTCAAGATAGCATTACCAGTTGCCTGGATGGCGGAGCGGTCTAAGGCGTTGCGTTCAGGTCGCAGTCTCCCCAGGAAGCGTGGGTTCGAATCCCACCTCAGACAGAGCCCATTGAAAGTACCAAGCAAGAACAAAGCAAACACAGTCAAGAGAGCATTACCAGTTGCCAGGATGGCAGAGCGGTCTAAGGCGTTGCGTTCAGGTCGCAGTCTCCCCAGGAAGCGTGGGTTCGAATCCCGCCTCAGACAGAGCCCATTGAAAGTACCAAGCAAGAACAAAGCAAACACAGTCAAGAGAGCATTACCAGTTGCCAGGGTGGCAGAGCGGTCTAAGGCGTTGCGTTCAGGTCGCAGTCTCCCCAGGAGGCGTGGGTTCGAATCCCACCTCAGACAGTGCCCATTGAAAGTACCAAGCAAGAACAAAGCAAACACAGTCAAGAGAGCATTACCAGTTGCCAGGATAGCGGAGCGGTCTAAGGCGTTGCGTTCAGGTCGCAGTCTCCCCAGTAGGCGTGGGTTCGAATCCCACCTCAGACAGAGCCCATTGAAAGTACCAAGCAAGAACAAAGCAAACACATTCAAGAGAGCATTACCAGGTGCCAGGATGGCGGAGCGGTCTAAGGCGTTGCGTTCAGGTCGCAGTCTCCCCAGGAGGCGTGGGTTCGAATCCCACCTCAGACAGAGCCCATTGAAAGTACCAAGCAAGAACAAAGCAAACACAGTCAAGAGAGCATTACCAGTTGCCAGGATGGCAGAGCGGTCTAAGGCGCTGCGTTCAGGTCGCAGTCTCCCCAGGAGGCGTGGGTTCGAATCCCGCCTCAGACAGAGCCCATTGAAAGTACCAAGCAAGAACAAAGCAAACACAGTCAAGAGAGCATTACCAGTTGCCAGGATGGCAGAGCGGTCTAAGTCGCTGCGTTCAGGTCTCAGTCTCCCCAGGAGGCGTGGGTTCGAATCCCGCAGCAGACAGAGCCCATTGAAAGTACCAAGCAAGAAGAAAGCAAACACAGTCAAGAGAGCATTACCAGCTGCAAGGATGGCGGAGCGGTCTTAGGCGTTGCGTTCAGGTCGCAGTCTCCCCAGGAGGCGTGGGTTCGAATCCCGCCTCAGACAGAGCCCATTGAAAGTACCACGCAAGAACAAAGCAAACACATTCAAGAGAGCATTACCAGGTGCCAGGATGGCGGAGCGGTCTAAGGCGTTGCGTTCAGGTCGCAGTCTCCCCAGGAGGCGTGGGTTCGAATCCCAACTCAGACAGAGCCCATTGAAACTACCAAGCAAGAACAAAGCAAGCACATTCAAGAGAACATTACCAGGTGCCAGGATGGCGGAGCGGTCTAAGGCGTTGCGTTCAGGTCGCAGTCTCCCCAGGAGGCGTGGGTTCGAATCCCACCTCAGACAGAGCCCATTGAAAGTACCAAGCAAGAACAAAGCAAACACAGTCAAGAGAGCATTACCAGATGCCAGGATGGCAGAGCGGTCTAAGGCGTTGCGTTCAGGTCGCAGTCTCCCCAGGAGGCGTGGGTTCGAATCCCGCCTCAGACAGAGCCCATTGAAAGTACCAAGCAAGAACAAAGCAAATACATTCAAGAGAGCATTACCAGTTGCCAGGATGGCGGAGCGGTCTAAGGTGTTGCGTTCAGGTCGCAGTCTCCCCAGGAGGCGTGGGTTCGAATCCCACCTCAGACAGAGCCCATTGAAAGTACCAAGCAAGAACAAAGCAAACACATTCAAGAGAGCATTACCAGGTGCCAGGATGGCGGAGCGGTCTAAGGCGTTGCGTTCAGGTCACAGTCTCCCCAGGAGGCGTGGGTTCGAATCCCACCTCAGACAGAGCCCATTGAAAGTACCAAGCAAGAACAAAGGAAACACAGTAATGAGAGCATTACCAGTTGCCAGGATGGTGAAGCGGTTTAAGGCGTTGCGTTCAGGTCGCAGTCTCCCCAGGAGGCGTGGGTTCGAATCCCGCCTCAGACAGAGCCCATTGAAAGTACCAAGCAAGAACAAATCAAACACATTCAAGAAAGCATTACCAGGTGCCAGGATGGCGGAGCGGTCTAAGGCGTTGCGTTCAGGTCGCAGTCTCCCCAGGAGGCGTGGGTTCGAATTCCACCTCAGACAGTGCCCATTGAAAGTACCAAGCAAGAACAAAGCAAACACAGTCAAGAGAGCATTACCAGTTGCCAGGATGGCGGAGCGGTCTAAGGCGTTGCGTTCAGGTCGCAGTCTCCCCAGGAGGCGTGGGTTCGAATCCCACCTCAGACAGTGCCCATTGAAACTACCAAGCAAGAACAAAGCAAACACAGTCAAGAGAGCATTACCAGTTGCCAGGATGGCGGAGCGGTCTAAGGCGTTGCGTTCAGGTCGCAGTCTCCCCAGGAGGCGTAGGTTCGAATCCCACGTCAGACAGAGCCCATTGAAAGTACCAAGCAAGAACAAAGCAAACACATTCAAGAGAGCATTACCAGGTGCCAGGATGGCAGAGCGGTCTAAGGCGTTGCGTTCAGGTCGCAGTCTCCCCAGGAGGCGTAGGTTCGAATCCCACGTCAGACAGAGCCCATTGAAAGTACCAAGCAAGAACAAAGCAAACACATTCAAGAGAGCATTACCAGGTGCCAGGATGGCGGAGCGGTCTAAGGCGTTGCGTTCAGGTCGCAGTCTCCCCAGGAGGCGTGGGTTCTAATCCCACCTCAGACAGAGCCCATTGAAAGTACCAAGCAAGAACAAAGCAATCACATTCAAGAGAGCATTACCAGGTGCCAGGATGGCGGAGCGGTCTAAGGCGTTGCGTTCAGGTCGCAGTCTCCCCAGGAGGTGTGTGTTCGAATCCCACCTCAGACAGAGCCCATTGAAAGTACCAAGCAATAACAAAGGAAACACGGTCAAGAGAGTATTACCAGTTGCCAGGATGGCGAAGCCGTGTAAGGCGTTGCGTTCAGGTCACAGTCTCCCCAGGAGGCGTGGGTTCGAATCCCACCTCAGACAGAGCCCATTGAAAGTACAAAGCAAACACAGTCAAGAGAGCATTACCAGCTGCCAGGATGGCGGAGCGGTCTAAGGCGTTGCGTTCAGGTCGCAGTCTCCCCAGGAGGCGTGGGTTCGAATCCCGCCTCAGACAGAGCCCATTGAAAGTACCAAGCAAGAACAAAGCAAACACAGTCAAGAGAGCATTACCAGTTGCCAGGATTGCAGAGCGGTCTAAGGCGTTGCGTTCAGGTCGCAGTCTCCCCTGGAGGCGTGGGTTCGAATCCCGCCTCAGACAGAGCCCATTGAAAGTACCAAGCAAGAACAAAGCAAACACAGTCAAGAGAGCATTACCAGTTGCCAGGATGGCAGAGCGGTCTAAGGCGCTGCGTTCAGGTCGCAGTCTCCCCAGGAGGCGTGGGTTCGAATCCCGCCTCAGACAGAGCCCATTGAAAGTACCAAGCAAGAACAAAGCAAACACAGTCAAGAGAGCATTACCAGTTGCCAGGATGGCAGAGCGGTCTAAGGCGCTGCGTTCAGGTCGCAGTCTCCCCAGGAGGCGTGGGTTCGAATCCCACCTCAGAAAGAGCCCATTGAAACTACCAAGCAAGAACAAAGCAAACACAGTCAAGATAGCATTACCAGTTGCCTGGATGGCGGAGCGGTCTAAGGCGTTGCGTTCAGGTCGCAGTCTCCCCAGGAAGCGTGGGTTCGAATCCCACCTCAGACAGAGCCCATTGAAAGTACCAAGCAAGAACAAAGCAAACACAGTCAAGAGAGCATTACCAGTTGCCAGGATGGCAGAGCGGTCTAAGGCGTTGCGTTCAGGTCGCAGTCTCCCCAGGAAGCGTGGGTTCGAATCCCGCCTCAGACAGAGCCCATTGAAAGTACCAAGCAAGAACAAAGCAAACACAGTCAAGAGAGCATTACCAGTTGCCAGGATGGCAGAGCGGTCTAAGGCGTTGCGTTCAGGTCGCAGTCTCCCCAGGAGGCGTGGGTTCGAATCCCACCTCAGACAGTGCCCATTGAAAGTACCAAGCAAGAACAAAGCAAACACAGTCAAGAGAGCATTACCAGTTGCCAGGATGGCGGAGCGGTCTAAGGCGTTGCGTTCAGGTCGCAGTCTCCCCAGGAGGCGTGGGTTCGAATCCCACCTCAGACAGAGCCCATTGAAAGTACCAAGCAAGAACAAAGCAAACACAGTCAAGAGAGCATTACCAGTTGCCAGGATGGCAGAGCGGTCTAAGGCGCTGCGTTCAGGTCGCAGTCTCCCCAGGGGGCGTGGGTTCGAATCCCGCCTCAGACAGAGCCCATTGAAAGTACCAAGCAAGAACAAAGCAAACACAGTCAAGAGAGCATTACCAGTTGCCAGGATGGCAGAGCGGTCTAAGTCGCTGCGTTCAGGTCTCAGTCTCCCCAGGAGGCGTGGGTTCGAATCCCGCAGCAGACAGAGCCCATTGAAAGTACCAAGCAAGAAGAAAGCAAACACAGTCAAGAGAGCATTACCAGCTGCAAGGATGGCGGAGCGGTCTTAGGCGTTGCGTTCAGGTCGCAGTCTCCCCAGGAGGCGTGGGTTCGAATCCCGCCTCAGACAGAGCCCATTGAAAGTACCAAGCAAGAACAAAGCAAACACATTCAAGAGAGCATTACCAGGTGCCAGGATGGCGGAGCGGTCTAAGGCGTTGCGTTCAGGTCGCAGTCTCCCCAGGAGGCGTGGGTTCGAATCCCACCTCAGACAGTGCCCATTGAAAGTACCAAGCAAGAACAAAGCAAACACAGTCAAGAGAGCATTACCAGTTGCCAGGATGGCGGAGCGGTCTAAGGCGTTGCGTTCAGGTCGCAGTCTCCCCAGGAGGCGTGGGTTCGAATCCCACCTCAGACAGTGCCCATTGAAACTACCAAGCAAGAACAAAGCAAACACAGTCAAGAGAGCATTACCAGTTGCCAGGATGGCGGAGCGGTCTAAGGCGTTGCGTTCAGGTCGCAGTCTCCCCAGGAGGCGTAGGTTCGAATCCCACGTCAGACAGAGCCCATTGAAAGTACCAAGCAAGAACAAAGCAAACACATTCAAGAGAGCATTACCAGGTGCCAGGATGGCGGAGCGGTCTAAGGCGTTGCGTTCAGGTCGCAGTCTCCCCAGGAGGCGTAGGTTCGAATCCCACGTCAGACAGAGCCCATTGAAAGTACCAAGCAAGAACAAAGCAAACACATTCAAGAGAGCATTACCAGGTGCCAGGATGGCGGAGCGGTCTAAGGCGTTGCGTTCAGGTCGCAGTCTCCCCAGGAGGCGTGGGTTCTAATCCCACCTCAGACAGAGCCCATTGAAAGTACCAAGCAAGAACAAAGCAATCACATTCAAGAGAGCATTACCAGGTGCCAGGATGGCGGAGCGGTCTAAGGCGTTGCGTTCAGGTCGCAGTCTCCCCAGGAGGTGTGTGTTCGAATCCCACCTCAGACAGAGCCCATTGAAAGTACCAAGCAATAACAAAGGAAACACGGTCAAGAGAGCATTACCAGTTGCCAGGATGGCGAAGCCGTGTAAGGCGTTGCGTTCAGGTCACAGTCTCCCCAGGAGGCGTGGGTTCGAATCCCACCTCAGACAGAGCCCATTGAAAGTACAAAGCAAACACAGTCAAGAGAGCATTACCAGCTACCAGGATGGCGGAGCGGTCTAAGGCGTTGCGTTCAGGTCGCAGTCTCCCCAGGAGGCGTGGGTTCGAATCCCGCCTCAGACAGAGCCCATTGAAAGTACCAAGCAAGAACAAAGCAAACACAGTCAAGAGAGCATTACCAGTTGCCAGGATTGCAGAGCGGTCTAAGGCGTTGCGTTCAGGTCGCAGTCTCCCCTGGAGGCGTGGGTTCGAATCCCGCCTCAGACAGAGCCCATTGAAAGTACCAAGCAAGAACAAAGCAAACACAGTCAAGAGAGCATTACCAGTTGCCAGGATGGCAGAGCGGTCTAAGGCGCTGCGTTCAGGTAGCAGTCTCCCCAGGAGGCGTGGGTTCGAATCCCGCCTCAGACAGAGCCCATTGAAAGTACCAAGCAAGAACAAAGCAAACACAGTCAAGAGAGCATTACCAGTTGCCAGGATGGCAGAGCGGTCTAAGGCGCTGCGTTCAGGTCGCAGTCTCCCCAGGAGGCGTGGGTTCGAATCCCACCTCAGAAAGAGCCCATTGAAACTACCAAGCAAGAACAAAGCAAACACAGTCAAGATAGCATTACCAGTTGCCTGGATGGCGGAGCGGTCTAAGGCGTTGCGTTCAGGTCGCAGTCTCCCCAGGAAGCGTGGGTTCGAATCCCACCTCAGACAGAGCCCATTGAAAGTACCAAGCAAGAACAAAGCAAACACAGTCAAGAGAGCATTACCAGTTGCCAGGATGGCAGAGCGGTCTAAGGCGTTGCGTTCAGGTCGCAGTCTCCCCAGGAAGCGTGGGTTCGAATCCCGCCTCAGACAGAGCCCATTGAAAGTACCAAGCAAGAACAAAGCAAACACAGTCAAGAGAGCATTACCAGTTGCCAGGGTGGCAGAGCGGTCTAAGGCGTTGCGTTCAGGTCGCAGTCTCCCCAGGAGGCGTGGGTTCGAATCCCACCTCAGACAGTGCCCATTGAAAGTACCAAGCAAGAACAAAGCAAACACAGTCAAGAGAGCATTACCAGTTGCCAGGATAGCGGAGCGGTCTAAGGCGTTGCGTTCAGGTCGCAGTCTCCCCAGTAGGCGTGGGTTCGAATCCCACCTCAGACAGAGCCCATTGAAAGTACCAAGCAAGAACAAAGCAAACACATTCAAGAGAGCATTACCAGGTGCCAGGATGGCGGAGCGGTCTAAGGCGTTGCGTTCAGGTCGCAGTCTCCCCAGGAGGCGTGGGTTCGAATCCCACCTCAGACAGAGCCCATTGAAAGTACCAAGCAAGAACAAAGCAAACACAGTCAAGAGAGCATTACCAGTTGCCAGGATGGCAGAGCGGTCTAAGGCGCTGCGTTCAGGTCGCAGTCTCCCCAGGAGGCGTGGGTTCGAATCCCGCCTCAGACAGAGCCCATTGAAAGTACCAAGCAAGAACAAAGCAAACACAGTCAAGAGAGCATTACCAGTTGCCAGGATGGCAGAGCGGTCTAAGTCGCTGCGTTCAGGTCTCAGTCTCCCCAGGAGGCGTGGGTTCGAATCCCGCAGCAGACAGAGCCCATTGAAAGTACCAAGCAAGAAGAAAGCAAACACAGTCAAGAGAGCATTACCAGCTGCAAGGATGGCGGAGCGGTCTTAGGCGTTGCGTTCAGGTCGCAGTCTCCCCAGGAGGCGTGGGTTCGAATCCCGCCTCAGACAGAGCCCATTGAAAGTACCACGCAAGAACAAAGCAAACACATTCAAGAGAGCATTACCAGGTGCCAGGATGGCGGAGCGGTCTAAGGCGTTGCGTTCAGGTCGCAGTCTCCCCAGGAGGCGTGGGTTCGAATCCCAACTCAGACAGAGCCCATTGAAACTACCAAGCAAGAACAAAGCAAGCACATTCAAGAGAACATTACCAGGTGCCAGGATGGCGGAGCGGTCTAAGGAGTTGCGTTCAGGTCGCAGTCTCCCCAGGAGGCGTGGGTTCGAATCCCACCTCAGACAGAGCCCATTGAAAGTACCAAGCAAGAACAAAGCAAACACAGTCAAGAGAGCATTACCAGATGCCAGGATGGCAGAGCGGTCTAAGGCGTTGCGTTCAGGTCGCAGTCTCCCCAGGAGGCGTGGGTTCGAATCCCGCCTCAGACAGAGCCCATTGAAAGTACCAAGCAAGAACAAAGCAAATACATTCAAGAGAGCATTACCAGTTGCCAGGATGGCGGAGCGGTCTAAGGTGTTGCGTTCAGGTCGCAGTCTCCCCAGGAGGCGTGGGTTCGAATCCCGCCTCAGACAGAGCCCATTGAAAGTACCACGCAAGAACAAAGCAAACACATTCAAGAGAGCATTACCAGGTGCCAGGATGGCGGAGCGGTCTAAGGCGTTGCGTTCAGGTCGCAGTCTCCCCAGGAGGCGTGGGTTCGAATCCCAACTCAGACAGAGCCCATTGAAACTACCAAGCAAGAACAAAGCAAGCACATTCAAGAGAACATTACCAGGTGCCAGGATGGCGGAGCGGTCTAAGGAGTTGCGTTCAGGTCGCAGTCTCCCCAGGAGGCGTGGGTTCGAATCCCACCTCAGACAGAGCCCATTGAAAGTACCAAGCAAGAACAAAGCAAACACAGTCAAGAGAGCATTACCAGATGCCAGGATGGCAGAGCGGTCTAAGGCGTTGCGTTCAGGTCGCAGTCTCCCCAGGAGGCGTGGGTTCGAATCCCGCCTCAGACAGAGCCCATTGAAAGTACCAAGCAAGAACAAAGCAAATACATTCAAGAGAGCATTACCAGTTGCCAGGATGGCGGAGCGGTCTAAGGTGTTGCGTTCAGGTCGCAGTCTCCCCAGGAGGCGTGGGTTCGAATCCCGCCTCAGACAGAGCCCATTGAAAGTACCACGCAAGAACAAAGCAAACACATTCAAGAGAGCATTACCAGGTGCCAGGATGGCGGAGCGGTCTAAGGCGTTGCGTTCAGGTCGCAGTCTCCCCAGGAGGCGTGGGTTCGAATCCCAACTCAGACAGAGCCCATTGAAACTACCAAGCAAGAACAAAGCAAGCACATTCAAGAGAACATTACCAGGTGCCAGGATGGCGGAGCGGTCTAAGGCGTTGCGTTCAGGTCGCAGTCTCCCCAGGAGGCGTGGGTTCGAATCCCACCTCAGACAGAGCCCATTGAAAGTACCAAGCAAGAACAAAGCAAACACAGTCAAGAGAGCATTACCAGATGCCAGGATGGCAGAGCGGTCTAAGGCGTTGCGTTCAGGTCGCAGTCTCCCCAGGAGGCGTGGGTTCGAATCCCGCCTCAGACAGAGCCCATTGAAAGTACCAAGCAAGAACAAAGCAAATACATTCAAGAGAGCATTACCAGTTGCCAGGATGGCGGAGCGGTCTAAGGTGTTGCGTTCAGGTCGCAGTCTCCCCAGGAGGCGTGGGTTCGAATCCCACCTCAGACAGAGCCCATTGAAAGTACCAAGCAAGAACAAAGCAAACACATTCAAGAGAGCATTACCAGGTGCCAGGATGGCGGAGCGGTCTAAGGCGTTGCGTTAAGGTCACAGTCTCCCCAGGAGGCGTGGGTTCGAATCCCACCTCAGACAGAGCCCATTGAAAGTACCAAGCAAGAACAAAGGAAACACAGTAATGAGAGCATTACCAGTTGCCAGGATGGTGAAGCGGTTTAAGGCGTTGCGTTCAGGTCGCAGTCTCCCCAGGAGGCGTGGGTTCGAATCCCGCCTCAGACAGAGCCCATTGAAAGTACCAAGCAAGAACAAATCAAACACATTCAAGAAAGCATTACCAGGTGCCAGGATGGCGGAGCGGTCTAAGGCGTTGCGTTCAGGTCGCAGTCTCCCCAGGAGGCGTGGGTTCGAATTCCACCTCAGACAGTGCCCATTGAAAGTACCAAGCAAGAACAAAGCAAACACAGTCAAGAGAGCATTACCAGTTGCCAGGATGGCGGAGCGGTCTAAGGCGTTGCGTTCAGGTCGCAGTCTCCCCAGGAGGCGTGGGTTCGAATCCCACCTCAGACAGTGCCCATTGAAACTACCAAGCAAGAACAAAGCAAACACAGTCAAGAGAGCATTACCAGTTGCCAGGATGGCGGAGCGGTCTAAGGCGTTGCGTTCAGGTCGCAGTCTCCCCAGGAGGCGTAGGTTCGAATCCCACGTCAGACAGAGCCCATTGAAAGTACCAAGCAAGAACAAAGCAAACACATTCAAGAGAGCATTACCAGGTGCCAGGATGGCAGAGCGGTCTAAGGCGTTGCGTTCAGGTCGCAGTCTCCCCAGGAGGCGTAGGTTCGAATCCCACGTCAGACAGAGCCCATTGAAAGTACCAAGCAAGAACAAAGCAAACACATTCAAGAGAGCATTACCAGGTGCCAGGATGGCGGAGCGGTCTAAGGCGTTGCGTTCAGGTCGCAGTCTCCCCAGGAGGCGTGGGTTCTAATCCCACCTCAGACAGAGCCCATTGAAAGTACCAAGCAAGAACAAAGCAATCACATTCAAGAGAGCATTACCAGGTGCCAGGATGGCGGAGCGGTCTAAGGCGTTGCGTTCAGGTCGCAGTCTCCCCAGGAGGTGTGTGTTCGAATCCCACCTCAGACAGAGCCCATTGAAAGTACCAAGCAATAACAAAGGAAACACGGTCAAGAGAGTATTACCAGTTGCCAGGATGGCGAAGCCGTGTAAGGCGTTGCGTTCAGGTCACAGTCTCCCCAGGAGGCGTGGGTTCGAATCCCACCTCAGACAGAGCCCATTGAAAGTACAAAGCAAACACAGTCAAGAGAGCATTACCAGCTGCCAGGATGGCGGAGCGGTCTAAGGCGTTGCGTTCAGGTCGCAGTCTCCCCAGGAGGCGTGGGTTCGAATCCCGCCTCAGACAGAGCCCATTGAAAGTACCAAGCAAGAACAAAGCAAACACAGTCAAGAGAGCATTACCAGTTGCCAGGATTGCAGAGCGGTCTAAGGCGTTGCGTTCAGGTCGCAGTCTCCCCTGGAGGCGTGGGTTCGAATCCCGCCTCAGACAGAGCCCATTGAAAGTACCAAGCAAGAACAAAGCAAACACAGTCAAGAGAGCATTACCAGTTGCCAGGATGGCAGAGCGGTCTAAGGCGCTGCGTTCAGGTCGCAGTCTCCCCAGGAGGCGTGGGTTCGAATCCCGCCTCAGACAGAGCCCATTGAAAGTACCAAGCAAGAACAAAGCAAACACAGTCAAGAGAGCATTACCAGTTGCCAGGATGGCAGAGCGGTCTAAGGCGCTGCGTTCAGGTCGCAGTCTCCCCAGGAGGCGTGGGTTCGAATCCCACCTCAGAAAGAGCCCATTGAAACTACCAAGCAAGAACAAAGCAAACACAGTCAAGATAGCATTACCAGTTGCCTGGATGGCGGAGCGGTCTAAGGCGTTGCGTTCAGGTCGCAGTCTCCCCAGGAAGCGTGGGTTCGAATCCCACCTCAGACAGAGCCCATTGAAAGTACCAAGCAAGAACAAAGCAAACACAGTCAAGAGAGCATTACCAGTTGCCAGGATGGCAGAGCGGTCTAAGGCGTTGCGTTCAGGTCGCAGTCTCCCCAGGAAGCGTGGGTTCGAATCCCGCCTCAGACAGAGCCCATTGAAAGTACCAAGCAAGAACAAAGCAAACACAGTCAAGAGAGCATTACCAGTTGCCAGGATGGCAGAGCGGTCTAAGGCGTTGCGTTCAGGTCGCAGTCTCCCCAGGAGGCGTGGGTTCGAATCCCACCTCAGACAGTGCCCATTGAAAGTACCAAGCAAGAACAAAGCAAACACAGTCAAGAGAGCATTACCAGTTGCCAGGATAGCGGAGCGGTCTAAGGCGTTGCGTTCAGGTCGCAGTCTCCCCAGTAGGCGTGGGTTCGAATCCCACCTCAGACAGAGCCCATTGAAAGTACCAAGCAAGAACAAAGCAAACACATTCAAGAGAGCATTACCAGGTGCCAGGATGGCGGAGCGGTCTAAGGCGTTGCGTTCAGGTCGCAGTCTCCCCAGGAGGCGTGGGTTCGAATCCCACCTCAGACAGAGCCCATTGAAAGTACCAAGCAAGAACAAAGCAAACACAGTCAAGAGAGCATTACCAGTTGCCAGGATGGCAGAGCGGTCTAAGGCGCTGCGTTCAGGTCGCAGTCTCCCCATGTCAGGTTTAAAATGCCTTGACGTCTTTTTTAGACTGAACTTTGCAGAGAACCAGAAAATACCAGTTAGAGTTTTGTCTTTTTATCCTTCGCGAAGGGAGAGGAAGGCAGATAGACACGAGCGTCTTGTTTCGCTCAAGCCTTTGCAACCTCTGGTCTTCCTTCCCCTTGCTAGATCTTTTTATTAACAAACTTGGCAGACAAAGGAGGTCTGTCTGCTGAAATTCTAGCAGGCAGGCAGGAAGCAATCAATCAATGGTCAGTTTAAAACTTCAGCCTGAGGCAGAAGACTTCAACACTAAAACAGAGCTCTATTGTGTGTGTGTGTGTGTGTGTACAATTATTACTGATACAAATAATACAAATGTATAAAAGATGATTAGGAATACACAAAATGATTACATAACGTTAGTTGAGGTTATTAATCCTCAGCTTATCTCACATTTCCTCCCTGTTGTGAATTTCTAAACATCAGATACATCACGACCTTGCGGCTTTAAGATGAATCATCATAATGAAATCCTACAACAGCATGGTCATCCGTAGAGGGGCGAAAACCTTCAATAAGGACAAAATTCCCCTCCTCCCTTCCGGCATGGAACGAGATTCTTATAATTTGATGACCATCAGGGAATAAAACAAATATATAAAAAACATTTCAATGTGCCTAGTGAAAAATAACAAAACTGTCTCCACGCAGAGCTTGTCCCTGGGGTGACCTGGTGGAGGCCCTTGCCTCGTTGTAGGAGAAGACAGCCGTCTTTATCTCCCGGATCTTCGTGTATGGTGTATGTGTGCACGTATAGGCAGGGGCAAAAAAGGGTCCATGTGTTATTTAGGTTTCAGTGTCCAGTTCGAGTTCTTCATTGTCCAGTTTGAATTCGTCATTCTCAACATCAATCAGGTTATAATGGTACATTTGAGCAACAAACATGCGATTAACCATCCTTTTTGTCATAGGAACAATACAACATGAACAGACTACACATAACAGAATGAAAATCACAATTATCCCAACGAATGGCAGCAGGATTTTTAATAAGACCTGCGTCCAGTTGCCGGAAAACAACCAGTCCAACCATCCGGGTGTGGTAATTTCGTCTTGGGCCATTGTGTCTCTTAAATTCTTCATAGTGGCCATAGCATCAATAATTGTCTCATTTTCATTTGGAATGTATGTGCAGCAATGTTCTCCGATCAAAGCACATACACCACCTTGCGGTGCAAGGGCTAAATCTACAGCCATTCTAGTTTGTAAAGCCATCATTCTTAAGGCTGAAATTTCTCTGTTTTGTGCGTCATTAATGTCAATGGATGCATTCACAAATACTTGGAATCTATAATCAATAGTTTCTACTCTAAGGGCGACTTTAGAGACACCAATAGACGGGAACAAAGAATGTGCTAAATGATCCCCAGTTGTCCAGTACCTATGTTCCCAGGGGACATTACTTCCCCATACTGGATCATGAGGCTGGAAAGTCACGAATCTTTTTGTTCTGAGGCTTCTAACATTCGTATCTGTGGCTGGTTGTGTGGTTATAATGTACGTGTGGTCTGAGACTGTGACTGGTGTGCAAATAGTGGAGGCGTTTCTAGGAAGTTTGATGTATGCTTTCCATCCGCATAGCCACCAGATCCCATCCAAAGTTTTTACATCCTCTGGGGCTGGAATATCTATAATTTCATTACAATGTGTAAGGTCAACTGACGGGTAAGAATTAATGCCGGTAAGGTTTACACATACAGGAAAGCAAGATGTATTAGTCTCGACTGAATGGCATTGTCCTAAATGGTCATTTTCTAATGTTACTCTAACTCCTAATAATTCTGTATATTTCAAAGCTGACAATTCAGCATGTTTTCTACCTTGGGTTGGTAAGTTTAGGGTTTCATTAATCGTTCCCAAAGCATCTATATATGTAAGTGGTGTGGCATATAGGTGTGGTTGACTCACTGCATGGGGGAGGATTGAACAAACATAGCAACCCGATGCGTTTTGTCGTCTAGCTGTCATGTTAGCATAACGCCACCAAGTGTTGGCGGCAAGTGGATGTGGAATGTCTTCTCCGTGGCTGTGGTCAGTCCATGAATATTCTAAAACATCATCATTGTCCTTTGCAAATTCTTCGACTTGAGGTTTGATTAGTCTCTGCGCTAGTGGTAGGTACGGATTGCCGCCCACTACTTGAGGTTTAGTTTTGGGCGACAGAATGCAAACTTGGACTTTGAAAACGGGGTCAGGGCCCAGTATTACTGGGCTGAGGACAAAATAAGTACAACCTAGGGAAGTAGGCTGGACATCTATGATCAAGTGAGTGTTATTCTTCACCATTTTGGGGAACATGGATTGGTAGGCCACGGCCTGCTGAGTAATGGCCCATTGGGGGTGTGACTTCACATGTAACGGATAATAGGTGTACAGGAACACTGAGGCCCATGCTTCTTCATTGGGTCTTCCAGGGGCTAGTTCATTTGGTGGGGGAACTCCTGCATACCATTCATACCAGCTGTAATGTTCTCCCTTTTTCATCGGACCAGATGGTCGTCCTTTATTTTTCAGACATCGATAGCAGTAAGTGTTCAGTCCTGCGAAAGGGATTATTATTTTGGCCTTGGTCGCACTGAGTGGCAGACAATAAGTATAAGGCTGGATGTCCTTGGCGGAGCTGCTTGTTGTGGTGCACTTCTCACGCTGTTGGTCGTTGCCCCAAATTTGGCCTAGGATACTGGTTCCGGCTGATCCAATCAGTAGCTCCCCCAGCAGGAGGAGTAAGGCAATGGTCGCCATTACTTGAGTTCGATGACCTTTTTGCAGTGACTCTGGTGGATCCACGTGTCTCTCTCAGCGATTTTCAGAGCCGTGGGTGTGGTGAGCAGGACCGTGAAGGGGCCTTCCCAGCGTGGGCTTGACCAAGTCTTGCGCTTCACCACCTTCACCAGCACCAGGTCACCGGGGGTCACTGACTCCTGCAAGGGAGATAAAGGGATAGAGGGCAGATCATTTGTTCTACACACATTTTTCTCTTTGAACAGCTTACAAAGCCATTCCGTCAATGGGTCTGCCGTTTTTTCAGTGTCAGACCAAGGTTGGCTTTCCCATAATGGGAGTATGAATGGTCTACCATGTACTGCTTCAAATGGCGTAATTCCAGTATTGGATGGTGTGATTCTCATGTATGTCTTAACTAAAGATAAACATTCTGGCCACGGTTTTCCTGTTTCTTCCATTGTCTTTTTTAACCTTAATTTCACTGTGGCGTTTGTTCTTTCAACTAAACCTGCACTCTGTGGATGATATGCACAGTGATGTTTAAGTGTAATGCCTAAGTGTGCGGCCATTTTATTAACTACTTCATTCACAAAATGGCTGCCGTTGTCACTCCATAGCACCCTAGGGATGCCATGATCTGGAATTATGTGCTTGCAAATAGCTTTAGCAACTGTTAGTGCGTTAGGATGCCTTGTCGGCACAATCTCCACCCATTTGGTCAGTGAGTCAACCAACACAAGACAGTATTTATAAGGGCCACTCCTAGACAATTCTATGAAATCCATATGTACAACTTCAAATGGGTAAGTCCCAGCCGGGCATTTTCCCCTTTTTGGTCTTATGTTCCCTTGAACATTATGTTTACTACACACTAGACATGACCTGCAAAAAGTTTTAAAATAGGTTTGTAGTCCTAGTGGTATTGTAAATGTTTGCTGTGTTATGGATATCATCCCCCCTGTTGAGACATGGGAATTCCCATGACTCAATTTAGCTATGATTTGAAAAAGATTTCGGGGGATGACAGGTTTGTCATCTTTGTGATAGAGTCCATCTTCTGTCTTAACAATGTCTTGAGCTGTCCATTGTTGTTTTTCTTTCTCTGGTGCAATGTTTTGCATGTCGATCAATACTTGTCGTGGAACAGTTTCTGGTTCCTTCTGTTCTTCAGTGGTGAATGTTGCTGAAATTTGCTGTGCTGCTTCTTTAGCTGCTTTATCCGCTTTAGCGTTTCCTTTGGAAATTGAGTCTTCTTTGTATGTGTGTGCTTTGCATTTGCAGATTGCAACTTTGGAGGGCAGCATAATGGCTGTCAAGAGTTCTTTCAATAATTTGGCGTGTTGCACTGTTTTCCCAGTTGACGTCTTCATTCCTCTTCTTTCCCATTGGGCGGCGAAAGTGTGAATGGTTGAGAAGGCGTACTGGCTGTCTGTGTAAATTGTAACTGGTTTTCCTTTAAATAGCTTGCACGCTTCTGTTAGGGCAACAATTTCAGCTGCTTGGGCGGAGTAATTACTCGGTAATTTTTCTGCCCTGAGGATTTCCTCTTGTGTTACTACAGCATAACCAGTCATGTTTGATCCTGTCATGTTTTTGCTTGCCGACCCGTCCACAAACACCACGTCTCCTTTGTTCAGTGGTGTGTCTTGTAGGTCCGGTCTTGGTTTACAAATTTCTTCTGTTTTCTCTTTACAGCTGTGTGGTTCCCCATCACCTTCTGTTGGTAACATAGTTGCTGGATTTAATGCGTTGCATCTTTTTATGGTCAGGTGGGGTTGAGATAATAAGACTGCAGTTAATGATAGATGTCTGGCTGGTGACAAAAAGGACATCTTGGTCTGAGTGAGTAGAATGTCCACTGAGTGGCTAACTAGTAGTGTTAAAGGATGGAATAACACCACTTCGGCTGATGATTGGACAGCCATTGCTGCAGCACAGACTGATTGTACACAATGGGGAAGAGCTTGTGCTACTGGGTCCAACTTCTTGGAGTAGAACGCTACTGGTTTCAAATATGTCCCATGTTGCTGCAGCAGGACAGACGTCATGAATCCGTTTTTGCAGTCCACCGTTTGGGTAAAGGGTTTCTTATAGTTGGGGTATCCAATCACTTCCGATGATGCAATCAGCTCTTTTATTTTGGTGAAACTTCCTTCAGCTGCTGCGGACCACGTCAATGTAGCTGAAAGTGGTAAATCTTCAGTATAGATTAAGTCCAGTAGGGGTTGCGTTGTTTCAGCATAATCTTGGATCCATAACCTGCAGTAATTGGCTAGTCCTAAGAACGCCATCATTTGTCTTTTTGTAGTTGGTCTTGGCGCATTCAGGATAGCTGATTTCCGGTCAGCAGTTAGTCTCCTTCCTTGTCCTGTCACCAGGTGGCCCAAAAACACCACTTCTTCCTGCGCCCATTGCAGTTTGTTCAATGAAGCTTTGTTGCCCGTTTTGGCCAAATGTTGACACAGTTTTGTGGCTTCTTCTTGGTTTTCTTCTTTCGTTGGACTTGCTAGCAGGATGTCGTCCACATAAATCAATAGTTGTGACGTTTCTTTAAGTTCAAGGGTACTGAGGCAATTGGATAGTTCTTGGGAGAAGATTGTTGGGCTTTCAGCATATCCTTGAGGGAGTCTCGTGTACGTGTATTTTTTCCCCTCGAAGGTGAATCCAAACCAGTTCCTTGCTGTAAGGTGTAAAGGTATTGAGAAAAATGCATTGCTAAGGTCAATCACGGTAAAAAAATTTTGTCCGGGCTTGATCTCATTCATCAAAGTGTGTGGGTCTGGGACACACGGTGCTCTTTGGTTTACTGCAGCATTTACGGCTCTGAGATCGTGGACCATTCTCCAACTGGTCGAGTCCGCTTTTTTTACTGGGAAAATTGGTGTGTTACATCGTACCGTTGGGGCTTCTATCAAAATGCCAGCTCTGAGCATATTTTCAATTACTGGCGCTATGCCTTCTTTGGCATCTGGTTTTAGAGGATACTGCCTGATAATTGGTCGATAATTGCTTTTTGGTTCAATCATGACTTCAGTAGCAGTGGTCATTTTTCCCACATCCGTTTTCGAACTTGCCCAGAAGGAGGTTGGAATGTTTGGAAAATCTGTTGCTTCATAGAAGACAGTGGTTTCGCTGTCTTCTTTTTCATGACATCATGCACTAAGGTGGGTTTCAGGTGTGACTTGAGTCACCCAGTTTAGTGTTTTCCGGTACACCATACCTAAGCCGCATATTTGTTTTCTGGATACTCCTCCTGGTAGAGGTTCCCACGGGGAATGCGGTTTCCAGTCCTCATTCACAATCGTGCGCATGTGGTCTCCCACCATTTTCCAGCTGATGTTATTCAGCTTTGCCAAGGAGATGTGCAGTGGTGGGTCTGGACGGGTGTGAATTATGTTGGTGTCCTTTAGTTCTCGAGGTGTTGTTGCTGTTGCAGCCATCCATTGGGATTCATTGCTCCAGTAGAGTTTATCCAGGTACATCTTCATTGGTTTTAGCTTCTTCCAGGCATTCAGGAAGTCTCCAGGTGGTGGTGTTCTTAAGTATTCAATTGTGCAATGGAGTGGGAATTGCGTTTGTGGTTTCCAGTCTTTCCCTTGGAGTAGTTTATTGGGCATTTCTTGGAGGTCTTCAGTAATCGATTGTGGTCCTGTGGTTATTAGGTCCAAGCTGTAGAAGGTGGAAGGGCCTCCTTTTCCTTCCAAGATCATCATTTGTTTAACTTCCTGTCCTCGTTTCATCACTGTCATTTTTTCTCCTTCTACTGTGAGAACGAGCTGGAGGGTTTTGATTAAGTCTCTTCCCAAAAGGTTGGACGGACATTCTGGAACTACGACTAACCTCTTGCCTCGATATAAACTTCCATCTTCATCTTCTATTGTGAGGGGTTCGGTATAAAACCGTTGCGCTGCCTTTCCTCCTACTCCTATCACCATGACAGCTTTGTTTGACAGTTTGGTCCCTGCAGGTAGGGCTTTGATTACTGAACTTTCTGCTCCAGAGTCAACTATAAATTGTTTTGTTGTTTTCTTTGGGCCTAATTGTAGTGTTCTCATTGGTGGGTCCACTGAAGAAGCCATTCCAAACAAGACAGATAAATCTAAAACGACCAGTGGTGATTCTGAGGTTACTTCTTCTTCATCTTCGCTATTGCTGAGCAGCCTTTGCTCAGGTTGTTCTTCGCCTTGTGGCTGGTAACTTACTAGTCACATGTTACCGGTATAGCCTTCTTCTGGTGTGGTCTTCCTGGGTGGTTGACGGCAGTCTCTGGCAAAATGTCCTAGTTTGCCACAATTGTAGCAGCCGTCATCTCTGTTGGAAAATCGTCCTCGACCTTGTCCCCTAGCACCATAATATTTGCCGCGCCTTCGTCCTCGTCCTCTGTCCCCTTGACCTTGATAGTAGATGGGGGCGGAGGCCGCTGTGGAAAGGCCCTTCATTACAGCAGCCAAAGTGGTCGATGTGTTTCGCTCCTTCTCTTTCTTCTGGATTTCCTCGGCATGGGAGGCATATTCGATGAGCGTATCGAGGTTCGCAGTTCGCCATCCAACGTGGTGTTTGCAGATGAAGTCTCTGGTGGATTCATGGATGCCATCTAGGTAGGCCGACTTCAAGAGGATTTGGTACGGGCTGTTGTCTGCATTGTCTTCCTGTAGGCCGCAATAGAGCCTGTAGACTCCAGATAACCTTTCCACATACCGGCGGACAGATTCCATGTCTTCTTGGCGGCATTGTCTGATCTTTGTGTTGTCTGGTTGCTTCTTGAAGATTTTTCTTGATTCATCAAACATGGCGCGGATTGCGTTTGCGAGCTCGGGAGCTCCAGGCTGGAGGGGCTGGCCTATGGCATCATAAGGGTTGAAGGCACCTCTGATTCTGCCATATCTATATCCTAGGATCATTCTCATGCATGTTTCAAATTCCTTTCCATTCAGGTGGTAGCTATTCATCAGGTCGTGCATACTCTCAATCCATTTCTCCACATCCGCTTCGATTGGAGGAATTGATTGGCAGGCCGCCTTGCATTCATCTTGGGTCCAGGGCCTGTAGACCATGATGGTAGGTTCATGTGGGTGGCCATTTGCATCATCAGTCCCAAAAGCTGGGTTGGCAACGGCCACCATCGGGTAGGTCTCTACACTGGGCAGCGGTGGGTAGAGGTTCGTGGCTTGAAAGACTTGTGCTCTTTCAGGGTTATTGAGTGATTTTTCCATCGGCTTTGCTTGAGCTCTCTTTTTCATTTGCTCCCTTGTTCCAGCCGCGGGGGGCCACCGTGTGGAATCAAATGAGGCAGGAGGGGCCGTGTGTGAAGAGCGGGGAGTGTCATTTTTCTCCTCGCTCTCCAGGGGCGGCACCTCATCCTCACTTGGCTCCGCCTCTAGGGCTGTGGCCGCCTGTCTTCCTGCTTGCGCAACAGTTTGAGTTCGCTCGTTGAACAGTGCACTTCCTCTCTTGCCTCTGACTCCGGTCTCGTCATCTTTCTTTACTTTCATCTGATAAACTTTCTTCTCCTCTTTTGTTTTAATATCTTCCACTCTCTTCTTACTCTGCTCTACCCACTTCATGATAGCCCTCAGTTGCCTGTCCACTGATTTAGTGTTCTTCGCCTTTCTTATCTTCCTTTTTCTTTTTTCCATCAACGCACTTCTCACTGCTTCAAAATTCGCTGGATCTTTCAGACGTGGCTTAAAGTCATATTTCTTCACCCATTCCTCCAGAAATTGGCAACAGTCCGGGTCATACCCGTTCATAAACTTCACATCTGGGTTTGCTTTCAACTCTTTGGTCACATTTTGACCCATTTTATGCTATCGTCTGGTCCGTTACTTCTGTTAAACCACGCACACACACTCGCACATGCACGTACACACGCTTCCACACGCTTCCACACTCAATCACTCCCACCCCCCTTTCTCTCAACCTCAGACTTTTTTCCTTTGTTCCACACACACAGCTTCTCCAGCGCCAAACTTCACGCATACATCTCTCAGTCAAAATGAGCAGTCTGCTTGCCAAAGAAATTCAAATAAAAATAATAAAAACCACCAAAAATAATACCTTATTATTCCCTAAATTTTAATGTGAAATTGTGAGTAGACCTCGAGGTTTTCAACGTACCGAGAGACGTTTAATTTGCGGAAACCATTTCCCTTCTCCAGGCGGGTTTTTCTCTAAAATTTGCTCAATTTATGGCCCAATTCGCTACCATCGACGCCGAGGAACAAATCAATTTGTTCACCGTGCTATCCGTGTCTAAAATTTGCTCAGTTTCAACAAGTCACAGCTCAGTTTCAACGAGTTATGGTCAATTCGCTACCAATGAGTTATGGCCTAATTCGCTACCGATTATTTTTATATAACTCCTTGGACTAGCACGATGCAGTTTTATTACCGTACTGACTAAACGGTCGAGGCCTGGCCTCTGCGCGCGCTTTCATCCCTCACATAAATCACCCCTTCCCAATTATTTTAATATTTTTAAATTTAAAATGGTGGTACAAAATAATTTGAAAAACAATACCTGGTCTCCTCTGGATCAGCCTTGTCCGCTAGGGAACCGACATCCGGGCAGGCGGCCGCACCAGGAACTCGGAGACCCGCTTTCTTTCAATGGGAAAGCGCTGACGTCAGATTCGGTGGCGTCCAAAATGTCCAGCGACGAGCGCCCGTCCGGGTGTGGCTCCCGGGGATCGGCACCAAATAAATGTCAGGTTTAAAATGCCTTGACGTCTTTTTTAGACTGAACTTTGCAGAGAACCAGAAAATACCAGTTAGAGTTTTGTCTTTTTATCCTTCGCGAAGGGAGAGGAAGGCAGATAGACACGAGCGTCTTGTTTCGCTCAAGCCTTTGCAACCTCTGGTCTTCCTTCCCCTTGCTAGATCTTTTTATTAACAAACTTGGCAGACAAAGGAGGTCTGTCTGCTGAAATTCTAGCAGGCAGGCAGGAAGCAATCAATCAATGGTCAGTTTAAAACTTCAGCCTGAGGCAGAAGACTTCAACACTAAAACAGAGCTCTATTGTGTGTGTGTGTGTGTGTGTACAATTATTACTGATACAAATAATACAAATGTATAAAAGATGATTAGGAATACACAAAATGATTACATAACGTTAGTTGAGGTTATTAATCCTCAGCTTATCTCACACCCCAGGAGGCGTGGGTTCGAATCCCGCCTCAGACAGAGCCCATTGAAAGTACCAAGCAAGAACAAAGCAAACACAGTCAAGAGAGCATTACCAGTTGCCAGGATGGCAGAGCGGTCTAAGTCGCTGCGTTCAGGTCTCAGTCTCCCCAGGAGGCGTGGGTTCGAATCCCGCAGCAGACAGAGCCCATTGAAAGTACCAAGCAAGAAGAAAGCAAACACAGTCAAGAGAGCATTACCAGCTGCAAGGATGGCGGAGCGGTCTTAGGCGTTGCGTTCAGGTCGCAGTCTCCCCAGGAGGCGTGGGTTCGAATCCCGCCTCAGACAGAGCCCATTGAAAGTACCAAGCAAGAACAAAGCAAACACATTCAAGAGAGCATTACCAGGTGCCAGGATGGCGGAGCGGTCTAAGGCGTTGCGTTCAGGTCGCAGTCTCCCCAGGAGGCGTGGGTTCGAATCCCAACTCAGACAGAGCCCATTGAAACTACCAAGCAAGAACAAAGCAAACACATTCAAGAGAACATTACCAGGTGCCAGGATGGCGGAGCGGTCTAAGGCGTTGCGTTCAGGTCGCAGTCTCCCCAGGAGGCGTGGGTTCGAATCCCACCTCAGACAGAGCCCATTGAAAGTACCAAGCAAGAACAAAGCAAACACAGTCAAGAGAGCATTACCAGATGCCAGGATGGCAGAGCGGTCTAAGGCGTTGCGTTCAGGTCGCAGTCTCCCCAGGAGGCGTGGGTTCGAATCCCGCCTCAGACAGAGCCCATTGAAAGTACCAAGCAAGAACAAAGCAAATACATTCAAGAGAGCATTACCAGTTGCCAGGATGGCGGAGCGGTCTAAGGTGTTGCGTTCAGGTCGCAGTCTCCCCAGGAGGCGTGGGTTCGAATCCCACCTCAGACAGAGCCCATTGAAAGTACCAAGCAAGAACAAAGCAAACACATTCAAGAGAGCATTACCAGGTGCCAGGATGGCGGAGCGGTCTAAGGCGTTGCGTTCAGGTCACAGTCTCCCCAGGAGGCGTGGGTTCGAATCCCACCTCAGACAGAGCCCATTGAAAGTACCAAGCAAGAACAAAGGAAACACAGTAATGAGAGCATTACCAGTTGCCAGGATGGCGAAGCGGTTTAAGGCGTTGCGTTCAGGTCGCAGTCTCCCCAGGAGGCGTGGGTTCGAATCCCGCCTCAGACAGAGCCCATTGAAAGTACCAAGCAAGAACAAATCAAACACATTCAAGAAAGCATTACCAGGTGCCAGGATGGCGGAGCGGTCTAAGGCGTTGCGTTCAGGTCGCAGTCTCCCCAGGAGGCGTGGGTTCGAATCCCACCTCAGACAGTGCCCATTGAAAGTACCAAGCAAGAACAAAGCAAACACAGTCAAGAGAGCATTACCAGTTGCCAGGATGGCGGAGCGGTCTAAGGCGTTGCGTTCAGGTCGCAGTCTCCCCAGGAGGCGTGGGTTCGAATCCCACCTCAGACAGTGCCCATTGAAACTACCAAGCAAGAACAAAGCAAACACAGTCAAGAGAGCATTACCAGTTGCCAGGATGGCGGAGCGGTCTAAGGCGTTGCGTTCAGGTCGCAGTCTCCCCAGGAGGCGTAGGTTCGAATCCCACGTCAGACAGAGCCCATTGAAAGTACCAAGCAAGAACAAAGCAAACACATTCAAGAGAGCATTACCAGGTGCCAGGATGGCGGAGCGGTCTAAGGCGTTGCGTTCAGGTCGCAGTCTCCCCAGGAGGCGTGGGTTCGAATCCCAACTCAGACAGAGCCCATTGAAACTACCAAGCAAGAACAAAGCAAACACATTCAAGAGAACATTACCAGGTGCCAGGATGGCGGAGCGGTCTAAGGCGTTGCGTTCAGGTCGCAGTCTCCCCAGGAGGCGTGGGTTCGAATCCCACCTCAGACAGAGCCCATTGAAAGTACCAAGCAAGAACAAAGCAAACACAGTCAAGAGAGCATTACCAGATGCCAGGATGGCAGAGCGGTCTAAGGCGTTGCGTTCAGGTCGCAGTCTCCCCAGGAGGCGTGGGTTCGAATCCCGCCTCAGACAGAGCCCATTGAAAGTACCAAGCAAGAACAAAGCAAATACATTCAAGAGAGCATTACCAGTTGCCAGGATGGCGGAGCGGTCTAAGGTGTTGCGTTCAGGTCGCAGTCTCCCCAGGAGGCGTGGGTTCGAATCCCACCTCAGACAGAGCCCATTGAAAGTACCAAGCAAGAACAAAGCAAACACATTCAAGAGAGCATTACCAGGTGCCAGGATGGCGGAGCGGTCTAAGGCGTTGCGTTCAGGTCACAGTCTCCCCAGGAGGCGTGGGTTCGAATCCCACCTCAGACAGAGCCCATTGAAAGTACCAAGCAAGAACAAAGGAAACACAGTAATGAGAGCATTACCAGTTGCCAGGATGGCGAAGCGGTTTAAGGCGTTGCGTTCAGGTCGCAGTCTCCCCAGGAGGCGTGGGTTCGAATCCCGCCTCAGACAGAGCCCATTGAAAGTACCAAGCAAGAACAAATCAAACACATTCAAGAAAGCATTACCAGGTGCCAGGATGGCGGAGCGGTCTAAGGCGTTGCGTTCAGGTCGCAGTCTCCCCAGGAGGCGTGGGTTCGAATCCCACCTCAGACAGTGCCCATTGAAAGTACCAAGCAAGAACAAAGCAAACACAGTCAAGAGAGCATTACCAGTTGCCAGGATGGCGGAGCGGTCTAAGGCGTTGCGTTCAGGTCGCAGTCTCCCCAGGAGGCGTGGGTTCGAATCCCACCTCAGACAGTGCCCATTGAAACTACCAAGCAAGAACAAAGCAAACACAGTCAAGAGAGCATTACCAGTTGCCAGGATGGCGGAGCGGTCTAAGGCGTTGCGTTCAGGTCGCAGTCTCCCCAGGAGGCGTAGGTTCGAATCCCACGTCAGACAGAGCCCATTGAAAGTACCAAGCAAGAACAAAGCAAACACATTCAAGAGAGCATTACCAGGTGCCAGGATGGCGGAGCGGTCTAAGGCGTTGCGTTCAGGTCGCAGTCTCCCCAGGAGGCGTAGGTTCGAATCCCACCTCAGACAGAGCCCATTGAAAGTACCAAGCAAGAACAAAGCAAACACAGTCAAGAGAGCATTACCAGTTGCCAGGATGGCAGAGCGGTCTAAGGCGCTGCGTTCAGGTCGCAGTCTCCCCAGGAGGCGTGGGTTCGAATCCCGCCTCAGACAGAGCCCATTGAAAGTACCAAGCAAGAACAAAGCAAACACAGTCAAGAGAGCATTACCAGTTGCCAGGATGGCAGAGCGGTCTAAGTCGCTGCGTTCAGGTCTCAGTCTCCCCAGGAGGCGTGGGTTCGAATCCCGCAGCAGACAGAGCCCATTGAAAGTACCAAGCAAGAAGAAAGCAAACACAGTCAAGAGAGCATTACCAGCTGCAAGGATGGCGGAGCGGTCTAAGGTGTTGCGTTCAGGTCGCAGTCTCCCCAGGAGGCGTGGGTTCGAATCCCACCTCAGACAGAGCCCATTGAAAGTACCAAGCAAGAACAAAGCAAACACATTCAAGAGAGCATTACCAGGTGCCAGGATGGCGGAGCGGTCTAAGGCGTTGCGTTCAGGTCACAGTCTCCACAGGAGGCGTGGGTTCGAATCCCACCTCAGACAGAGCCCATTGAAAGTACCAAGCAAGAACAAAGGAAACACAGTAATGAGAGCATTACCAGTTGCCAGGATGGTGAAGCGGTTTAAGGCGTTGCGTTCAGGTCGCAGTCTCCCCAGGAGGCGTGGGTTCGAATCCCGCCTCAGACAGAGCCCATTGAAAGTACCAAGCAAGAACAAATCAAACACATTCAAGAAAGCATTACCAGGTGCCAGGATGGCGGAGCGGTCTAAGGCGTTGCGTTCAGGTCGCAGTCTCCCCAGGAGGCGTGGGTTCGAATTCCACCTCAGACAGTGCCCATTGAAAGTACCAAGCAAGAACAAAGCAAACACAGTCAAGAGAGCATTACCAGTTGCCAGGATGGCGGAGCGGTCTAAGGCGTTGCGTTCAGGTCGCAGTCTCCCCAGGAGGCGTGGGTTCGAATCCCACCTCAGACAGTGCCCATTGAAACTACCAAGCAAGAACAAAGCAAACACAGTCAAGAGAGCATTACCAGTTGCCAGGATGGCGGAGCGGTCTAAGGCGTTGCGTTCAGGTCGCAGTCTCCCCAGGAGGCGTAGGTTCGAATCCCACGTCAGACAGAGCCCATTGAAAGTACCAAGCAAGAACAAAGCAAACACATTCAAGAGAGCATTACCAGGTGCCAGGATGGCAGAGCGGTCTAAGGCGTTGCGTTCAGGTCGCAGTCTCCCCAGGAGGCGTAGGTTCGAATCCCACGTCAGACAGAGCCCATTGAAAGTACCAAGCAAGAACAAAGCAAACACATTCAAGAGAGCATTACCAGGTGCCAGGATGGCGGAGCGGTCTAAGGCGTTGCGTTCAGGTCGCAGTCTCCCCAGGAGGCGTGGGTTCTAATCCCACCTCAGACAGAGCCCATTGAAAGTACCAAGCAAGAACAAAGCAATCACATTCAAGAGAGCATTACCAGGTGCCAGGATGGCGGAGCGGTCTAAGGCGTTGCGTTCAGGTCGCAGTCTCCCCAGGAGGTGTGTGTTCGAATCCCACCTCAGACAGAGCCCATTGAAAGTACCAAGCAATAACAAAGGAAACACGGTCAAGAGAGTATTACCAGTTGCCAGGATGGCGAAGCCGTGTAAGGCGTTGCGTTCAGGTCACAGTCTCCCCAGGAGGCGTGGGTTCGAATCCCACCTCAGACAGAGCCCATTGAAAGTACAAAGCAAACACAGTCAAGAGAGCATTACCAGCTGCCAGGATGGCGGAGCGGTCTAAGGCGTTGCGTTCAGGTCGCAGTCTCCCCAGGAGGCGTGGGTTCGAATCCCGCCTCAGACAGAGCCCATTGAAAGTACCAAGCAAGAACAAAGCAAACACAGTCAAGAGAGCATTACCAGTTGCCAGGATTGCAGAGCGGTCTAAGGCGTTGCGTTCAGGTCGCAGTCTCCCCTGGAGGCGTGGGTTCGAATCCCGCCTCAGACAGAGCCCATTGAAAGTACCAAGCAAGAACAAAGCAAACACAGTCAAGAGAGCATTACCAGTTGCCAGGATGGCAGAGCGGTCTAAGGCGCTGCGTTCAGGTCGCAGTCTCCCCAGGAGGCGTGGGTTCGAATCCCGCCTCAGACAGAGCCCATTGAAAGTACCAAGCAAGAACAAAGCAAACACAGTCAAGAGAGCATTACCAGTTGCCAGGATGGCGGAGCGGTCTAAGGCGTTGCGTTCAGGTCGCAGTCTCCCCAGGAGGCGTAGGTTCGAATCCCACGTCAGACAGAGCCCATTGAAAGTACCAAGCAAGAACAAAGCAAACACATTCAAGAGAGCATTACCAGGTGCCAGGATGGCGGAGCGGTCTAAGGCGTTGCGTTCAGGTCGCAGTCTCCCCAGGAGGCGTAGGTTCGAATCCCACCTCAGACAGAGCCCATTGAAAGTACCAAGCAAGAACAAAGCAAACACAGTCAAGAGAGCATTACCAGTTGCCAGGATGGCAGAGCGGTCTAAGGCGTTGCGTTCAGGTCGCAGTCTCCCCAGGAAGCGTGGGTTCGAATCCCGCCTCAGACAGAGCCCATTGAAAGTACCAAGCAAGAACAAAGCAAACACAGTCAAGAGAGCATTACCAGTTGCCAGGATGGCAGAGCGGTCTAAGGCGTTGCGTTCAGGTCGCAGTCTCCCCAGGAGGCGTGGGTTCGAATCCCACCTCAGACAGTGCCCATTGAAAGTACCAAGCAAGAACAAAGCAAACACAGTCAAGAGAGCATTACCAGTTGCCAGGATAGCGGAGCGGTCTAAGGCGTTGCGTTCAGGTCGCAGTCTCCCCAGTAGGCGTGGGTTCGAATCCCACCTCAGACAGAGCCCATTGAAAGTACCAAGCAAGAACAAAGCAAACACATTCAAGAGAGCATTACCAGGTGCCAGGATGGCGGAGCGGTCTAAGGCGTTGCGTTCAGGTCGCAGTCTCCCCAGGAGGCGTGGGTTCGAATCCCACCTCAGACAGAGCCCATTGAAAGTACCAAGCAAGAACAAAGCAAACACAGTCAAGAGAGCATTACCAGTTGCCAGGATGGCAGAGCGGTCTAAGGCGCTGCGTTCAGGTCGCAGTCTCCCCAGGAGGCGTGGGTTCGAATCCCGCCTCAGACAGAGCCCATTGAAAGTACCAAGCAAGAACAAAGCAAACACAGTCAAGAGAGCATTACCAGTTGCCAGGATGGCAGAGCGGTCTAAGTCGCTGCGTTCAGGTCTCAGTCTCCCCAGGAGGCGTGGGTTCGAATCCCGCAGCAGACAGAGCCCATTGAAAGTACCAAGCAAGAAGAAAGCAAACACAGTCAAGAGAGCATTACCAGCTGCAAGGATGGCGGAGCGGTCTTAGGCGTTGCGTTCAGGTCGCAGTCTCCCCAGGAGGCGTGGGTTCGAATCCCGCCTCAGACAGAGCCCATTGAAAGTACCAAGCAAGAACAAAGCAAACACATTCAAGAGAGCATTACCAGGTGCCAGGATGGCGGAGCGGTCTAAGGCGTTGCGTTCAGGTCGCAGTCTCCCCAGGAGGCGTGGGTTCGAATCCCAACTCAGACAGAGCCCATTGAAACTACCAAGCAAGAACAAAGCAAACACATTCAAGAGAACATTACCAGGTGCCAGGATGGCGGAGCGGTCTAAGGCGTTGCGTTCAGGTCGCAGTCTCCCCAGGAGGCGTGGGTTCGAATCCCACCTCAGACAGAGCCCATTGAAAGTACCAAGCAAGAACAAAGCAAACACAGTCAAGAGAGCATTACCAGATGCCAGGATGGCAGAGCGGTCTAAGGCGTTGCGTTCAGGTCGCAGTCTCCCCAGGAGGCGTGGGTTCGAATCCCGCCTCAGACAGAGCCCATTGAAAGTACCAAGCAAGAACAAAGCAAACACATTCAAGAGAGCATTACCAGGTGCCAGGATGGCGGAGCGGTCTAAGGCGTTGCGTTCAGGTCGCAGTCTCCCCAGGAGGCGTGGGTTCGAATCCCAACTCAGACAGAGCCCATTGAAACTACCAAGCAAGAACAAAGCAAACACATTCAAGAGAACATTACCAGGTGCCAGGATGGCGGAGCGGTCTAAGGCGTTGCGTTCAGGTCGCAGTCTCCCCAGGAGGCGTGGGTTCGAATCCCACCTCAGACAGAGCCCATTGAAAGTACCAAGCAAGAACAAAGCAAACACAGTCAAGAGAGCATTACCAGATGCCAGGATGGCAGAGCGGTCTAAGGCGTTGCGTTCAGGTCGCAGTCTCCCCAGGAGGCGTGGGTTCGAATCCCGCCTCAGACAGAGCCCATTGAAAGTACCAAGCAAGAACAAAGCAAATACATTCAAGAGAGCATTACCAGTTGCCAGGATGGCGGAGCGGTCTAAGGTGTTGCGTTCAGGTCGCAGTCTCCCCAGGAGGCGTGGGTTCGAATCCCACCTCAGACAGAGCCCATTGAAAGTACCAAGCAAGAACAAAGCAAACACATTCAAGAGAGCATTACCAGGTGCCAGGATGGCGGAGCGGTCTAAGGCGTTGCGTTCAGGTCACAGTCTCCCCAGGAGGCGTGGGTTCGAATCCCACCTCAGACAGAGCCCATTGAAAGTACCAAGCAAGAACAAAGGAAACACAGTAATGAGAGCATTACCAGTTGCCAGGATGGCGAAGCGGTTTAAGGCGTTGCGTTCAGGTCGCAGTCTCCCCAGGAGGCGTGGGTTCGAATCCCGCCTCAGACAGAGCCCATTGAAAGTACCAAGCAAGAACAAATCAAACACATTCAAGAAAGCATTACCAGGTGCCAGGATGGCGGAGCGGTCTAAGGCGTTGCGTTCAGGTCGCAGTCTCCCCAGGAGGCGTGGGTTCGAATCCCACCTCAGACAGTGCCCATTGAAAGTACCAAGCAAGAACAAAGCAAACACAGTCAAGAGAGCATTACCAGTTGCCAGGATGGCGGAGCGGTCTAAGGCGTTGCGTTCAGGTCGCAGTCTCCCCAGGAGGCGTGGGTTCGAATCCCACCTCAGACAGTGCCCATTGAAACTACCAAGCAAGAACAAAGCAAACACAGTCAAGAGAGCATTACCAGTTGCCAGGATGGCAGAGCGGTCTAAGGCGCTGCGTTCAGGTCGCAGTCTCCCCAGGAGGCGTGGGTTCGAATCCCACCTCAGAAAGAGCCCATTGAAACTACCAAGCAAGAACAAAGCAAACACAGTCAAGATAGCATTACCAGTTGCCTGGATGGCGGAGCGGTCTAAGGCGTTGCGTTCAGGTCGCAGTCTCCCCAGGAAGCGTGGGTTCGAATCCCACCTCAGACAGAGCCCATTGAAAGTACCAAGCAAGAACAAAGCAAACACAGTCAAGAGAGCATTACCAGTTGCCAGGATGGCAGAGCGGTCTAAGGCGTTGCGTTCAGGTCGCAGTCTCCCCAGGAAGCGTGGGTTCGAATCCCGCCTCAGACAGAGCCCATTGAAAGTACCAAGCAAGAACAAAGCAAACACAGTCAAGAGAGCATTACCAGTTGCCAGGATGGCAGAGCGGTCTAAGGCGTTGCGTTCAGGTCGCAGTCTCCCCAGGAGGCGTGGGTTCGAATCCCACCTCAGACAGTGCCCATTGAAAGTACCAAGCAAGAACAAAGCAAACACAGTCAAGAGAGCATTACCAGTTGCCAGGATAGCGGAGCGGTCTAAGGCGTTGCGTTCAGGTCGCAGTCTCCCCAGTAGGCGTGGGTTCGAATCCCACCTCAGACAGAGCCCATTGAAAGTACCAAGCAAGAACAAAGCAAACACATTCAAGAGAGCATTACCAGGTGCCAGGATGGCGGAGCGGTCTAAGGCGTTGCGTTCAGGTCGCAGTCTCCCCAGGAGGCGTGGGTTCGAATCCCACCTCAGACAGAGCCCATTGAAAGTACCAAGCAAGAACAAAGCAAACACAGTCAAGAGAGCATTACCAGTTGCCAGGATGGCAGAGCGGTCTAAGGCGCTGCGTTCAGGTCGCAGTCTCCCCAGGAGGCGTGGGTTCGAATCCCGCCTCAGACAGAGCCCATTGAAAGTACCAAGCAAGAACAAAGCAAACACAGTCAAGAGAGCATTACCAGTTGCCAGGATGGCAGAGCGGTCTAAGTCGCTGCGTTCAGGTCTCAGTCTCCCCAGGAGGCGTGGGTTCGAATCCCGCAGCAGACAGAGCCCATTGAAAGTACCAAGCAAGAAGAAAGCAAACACAGTCAAGAGAGCATTACCAGCTGCAAGGATGGCGGAGCGGTCTTAGGCGTTGCGTTCAGGTCGCAGTCTCCCCAGGAGGCGTGGGTTCGAATCCCGCCTCAGACAGAGCCCATTGAAAGTACCAAGCAAGAACAAAGCAAACACATTCAAGAGAGCATTACCAGGTGCCAGGATGGCGGAGCGGTCTAAGGCGTTGCGTTCAGGTCGCAGTCTCCCCAGGAGGCGTGGGTTCGAATCCCAACTCAGACAGAGCCCATTGAAACTACCAAGCAAGAACAAAGCAAACACATTCAAGAGAACATTACCAGGTGCCAGGATGGCGGAGCGGTCTAAGGCGTTGCGTTCAGGTCGCAGTCTCCCCAGGAGGCGTGGGTTCGAATCCCACCTCAGACAGAGCCCATTGAAAGTACCAAGCAAGAACAAAGCAAACACAGTCAAGAGAGCATTACCAGATGCCAGGATGGCAGAGCGGTCTAAGGCGTTGCGTTCAGGTCGCAGTCTCCCCAGGAGGCGTGGGTTCGAATCCCGCCTCAGACAGAGCCCATTGAAAGTACCAAGCAAGAACAAAGCAAATACATTCAAGAGAGCATTACCAGTTGCCAGGATGGCGGAGCGGTCTAAGGTGTTGCGTTCAGGTCGCAGTCTCCCCAGGAGGCGTGGGTTCGAATCCCACCTCAGACAGAGCCCATTGAAAGTACCAAGCAAGAACAAAGCAAACACATTCAAGAGAGCATTACCAGGTGCCAGGATGGCGGAGCGGTCTAAGGCGTTGCGTTCAGGTCACAGTCTCCCCAGGAGGCGTGGGTTCGAATCCCACCTCAGACAGAGCCCATTGAAAGTACCAAGCAAGAACAAAGGAAACACAGTAATGAGAGCATTACCAGTTGCCAGGATGGCGAAGCGGTTTAAGGCGTTGCGTTCAGGTCGCAGTCTCCCCAGGAGGCGTGGGTTCGAATCCCGCCTCAGACAGAGCCCATTGAAAGTACCAAGCAAGAACAAATCAAACACATTCAAGAAAGCATTACCAGGTGCCAGGATGGCGGAGCGGTCTAAGGCGTTGCGTTCAGGTCGCAGTCTCCCCAGGAGGCGTGGGTTCGAATCCCACCTCAGACAGTGCCCATTGAAAGTACCAAGCAAGAACAAAGCAAACACAGTCAAGAGAGCATTACCAGTTGCCAGGATGGCGGAGCGGTCTAAGGCGTTGCGTTCAGGTCGCAGTCTCCCCAGGAGGCGTGGGTTCGAATCCCACCTCAGACAGTGCCCATTGAAACTACCAAGCAAGAACAAAGCAAACACAGTCAAGAGAGCATTACCAGTTGCCAGGATGGCGGAGCGGTCTAAGGCGTTGCGTTCAGGTCGCAGTCTCCCCAGGAGGCGTAGGTTCGAATCCCACGTCAGACAGAGCCCATTGAAAGTACCAAGCAAGAACAAAGCAAACACATTCAAGAGAGCATTACCAGGTGCCAGGATGGCGGAGCGGTCTAAGGCGTTGCGTTCAGGTCGCAGTCTCCCCAGGAGGCGTAGGTTCGAATCCCACCTCAGACAGAGCCCATTGAAAGTACCAAGCAAGAACAAAGCAAACACAGTCAAGAGAGCATTACCAGTTGCCAGGATGGCAGAGCGGTCTAAGGCGCTGCGTTCAGGTCGCAGTCTCCCCAGGAGGCGTGGGTTCGAATCCCGCCTCAGACAGAGCCCATTGAAAGTACCAAGCAAGAACAAAGCAAACACAGTCAAGAGAGCATTACCAGTTGCCAGGATGGCAGAGCGGTCTAAGTCGCTGCGTTCAGGTCTCAGTCTCCCCAGGAGGCGTGGGTTCGAATCCCGCAGCAGACAGAGCCCATTGAAAGTACCAAGCAAGAAGAAAGCAAACACAGTCAAGAGAGCATTACCAGCTGCAAGGATGGCGGAGCGGTCTTAGGCGTTGCGTTCAGGTCGCAGTCTCCCCAGGAGGCGTGGGTTCGAATCCCACCTCAGAAAGAGCCCATTGAAACTACCAAGCAAGAACAAAGCAAACACAGTCAAGATAGCATTACCAGTTGCCTGGATGGCGGAGCGGTCTAAGGCGTTGCGTTCAGGTCGCAGTCTCCCCAGGAAGCGTGGGTTCGAATCCCACCTCAGACAGAGCCCATTGAAAGTACCAAGCAAGAACAAAGCAAACACAGTCAAGAGAGCATTACCAGTTGCCAGGATGGCAGAGCGGTCTAAGGCGTTGCGTTCAGGTCGCAGTCTCCCCAGGAAGCGTGGGTTCGAATCCCGCCTCAGACAGAGCCCATTGAAAGTACCAAGCAAGAACAAAGCAAACACAGTCAAGAGAGCATTACCAGTTGCCAGGATGGCAGAGCGGTCTAAGGCGCTGCGTTCAGGTCGCAGTCTCCCCAGGAGGCGTGGGTTCGAATCCCACCTCAGACAGTGCCCATTGAAAGTACCAAGCAAGAACAAAGCAAACACAGTCAAGAGAGCATTACCAGTTGCCAGGATAGCGGAGCGGTCTAAGGCGTTGCGTTCAGGTCGCAGTCTCCCCAGTAGGCGTGGGTTCGAATCCCACCTCAGACAGAGCCCATTGAAAGTACCAAGCAAGAACAAAGCAAACACATTCAAGAGAGCATTACCAGGTGCCAGGATGGCGGAGCGGTCTAAGGCGTTGCGTTCAGGTCGCAGTCTCCCCAGGAGGCGTGGGTTCGAATCCCACCTCAGACAGAGCCCATTGAAAGTACCAAGCAAGAACAAAGCAAACACAGTCAAGAGAGCATTACCAGTTGCCAGGATGGCAGAGCGGTCTAAGGCGCTGCGTTCAGGTCGCAGTCTCCCCAGGAGGCGTGGGTTCGAATCCCGCCTCAGACAGAGCCCATTGAAAGTACCAAGCAAGAACAAAGCAAACACAGTCAAGAGAGCATTACCAGTTGCCAGGATGGCAGAGCGGTCTAAGTCGCTGCGTTCAGGTCTCAGTCTCCCCAGGAGGCGTGGGTTCGAATCCCGCAGCAGACAGAGCCCATTGAAAGTACCAAGCAAGAAGAAAGCAAACACAGTCAAGAGAGCATTACCAGCTGCAAGGATGGCGGAGCGGTCTTAGGCGTTGCGTTCAGGTCGCAGTCTCCCCAGGAGGCGTGGGTTCGAATCCCGCCTCAGACAGAGCCCATTGAAAGTACCAAGCAAGAACAAAGCAAACACATTCAAGAGAGCATTACCAGGTGCCAGGATGGCGGAGCGGTCTAAGGCGTTGCGTTCAGGTCGCAGTCTCCCCAGGAGGCGTGGGTTCGAATCCCAACTCAGACAGAGCCCATTGAAACTACCAAGCAAGAACAAAGCAAACACATTCAAGAGAACATTACCAGGTGCCAGGATGGCGGAGCGGTCTAAGGCGTTGCGTTCAGGTCGCAGTCTCCCCAGGAGGCGTGGGTTCGAATCCCACCTCAGACAGAGCCCATTGAAAGTACCAAGCAAGAACAAAGCAAACACAGTCAAGAGAGCATTACCAGATGCCAGGATGGCAGAGCGGTCTAAGGCGTTGCGTTCAGGTCGCAGTCTCCCCAGGAGGCGTGGGTTCGAATCCCGCCTCAGACAGAGCCCATTGAAAGTACCAAGCAAGAACAAAGCAAATACATTCAAGAGAGCATTACCAGTTGCCAGGATGGCGGAGCGGTCTAAGGTGTTGCGTTCAGGTCGCAGTCTCCCCAGGAGGCGTGGGTTCGAATCCCACCTCAGACAGAGCCCATTGAAAGTACCAAGCAAGAACAAAGCAAACACATTCAAGAGAGCATTACCAGGTGCCAGGATGGCGGAGCGGTCTAAGGCGTTGCGTTCAGGTCACAGTCTCCCCAGGAGGCGTGGGTTCGAATCCCACCTCAGACAGAGCCCATTGAAAGTACCAAGCAAGAACAAAGGAAACACAGTAATGAGAGCATTACCAGTTGCCAGGATGGCGAAGCGGTTTAAGGCGTTGCGTTCAGGTCGCAGTCTCCCCAGGAGGCGTGGGTTCGAATCCCGCCTCAGACAGAGCCCATTGAAAGTACCAAGCAAGAACAAATCAAACACATTCAAGAAAGCATTACCAGGTGCCAGGATGGCGGAGCGGTCTAAGGCGTTGCGTTCAGGTCGCAGTCTCCCCAGGAGGCGTGGGTTCGAATCCCACCTCAGACAGTGCCCATTGAAAGTACCAAGCAAGAACAAAGCAAACACAGTCAAGAGAGCATTACCAGTTGCCAGGATGGCGGAGCGGTCTAAGGCGTTGCGTTCAGGTCGCAGTCTCCCCAGGAGGCGTGGGTTCGAATCCCACCTCAGACAGTGCCCATTGAAACTACCAAGCAAGAACAAAGCAAACACAGTCAAGAGAGCATTACCAGTTGCCAGGATGGCGGAGCGGTCTAAGGCGTTGCGTTCAGGTCGCAGTCTCCCCAGGAGGCGTAGGTTCGAATCCCACGTCAGACAGAGCCCATTGAAAGTACCAAGCAAGAACAAAGCAAACACATTCAAGAGAGCATTACCAGGTGCCAGGATGGCGGAGCGGTCTAAGGCGTTGCGTTCAGGTCGCAGTCTCCCCAGGAGGCGTAGGTTCGAATCCCACCTCAGACAGAGCCCATTGAAAGTACCAAGCAAGAACAAAGCAAACACAGTCAAGAGAGCATTACCAGTTGCCAGGATGGCAGAGCGGTCTAAGGCGCTGCGTTCAGGTCGCAGTCTCCCCAGGAGGCGTGGGTTCGAATCCCGCCTCAGACAGAGCCCATTGAAAGTACCAAGCAAGAACAAAGCAAACACAGTCAAGAGAGCATTACCAGTTGCCAGGATGGCAGAGCGGTCTAAGTCGCTGCGTTCAGGTCTCAGTCTCCCCAGGAGGCGTGGGTTCGAATCCCGCAGCAGACAGAGCCCATTGAAAGTACCAAGCAAGAAGAAAGCAAACACAGTCAAGAGAGCATTACCAGCTGCAAGGATGGCGGAGCGGTCTTAGGCGTTGCGTTCAGGTCGCAGTCTCCCCAGGAGGCGTGGGTTCGAATCCCACCTCAGAAAGAGCCCATTGAAACTACCAAGCAAGAACAAAGCAAACACAGTCAAGATAGCATTACCAGTTGCCTGGATGGCGGAGCGGTCTAAGGCGTTGCGTTCAGGTCGCAGTCTCCCCAGGAAGCGTGGGTTCGAATCCCACCTCAGACAGAGCCCATTGAAAGTACCAAGCAAGAACAAAGCAAACACAGTCAAGAGAGCATTACCAGTTGCCAGGATGGCAGAGCGGTCTAAGGCGTTGCGTTCAGGTCGCAGTCTCCCCAGGAAGCGTGGGTTCGAATCCCGCCTCAGACAGAGCCCATTGAAAGTACCAAGCAAGAACAAAGCAAACACAGTCAAGAGAGCATTACCAGTTGCCAGGATGGCAGAGCGGTCTAAGGCGCTGCGTTCAGGTCGCAGTCTCCCCAGGAGGCGTGGGTTCGAATCCCACCTCAGACAGTGCCCATTGAAAGTACCAAGCAAGAACAAAGCAAACACAGTCAAGAGAGCATTACCAGTTGCCAGGATAGCGGAGCGGTCTAAGGCGTTGCGTTCAGGTCGCAGTCTCCCCAGTAGGCGTGGGTTCGAATCCCACCTCAGACAGAGCCCATTGAAAGTACCAAGCAAGAACAAAGCAAACACATTCAAGAGAGCATTACCAGGTGCCAGGATGGCGGAGCGGTCTAAGGCGTTGCGTTCAGGTCGCAGTCTCCCCAGGAGGCGTGGGTTCGAATACCACCTCAGACAGAGCCCATTGAAAGTACCAAGCAAGAACAAAGCAAACACAGTCAAGAGAGCATTACCAGTTGCCAGGATGGCAGAGCGGTCTAAGGCGCTGCGTTCAGGTCGCAGTCTCCCCAGGAGGCGTGGGTTCGAATCCCGCCTCAGACAGAGCCCATTGAAAGTACCAAGCAAGAACAAAGCAAACACAGTCAAGAGAGCATTACCAGTTGCCAGGATGGCAGAGCGGTCTAAGTCGCTGCGTTCAGGTCTCAGTCTCCCCAGGAGGCGTGGGTTCGAATCCCGCAGCAGACAGAGCCCATTGAAAGTACCAAGCAAGAAGAAAGCAAACACAGTCAAGAGAGCATTACCAGCTGCAAGGATGGCGGAGCGGTCTTAGGCGTTGCGTTCAGGTCGCAGTCTCCCCAGGAGGCGTGGGTTCGAATCCCGCCTCAGACAGAGCCCATTGAAAGTACCAAGCAAGAACAAAGCAAACACATTCAAGAGAGCATTACCAGGTGCCAGGATGGCGGAGCGGTCTAAGGCGTTGCGTTCAGGTCGCAGTCTCCCCAGGAGGCGTGGGTTCGAATCCCAACTCAGACAGAGCCCATTGAAACTACCAAGCAAGAACAAAGCAAACACATTCAAGAGAACATTACCAGGTGCCAGGATGGCGGAGCGGTCTAAGGCGTTGCGTTCAGGTCGCAGTCTCCCCAGGAGGCGTGGGTTCGAATCCCACCTCAGACAGAGCCCATTGAAAGTACCAAGCAAGAACAAAGCAAACACAGTCAAGAGAGCATTACCAGATGCCAGGATGGCAGAGCGGTCTAAGGCGTTGCGTTCAGGTCGCAGTCTCCCCAGGAGGCGTGGGTTCGAATCCCGCCTCAGACAGAGCCCATTGAAAGTACCAAGCAAGAACAAAGCAAATACATTCAAGAGAGCATTACCAGTTGCCAGGATGGCGGAGCGGTCTAAGGTGTTGCGTTCAGGTCGCAGTCTCCCCAGGAGGCGTGGGTTCGAATCCCACCTCAGACAGAGCCCATTGAAAGTACCAAGCAAGAACAAAGCAAACACATTCAAGAGAGCATTACCAGGTGCCAGGATGGCGGAGCGGTCTAAGGCGTTGCGTTCAGGTCACAGTCTCCCCAGGAGGCGTGGGTTCGAATCCCACCTCAGACAGAGCCCATTGAAAGTACCAAGCAAGAACAAAGGAAACACAGTAATGAGAGCATTACCAGTTGCCAGGATGGCGAAGCGGTTTAAGGCGTTGCGTTCAGGTCGCAGTCTCCCCAGGAGGCGTGGGTTCGAATCCCGCCTCAGACAGAGCCCATTGAAAGTACCAAGCAAGAACAAATCAAACACATTCAAGAAAGCATTACCAGGTGCCAGGATGGCGGAGCGGTCTAAGGCGTTGCGTTCAGGTCGCAGTCTCCCCAGGAGGCGTGGGTTCGAATCCCACCTCAGACAGTGCCCATTGAAAGTACCAAGCAAGAACAAAGCAAACACAGTCAAGAGAGCATTACCAGTTGCCAGGATGGCGGAGCGGTCTAAGGCGTTGCGTTCAGGTCGCAGTCTCCCCAGGAGGCGTGGGTTCGAATCCCACCTCAGACAGTGCCCATTGAAACTACCAAGCAAGAACAAAGCAAACACAGTCAAGAGAGCATTACCAGTTGCCAGGATGGCGGAGCGGTCTAAGGCGTTGCGTTCAGGTCGCAGTCTCCCCAGGAGGCGTAGGTTCGAATCCCACGTCAGACAGAGCCCATTGAAAGTACCAAGCAAGAACAAAGCAAACACATTCAAGAGAGCATTACCAGGTGCCAGGATGGCGGAGCGGTCTAAGGCGTTGCGTTCAGGTCGCAGTCTCCCCAGGAGGCGTAGGTTCGAATCCCACGTCAGACAGAGCCCATTGAAAGTACCAAGCAAGAACAAAGCAAACACATTCAAGAGAGCATTACCAGGTGCCAGGATGGCGGAGCGGTCTAAGGCGTTGCGTTCAGGTCGCAGTCTCCCCAGGAGGCGTGGGTTCTAATCCCACCTCAGACAGAGCCCATTGAAAGTACCAAGCAAGAACAAAGCAATCACATTCAAGAGAGCATTACCAGGTGCCAGGATGGCGGAGCGGTCTAAGGCGTTGCGTTCAGGTCGCAGTCTCCCCAGGAGGTGTGTGTTCGAATCCCACCTCAGACAGAGCCCATTGAAAGTACCAAGCAATAACAAAGGAAACACGGTCAAGAGAGCATTACCAGTTGCCAGGATGGCGAAGCCGTGTAAGGCGTTGCGTTCAGGTCACAGTCTCCCCAGGAGGCGTGGGTTCGAATCCCACCTCAGACAGAGCCCATTGAAAGTACAAAGCAAACACAGTCAAGAGAGCATTACCAGCTGCCAGGATGGCGGAGCGGTCTAAGGCGTTGCGTTCAGGTCGCAGTCTCCCCAGGAGGCGTGGGTTCGAATCCCGCCTCAGACAGAGCCCATTGAAAGTACCAAGCAAGAACAAAGCAAACACAGTCAAGAGAGCATTACCAGTTGCCAGGATTGCAGAGCGGTCTAAGGCGTTGCGTTCAGGTCGCAGTCTCCCCTGGAGGCGTGGGTTCGAATCCCGCCTCAGACAGAGCCCATTGAAAGTACCAAGCAAGAACAAAGCAAACACAGTCAAGAGAGCATTACAGGTTGCCAGGATGGCAGAGCGGTCTAAGGCGCTGCGTTCAGGTCGCAGTCTCCCCAGGAGGCGTGGGTTCGAATCCCGCCTCAGACAGAGCCCATTGAAAGTACCAAGCAAGAACAAAGCAAACACAGTCAAGAGAGCATTACCAGTTGCCAGGATGGCAGAGCGGTCTAAGGTGCTGCGTTCAGGTCGCAGTCTCCCCAGGAGGCGTGGGTTCGAATCCCACCTCAGAAAGAGCCCATTGAAACTACCAAGCAAGAACAAAGCAAACACAGTCAAGATAGCATTACCAGTTGCCTGGATGGCGGAGCGGTCTAAGGCGTTGCGTTCAGGTCGCAGTCTCCCCAGGAAGCGTGGGTTCGAATCCCACCTCAGACAGAGCCCATTGAAAGTACCAAGCAAGAACAAAGCAAACACATTCAAGAGAGCATTACCAGGTGCCAGGATGGCGGAGCGGTCTAAGGCGTTGCGTTCAGGTCGCAGTCTCCCCAGGAGGCGTGGGTTCAAATCCCACCTCAGACAGTGCCCATTGAAACTACCAAGCAAGAACAAAGCAAACACAGTCAAGAGAGCATTACCAGTTGCCAGGATGGCGGGGCGGTCTAAGGCGTTGCGTTCAGGTCGCAGTCTCCCCAGGAGGCGTGGGTTCGAATCCCACCTCAGACAGTGCCCATTGAAAGTACCAAGCAAGAACAAAGCAAAATCAGTCAAGAGAGCATTACCAGTTGCCAGGATAGCGGAGCGGTCTAAGGCGTTGCGTTCAGGTCGCAGTCTCCCCAGTAGGCGTGGGTTCGAATCCCACCTCAGACAGAGCCCATTGAAAGTACCAAGCAAGAACAAAGCAAACACATTCAAGAGAGCATTACCAGGTGCCAGGATGGCGGAGCGGTCTAAGGCGTTGCGTTCAGGTCGCAGTCTCCCCAGGAGGCGTGGGTTCGAATCCCACCTCAGACAGAGCCCATTGAAAGTACCAAGCAAGAACAAAGCAAACACAGTCAAGAGAGCATTACCAGTTGCCAGGATGGCAGAGCGGTCTAAGGCGCTGCGTTCAGGTCGCAGTCTCCCCAGGAGGCGTGGGTTCGAATCCCGCCTCAGACAGAGCCCATTGAAAGTACCAAGCAAGAACAAAGCAAACACAGTCAAGAGAGCATTACCAGTTGCCAGGATGGCAGAGCGGTCTAAGTCGCTGCGTTCAGGTCTCAGTCTCCCCAGGAGGCGTGGGTTGGAATCCCGCAGCAGACAGAGCCCATTGAAAGTACCAAGCAAGAAGAAAGCAAACACAGTCAAGAGAGCATTACCAGCTGCAAGGATGGCGGAGCGGTCTTAGGCGTTGCGTTCAGGTCGCAGTCTCCCCAGGAGGCGTGGGTTCGAATCCCGCCTCAGACAGAGCCCATTGAAAGTACCAAGCAAGAACAAAGCAAACACATTCAAGAGAGCATTACCAGGTGCCAGGATGGCGGAGCGGTCTAAGGCGTTGCGTTCAGGTCGCAGTCTCCCCAGGAGGCGTGGGTTCGAATCCCAACTCAGACAGAGCCCATTGAAACTACCAAGCAAGAACAAAGCAAACACATTCAAGAGAACATTACCAGGTGCCAGGATGGCGGAGCGGTCTAAGGCGTTGCGTTCAGGTCGCAGTCTCCCCAGGAGGCGTGGGTTCGAATCCCACCTCAGACAGAGCCCATTGAAAGTACCAAGCAAGAACAAAGCAAACACAGTCAAGAGAGCATTACCAGATGCCAGGATGGCAGAGCGGTCTAAGGCGTTGCGTTCAGGTCGCAGTCTCCCCAGGAGGCGTGGGTTCGAATCCCGCCTCAGACAGAGCCCATTGAAAGTACCAAGCAAGAACAAAGCAAATACATTCAAGAGAGCATTACCAGTTGCCAGGATGGCGGAGCGGTCTAAGGTGTTGCGTTCAGGTCGCAGTCTCCCCAGGAGGCGTGGGTTCGAATCCCACCTCAGACAGAGCCCATTGAAAGTACCAAGCAAGAACAAAGCAAACACATTCAAGAGAGCATTACCAGGTGCCAGGATGGCGGAGCGGTCTAAGGCGTTGCGTTCAGGTCACAGTCTCCCCAGGAGGCGTGGGTTCGAATCCCACCTCAGACAGAGCCCATTGAAAGTACCAAGCAAGAACAAAGGAAACACAGTAATGAGAGCATTACCAGTTGCCAGGATGGCGAAGCGGTTTAAGGCGTTGCGTTCAGGTCGCAGTCTCCCCAGGAGGCGTGGGTTCGAATCCCGCCTCAGACAGAGCCCATTGAAAGTACCAAGCAAGAACAAATCAAACACATTCAAGAAAGCATTACCAGGTGCCAGGATGGCGGAGCGGTCTAAGGCGTTGCGTTCAGGTCGCAGTCTCCCCAGGAGGCGTGGGTTCGAATCCCACCTCAGACAGTGCCCATTGAAAGTACCAAGCAAGAACAAAGCAAACACAGTCAAGAGAGCATTACCAGTTGCCAGGATGGCGGAGCGGTCTAAGGCGTTGCGTTCAGGTCGCAGTCTCCCCAGGAGGCGTGGGTTCGAATCCCACCTCAGACAGTGCCATTTGAAACTACCAAGCAAGAACAAAGCAAACACAGTCAAGAGAGCATTACCAGTTGCCAGGATGGCGGAGCGGTCTAAGGCGTTGCGTTCAGGTCGCAGTCTCCCCAGGAGGCGTAGGTTCGAATCCCACGTCAGACAGAGCCCATTGAAAGTACCAAGCAAGAACAAAGCAAACACATTCAAGAGAGCATTACCAGGTGCCAGGATGGCGGAGCGGTCTAAGGCGTTGCGTTCAGGTCGCAGTCTCCCCAGGAGGCGTAGGTTCGAATCCCACGTCAGACAGAGCCCATTGAAAGTACCAAGCAAGAACAAAGCAAACACATTCAAGAGAGCATTACCAGGTGCCAGGATGGCAGAGCAGTCTAAGGCGTTGCGTTCAGGTCGCAGTCTCCCCAGGAGGCGTAGGTTCGAATCCCACGTCAGACAGAGCCCATTGAAAGTACCAAGCAAGAACAAAGCAAACACATTCAAGAGAGCATTACCAGGTGCCAGGATGGCGGAGCGGTCTAAGGCGTTGCGTTCAGGTCGCAGTCTCCCCAGGAGGCGTGGGTTCTAATCCCACCTCAGACAGAGCCCATTGAAAGTACCAAGCAAGAACAAAGCAATCACATTCAAGAGAGCATTACCAGGTGCCAGGATGGCGGAGCGGTCTAAGGCGTTGCGTTCAGGTCGCAGTCTCCCCAGGAGGTGTGTGTTCGAATCCCACCTCAGACAGAGCCCATTGAAAGTACCAAGCAATAACAAAGGAAACACGGTCAAGAGAGTATTACCAGTTGCCAGGATGGCGAAGCCGTGTAAGGCGTTGCGTTCAGGTCACAGTCTCCCCAGGAGGCGTGGGTTCGAATCCCACCTCAGACAGAGCCCATTGAAAGTACAAAGCAAACACAGTCAAGAGAGCATTACCAGCTGCCAGGATGGCGGAGCGGTCTAAGGCGTTGCGTTCAGGTCGCAGTCTCCCCAGGAGGCGTGGGTTCGAATCCCGCCTCAGACAGAGCCCATTGAAAGTACCAAGCAAGAACAAAGCAAACACAGTCAAGAGAGCATTACCAGTTGCCAGGATTGCAGAGCGGTCTAAGGCGTTGCGTTCAGGTCGCAGTCTCCCCTGGAGGCGTGGGTTCGAATCCCGCCTCAGACAGAGCCCATTGAAAGTACCAAGCAAGAACAAAGCAAACACAGTCAAGAGAGCATTACCAGTTGCCAGGATGGCAGAGCGGTCTAAGGCGCTGCGTTCAGGTCGCAGTCTCCCCAGGAGGCGTGGGTTCGAATCCCGCCTCAGACAGAGCCCATTGAAAGTACCAAGCAAGAACAAAGCAAACACAGTCAAGAGAGCATTACCAGTTGCCAGGATGGCAGAGCGGTCTAAGGCGCTGCGTTCAGGTCGCAGTCTCCCCAGGAGGCGTGGGTTCGAATCCCACCTCAGAAAGAGCCCATTGAAACTACCAAGCAAGAACAAAGCAAACACAGTCAAGATAGCATTACCAGTTGCCTGGATGGCGGAGCGGTCTAAGGCGTTGCGTTCAGGTCGCAGTCTCCCCAGGAAGCGTGGGTTCGAATCCCACCTCAGACAGAGCCCATTGAAAGTACCAAGCAAGAACAAAGCAAACACAGTCAAGAGAGCATTACCAGTTGCCAGGATGGCAGAGCGGTCTAAGGCGTTGCGTTCAGGTCGCAGTCTCCCCAGGAAGCGTGGGTTCGAATCCCGCCTCAGACAGAGCCCATTGAAAGTACCAAGCAAGAACAAAGCAAACACAGTCAAGAGAGCATTACCAGTTGCCAGGATGGCAGAGTGGTCTAAGGCGTTGCGTTCAGGTCGCAGTCTCCCCAGGAGGCGTGGGTTCGAATCCCACCTCAGACAGTGCCCATTGAAAGTACCAAGCAAGAACAAAGCAAACACAGTCAAGAGAGCATTACCAGTTGCCAGGATAGCGGAGCGGTCTAAGGCGTTGCGTTCAGGTCGCAGTCTCCCCAGTAGGCGTGGGTTCGAATCCCACCTCAGACAGAGCCCATTGAAAGTACCAAGCAAGAACAAAGCAAACACATTCAAGAGAGCATTACCAGGTGCCAGGATGGCGGAGCGGTCTAAGGCGTTGCGTTCAGGTCGCAGTCTCCCCAGGAGGCGTGGGTTCGAATCCCGCCTCAGACAGAGCCCATTGAAAGTACCAAGCAAGAACAAAGCAAACACATTCAAGAGAGCATTACCAGGTGCCAGGATGGCGGAGCGGTCTAAGGCGTTGCGTTCAGGTCGCAGTCTCCCCAGGAGGCGTGGGTTCGAATCCCAACTCAGACAGAGCCCATTGAAACTACCAAGCAAGAACAAAGCAAACACATTCAAGAGAACATTACCAGGTGCCAGGATGGCGGAGCGGTCTAAGGCGTTGCGTTCAGGTCGCAGTCTCCCCAGGAGGCGTGGGTTCGAATCCCACCTCAGACAGAGCCCATTGAAAGTACCAAGCAAGAACAAAGCAAACACAGTCAAGAGAGCATTACCAGATGCCAGGATGGCAGAGCGGTCTAAGGCGTTGCGTTCAGGTCGCAGTCTCCCCAGGAGGCGTGGGTTCGAATCCCGCCTCAGACAGAGCCCATTGAAAGTACCAAGCAAGAACAAAGCAAATACATTCAAGAGAGCATTACCAGTTGCCAGGATGGCGGAGCGGTCTAAGGTGTTGCGTTCAGGTCGCAGTCTCCCCAGGAGGCGTGGGTTCGAATCCCACCTCAGACAGAGCCCATTGAAAGTACCAAGCAAGAACAAAGCAAACACATTCAAGAGAGCATTACCAGGTGCCAGGATGGCGGAGCGGTCTAAGGCGTTGCGTTCAGGTCACAGTCTCCCCAGGAGGCGTGGGTTCGAATCCCACCTCAGACAGAGCCCATTGAAAGTACCAAGCAAGAACAAAGGAAACACAGTAATGAGAGCATTACCAGTTGCCAGGATGGCGAAGCGGTTTAAGGCGTTGCGTTCAGGTCGCAGTCTCCCCAGGAGGCGTGGGTTCGAATCCCGCCTCAGACAGAGCCCATTGAAAGTACCAAGCAAGAACATTGAAAGTACCAAGCAAGAACAAAGCAAACACATTCAAGAGAGCATTACCAGGTGCCAGGATGGCAGAGCGGTCTAAGGCGTTGCGTTCAGGTCGCAGTCTCCCCAGGAGGCGTAGGTTCGAATCCCACGTCAGACAGAGCCCATTGAAAGTACCAAGCAAGAACAAAGCAAACACATTCAAGAGAGCATTACCAGGTGCCAGGATGGCGGAGCGGTCTAAGGCGTTGCGTTCAGGTCGCAGTCTCCCCAGGAGGCGTGGGTTCTAATCCCACCTCAGACAGAGCCCATTGAAAGTACCAAGCAAGAACAAAGCAAAATCAGTCAAGAGAGCATTACCAGTTGCCAGGATAGCGGAGCGGTCTAAGGCGTTGCGTTCAGGTCGCAGTCTCCCCAGTAGGCGTGGGTTCGAATCCCACCTCAGACAGAGCCCATTGAAAGTACCAAGCAAGAACAAAGCAAACACATTCAAGAGAGCATTACCAGGTGCCAGGATGGCGGAGCGGTCTAAGGCGTTGCGTTCAGGTCGCAGTCTCCCCAGGAGGCGTGGGTTCGAATCCCACCTCAGACAGAGCCCATTGAAAGTACCAAGCAAGAACAAAGCAAACACAGTCAAGAGAGCATTACCAGTTGCCAGGATGGCAGAGCGGTCTAAGGCGCTGCGTTCAGGTCGCAGTCTCCCCAGGAGGCGTGGGTTCGAATCCCGCCTCAGACAGAGCCCATTGAAAGTACCAAGCAAGAACAAAGCAAACACAGTCAAGAGAGCATTACCAGTTGCCAGGATGGCAGAGCGGTCTAAGTCGCTGCGTTCAGGTCTCAGTCTCCCCAGGAGGCGTGGGTTGGAATCCCGCAGCAGACAGAGCCCATTGAAAGTACCAAGCAAGAAGAAAGCAAACACAGTCAAGAGAGCATTACCAGCTGCAAGGATGGCGGAGCGGTCTTAGGCGTTGCGTTCAGGTCGCAGTCTCCCCAGGAGGCGTGGGTTCGAATCCCGCCTCAGACAGAGCCCATTGAAAGTACCAAGCAAGAACAAAGCAAACACATTCAAGAGAGCATTACCAGGTGCCAGGATGGCGGAGCGGTCTAAGGCGTTGCGTTCAGGTCGCAGTCTCCCCAGGAGGCGTGGGTTCGAATCCCAACTCAGACAGAGCCCATTGAAACTACCAAGCAAGAACAAAGCAAACACATTCAAGAGAACATTACCAGGTGCCAGGATGGCGGAGCGGTCTAAGGCGTTGCGTTCAGGTCGCAGTCTCCCCAGGAGGCGTGGGTTCGAATCCCACCTCAGACAGAGCCCATTGAAAGTACCAAGCAAGAACAAAGCAAACACAGTCAAGAGAGCATTACCAGATGCCAGGATGGCAGAGCGGTCTAAGGCGTTGCGTTCAGGTCGCAGTCTCCCCAGGAGGCGTGGGTTCGAATCCCGCCTCAGACAGAGCCCATTGAAAGTACCAAGCAAGAACAAAGCAAATACATTCAAGAGAGCATTACCAGTTGCCAGGATGGCGGAGCGGTCTAAGGTGTTGCGTTCAGGTCGCAGTCTCCCCAGGAGGCGTGGGTTCGAATCCCACCTCAGACAGAGCCCATTGAAAGTACCAAGCAAGAACAAAGCAAACACATTCAAGAGAGCATTACCAGGTGCCAGGATGGCGGAGCGGTCTAAGGCGTTGCGTTCAGGTCACAGTCTCCCCAGGAGGCGTGGGTTCGAATCCCACCTCAGACAGAGCCCATTGAAAGTACCAAGCAAGAACAAAGGAAACACAGTAATGAGAGCATTACCAGTTGCCAGGATGGCGAAGCGGTTTAAGGCGTTGCGTTCAGGTCGCAGTCTCCCCAGGAGGCGTGGGTTCGAATCCCGCCTCAGACAGAGCCCATTGAAAGTACCAAGCAAGAACAAATCAAACACATTCAAGAAAGCATTACCAGGTGCCAGGATGGCGGAGCGGTCTAAGGCGTTGCGTTCAGGTCGCAGTCTCCCCAGGAGGCGTGGGTTCGAATCCCACCTCAGACAGTGCCCATTGAAAGTACCAAGCAAGAACAAAGCAAACACAGTCAAGAGAGCATTACCAGTTGCCAGGATGGCGGAGCGGTCTAAGGCGTTGCGTTCAGGTCGCAGTCTCCCCAGGAGGCGTGGGTTCGAATCCCACCTCAGACAGTGCCATTTGAAACTACCAAGCAAGAACAAAGCAAACACAGTCAAGAGAGCATTACCAGTTGCCAGGATGGCGGAGCGGTCTAAGGCGTTGCGTTCAGGTCGCAGTCTCCCCAGGAGGCGTAGGTTCGAATCCCACGTCAGACAGAGCCCATTGAAAGTACCAAGCAAGAACAAAGCAAACACATTCAAGAGAGCATTACCAGGTGCCAGGATGGCGGAGCGGTCTAAGGCGTTGCGTTCAGGTCGCAGTCTCCCCAGGAGGCGTAGGTTCGAATCCCACGTCAGACAGAGCCCATTGAAAGTACCAAGCAAGAACAAAGCAAACACATTCAAGAGAGCATTACCAGGTGCCAGGATGGCGGAGCGGTCTAAGGCGTTGCGTTCAGGTCGCAGTCTCCCCAGGAGGCGTGGGTTCTAATCCCACCTCAGACAGAGCCCATTGAAAGTACCAAGCAAGAACAAAGCAATCACATTCAAGAGAGCATTACCAGGTGCCAGGATGGCGGAGCGGTCTCAGGCGTTGCGTTCAGGTCGCAGTCTCCCCAGGAGGTGTGTGTTCGAATCCCACCTCAGACAGAGCCCATTGAAAGTACCAAGCAATAACAAAGGAAACACGGTCAAGAGAGCATTACCAGTTGCCAGGATGGCGAAGCCGTGTAAGGCGTTGCGTTCAGGTCACAGTCTCCCCAGGAGGCGTGGGTTCGAATCCCACCTCAGACAGAGCCCATTGAAAGTACAAAGCAAACACAGTCAAGAGAGCATTACCAGCTGCCAGTATGGCGGAGCGGTCTAAGGCGTTGCGTTCAGGTCGCAGTCTCCCCAGGAGGCGTGGGTTCGAATCCCGCCTCAGACAGAGCCCATTGAAAGTACCAAGCAAGAACAAAGCAAACACAGTCAAGAGAGCATTACCAGTTGCCAGGATTGCAGAGCGGTCTAAGGCGTTGCGTTCAGGTCGCAGTCTCCCCTGGAGGCGTGGGTTCGAATCCCGCCTCAGACAGAGCCCATTGAAAGTACCAAGCAAGAACAAAGCAAACACAGTCAAGAGAGCATTACCAGTTGCCAGGATGGCAGAGCGGTCTAAGGCGCTGCGTTCAGGTCGCAGTCTCCCCAGGAGGCGTGGGTTCGAATCCCGCCTCAGACAGAGCCCATTGAAAGTACCAAGCAAGAACAAAGCAAACACAGTCAAGAGAGCATTACCAGTTGCCAGGATGGCAGAGCGGTCTAAGGTGCTGCGTTCAGGTCGCAGTCTCCCCAGGAGGCGTGGGTTCGAATCCCACCTCAGAAAGAGCCCATTGAAACTACCAAGCAAGAACAAAGCAAACACAGTCAAGATAGCATTACCAGTTGCCTGGATGGCGGAGCGGTCTAAGGCGTTGCGTTCAGGTCGCAGTCTCCCCAGGAAGCGTGGGTTCGAATCCCACCTCAGACAGAGCCCATTGAAAGTACCAAGCAAGAACAAAGCAAACACATTCAAGAGAGCATTACCAGGTGCCAGGATGGCGGAGCGGTCTAAGGCGTTGCGTTCAGGTCGCAGTCTCCCCAGGAGGCGTGGGTTCGAATTCCACCTCAGACAGTGCCCATTGAAAGTACCAAGCAAGAACAAAGGAAACACAGTAATGAGAGCATTACCAGTTGCCAGGATGGTGAAGCGGTTTAAGGCGTTGCGTTCAGGTCGCAGTCTCCCCAGGAGGCGTGGGTTCGAATCCCGCCTCAGACAGAGCCCATTGAAAGTACCAAGCAAGAACAAATCAAACACATTCAAGAAAGCATTACCAGGTGCCAGGATGGCGGAGCGGTCTAAGGCGTTGCGTTCAGGTCGCAGTCTCCCCAGGAGGCGTGGGTTCGAATTCCACCTCAGACAGTGCCCATTGAAAGTACCAAGCAAGAACAAAGCAAACACAGTCAAGAGAGCATTACCAGTTGCCAGGATGGCGGAGCGGTCTAAGGCGTTGCGTTCAGGTCGCAGTCTCCCCAGGAGGCGTGGGTTCGAATCCCACCTCAGACAGTGCCCATTGAAACTACCAAGCAAGAACAAAGCAAACACAGTCAAGAGAGCATTACCAGTTGCCAGGATGGCGGAGCGGTCTAAGGCGTTGCGTTCAGGTCGCAGTCTCCCCAGGAGGCGTAGGTTCGAATCCCACGTCAGACAGAGCCCATTGAAAGTACCAAGCAAGAACAAAGCAAACACATTCAAGAGAGCATTACCAGGTGCCAGGATGGCAGAGCGGTCTAAGGCGTTGCGTTCAGGTCGCAGTCTCCCCAGGAGGCGTAGGTTCGAATCCCACGTCAGACAGAGCCCATTGAAAGTACCAAGCAAGAACAAAGCAAACACATTCAAGAGAGCATTACCAGGTGCCAGGATGGCGGAGCGGTCTAAGGCGTTGCGTTCAGGTCGCAGTCTCCCCAGGAGGCGTGGGTTCTAATCCCACCTCAGACAGAGCCCATTGAAAGTACCAAGCAAGAACAAAGCAATCACATTCAAGAGAGCATTACCAGGTGCCAGGATGGCGGAGCGGTCTAAGGCGTTGCGTTCAGGTCGCAGTCTCCCCAGGAGGTGTGTGTTCGAATCCCACCTCAGACAGAGCCCATTGAAAGTACCAAGCAATAACAAAGGAAACACGGTCAAGAGAGTATTACCAGTTGCCAGGATGGCGAAGCCGTGTAAGGCGTTGCGTTCAGGTCACAGTCTCCCCAGGAGGCGTGGGTTCGAATCCCACCTCAGACAGAGCCCATTGAAAGTACAAAGCAAACACAGTCAAGAGAGCATTACCAGCTGCCAGGATGGCGGAGCGGTCTAAGGCGTTGCGTTCAGGTCGCAGTCTCCCCAGGAGGCGTGGGTTCGAATCCCGCCTCAGACAGAGCCCATTGAAAGTACCAAGCAAGAACAAAGCAAACACAGTCAAGAGAGCATTACCAGTTGCCAGGATTGCAGAGCGGTCTAAGGCGTTGCGTTCAGGTCGCAGTCTCCCCTGGAGGCGTGGGTTCGAATCCCGCCTCAGACAGAGCCCATTGAAAGTACCAAGCAAGAACAAAGCAAACACAGTCAAGAGAGCATTACCAGTTGCCAGGATGGCAGAGCGGTCTAAGGCGCTGCGTTCAGGTCGCAGTCTCCCCAGGAGGCGTGGGTTCGAATCCCGCCTCAGACAGAGCCCATTGAAAGTACCAAGCAAGAACAAAGCAAACACAGTCAAGAGAGCATTACCAGTTGCCAGGATGGCAGAGCGGTCTAAGGCGCTGCGTTCAGGTCGCAGTCTCCCCAGGAGGCGTGGGTTCGAATCCCACCTCAGAAAGAGCCCATTGAAACTACCAAGCAAGAACAAAGCAAACACAGTCAAGATAGCATTACCAGTTGCCTGGATGGCGGAGCGGTCTAAGGCGTTGCGTTCAGGTCGCAGTCTCCCCAGGAAGCGTGGGTTCGAATCCCACCTCAGACAGAGCCCATTGAAAGTACCAAGCAAGAACAAAGCAAACACAGTCAAGAGAGCATTACCAGTTGCCAGGATGGCAGAGCGGTCTAAGGCGTTGCGTTCAGGTCGCAGTCTCCCCAGGAAGCGTGGGTTCGAATCCCGCCTCAGACAGAGCCCATTGAAAGTACCAAGCAAGAACAAAGCAAACACAGTCAAGAGAGCATTACCAGTTGCCAGGATGGCAGAGTGGTCTAAGGCGTTGCGTTCAGGTCGCAGTCTCCCCAGGAGGCGTGGGTTCGAATCCCACCTCAGACAGTGCCCATTGAAAGTACCAAGCAAGAACAAAGCAAACACAGTCAAGAGAGCATTACCAGTTGCCAGGATAGCGGAGCGGTCTAAGGCGTTGCGTTCAGGTCGCAGTCTCCCCAGTAGGCGTGGGTTCGAATCCCACCTCAGACAGAGCCCATTGAAAGTACCAAGCAAGAACAAAGCAAACACATTCAAGAGAGCATTACCAGGTGCCAGGATGGCGGAGCGGTCTAAGGCGTTGCGTTCAGGTCGCAGTCTCCCCAGGAGGCGTGGGTTCGAATCCCGCCTCAGACAGAGCCCATTGAAAGTACCAAGCAAGAACAAAGCAAACACATTCAAGAGAGCATTACCAGGTGCCAGGATGGCGGAGCGGTCTAAGGCGTTGCGTTCAGGTCGCAGTCTCCCCAGGAGGCGTGGGTTCGAATCCCAACTCAGACAGAGCCCATTGAAACTACCAAGCAAGAACAAAGCAAACACATTCAAGAGAACATTACCAGGTGCCAGGATGGCGGAGCGGTCTAAGGCGTTGCGTTCAGGTCGCAGTCTCCCCAGGAGGCGTGGGTTCGAATCCCACCTCAGACAGAGCCCATTGAAAGTACCAAGCAAGAACAAAGCAAACACAGTCAAGAGAGCATTACCAGATGCCAGGATGGCAGAGCGGTCTAAGGCGTTGCGTTCAGGTCGCAGTCTCCCCAGGAGGCGTGGGTTCGAATCCCGCCTCAGACAGAGCCCATTGAAAGTACCAAGCAAGAACAAAGCAAATACATTCAAGAGAGCATTACCAGTTGCCAGGATGGCGGAGCGGTCTAAGGTGTTGCGTTCAGGTCGCAGTCTCCCCAGGAGGCGTGGGTTCGAATCCCACCTCAGACAGAGCCCATTGAAAGTACCAAGCAAGAACAAAGCAAACACATTCAAGAGAGCATTACCAGGTGCCAGGATGGCGGAGCGGTCTAAGGCGTTGCGTTCAGGTCACAGTCTCCCCAGGAGGCGTGGGTTCGAATCCCACCTCAGACAGAGCCCATTGAAAGTACCAAGCAAGAACAAAGGAAACACAGTAATGAGAGCATTACCAGTTGCCAGGATGGCGAAGCGGTTTAAGGCGTTGCGTTCAGGTCGCAGTCTCCCCAGGAGGCGTGGGTTCGAATCCCGCCTCAGACAGAGCCCATTGAAAGTACCAAGCAAGAACATTGAAAGTACCAAGCAAGAACAAAGCAAACACATTCAAGAGAGCATTACCAGGTGCCAGGATGGCAGAGCGGTCTAAGGCGTTGCGTTCAGGTCGCAGTCTCCCCAGGAGGCGTAGGTTCGAATCCCACGTCAGACAGAGCCCATTGAAAGTACCAAGCAAGAACAAAGCAAACACATTCAAGAGAGCATTACCAGGTGCCAGGATGGCGGAGCGGTCTAAGGCGTTGCGTTCAGGTCGCAGTCTCCCCAGGAGGCGTGGGTTCTAATCCCACCTCAGACAGAGCCCATTGAAAGTACCAAGCAAGAACAAAGCAATCACATTCAAGAGAGCATTACCAGGTGCCAGGATGGCGGAGCGGTCTAAGGCGTTGCGTTCAGGTCGCAGTCTCCCCAGGAGGTGTGTGTTCGAATCCCACCTCAGACAGAGCCCATTGAAAGTACCAAGCAATAACAAAGGAAACACGGTCAAGAGAGTATTACCAGTTGCCAGGATGGCGAAGCCGTGTAAGGCGTTGCGTTCAGGTCACAGTCTCCCCAGGAGGCGTGGGTTCGAATCCCACCTCAGACAGAGCCCATTGAAAGTACAAAGCAAACACAGTCAAGAGAGCATTACCAGCTGCCAGGATGGCGGAGCGGTCTAAGGCGTTGCGTTCAGGTCGCAGTCTCCCCAGGAGGCGTGGGTTCGAATCCCGCCTCAGACAGAGCCCATTGAAAGTACCAAGCAAGAACAAAGCAAACACAGTCAAGAGAGCATTACCAGTTGCCAGGATTGCAGAGCGGTCTAAGGCGTTGCGTTCAGGTCGCAGTCTCCCCTGGAGGCGTGGGTTCGAATCCCGCCTCAGACAGAGCCCATTGAAAGTACCAAGCAAGAACAAAGCAAACACAGTCAAGAGAGCATTACCAGTTGCCAGGATGGCAGAGCGGTCTAAGGCGCTGCGTTCAGGTCGCAGTCTCCCCAGGAGGCGTGGGTTCGAATCCCGCCTCAGACAGAGCCCATTGAAAGTACCAAGCAAGAACAAAGCAAACACAGTCAAGAGAGCATTACCAGTTGCCAGGATGGCAGAGCGGTCTAAGGCGCTGCGTTCAGGTCGCAGTCTCCCCAGGAGGCGTGGGTTCGAATCCCACCTCAGAAAGAGCCCATTGAAACTACCAAGCAAGAACAAAGCAAACACAGTCAAGATAGCATTACCAGTTGCCTGGATGGCGGAGCGGTCTAAGGCGTTGCGTTCAGGTCGCAGTCTCCCCAGGAAGCGTGGGTTCGAATCCCACCTCAGACAGAGCCCATTGAAAGTACCAAGCAAGAACAAAGCAAACACAGTCAAGAGAGCATTACCAGTTGCCAGGATGGCAGAGCGGTCTAAGGCGTTGCGTTCAGGTCGCAGTCTCCCCAGGAAGCGTGGGTTCGAATCCCGCCTCAGACAGAGCCCATTGAAAGTACCAAGCAAGAACAAAGCAAACACAGTCAAGAGAGCATTACCAGTTGCCAGGATGGCAGAGTGGTCTAAGGCGTTGCGTTCAGGTCGCAGTCTCCCCAGGAGGCGTGGGTTCGAATCCCACCTCAGACAGTGCCCATTGAAAGTACCAAGCAAGAACAAAGCAAACACAGTCAAGAGAGCATTACCAGTTGCCAGGATAGCGGAGCGGTCTAAGGCGTTGCGTTCAGGTCGCAGTCTCCCCAGTAGGCGTGGGTTCGAATCCCACCTCAGACAGAGCCCATTGAAAGTACCAAGCAAGAACAAAGCAAACACATTCAAGAGAGCATTACCAGGTGCCAGGATGGCGGAGCGGTCTAAGGCGTTGCGTTCAGGTCGCAGTCTCCCCAGGAGGCGTGGGTTCGAATCCCGCCTCAGACAGAGCCCATTGAAAGTACCAAGCAAGAACAAAGCAAACACATTCAAGAGAGCATTACCAGGTGCCAGGATGGCGGAGCGGTCTAAGGCGTTGCGTTCAGGTCGCAGTCTCCCCAGGAGGCGTGGGTTCGAATCCCAACTCAGACAGAGCCCATTGAAACTACCAAGCAAGAACAAAGCAAACACATTCAAGAGAACATTACCAGGTGCCAGGATGGCGGAGCGGTCTAAGGCGTTGCGTTCAGGTCGCAGTCTCCCCAGGAGGCGTGGGTTCGAATCCCACCTCAGACAGAGCCCATTGAAAGTACCAAGCAAGAACAAAGCAAACACAGTCAAGAGAGCATTACCAGATGCCAGGATGGCAGAGCGGTCTAAGGCGTTGCGTTCAGGTCGCAGTCTCCCCAGGAGGCGTGGGTTCGAATCCCGCCTCAGACAGAGCCCATTGAAAGTACCAAGCAAGAACAAAGCAAATACATTCAAGAGAGCATTACCAGTTGCCAGGATGGCGGAGCGGTCTAAGGTGTTGCGTTCAGGTCGCAGTCTCCCCAGGAGGCGTGGGTTCGAATCCCACCTCAGACAGAGCCCATTGAAAGTACCAAGCAAGAACAAAGCAAACACATTCAAGAGAGCATTACCAGGTGCCAGGATGGCGGAGCGGTCTAAGGCGTTGCATTCAGGTCACAGTCTCCCCAGGAGGCGTGGGTTCGAATCCCACCTCAGACAGAGCCCATTGAAAGTACCAAGCAAGAACAAAGGAAACACAGTAATGAGAGCATTACCAGTTGCCAGGATGGCGAAGCGGTTTAAGGCGTTGCGTTCAGGTCGCAGTCTCCCCAGGAGGCGTGGGTTCGAATCCCGCCTCAGACAGAGCCCATTGAAAGTACCAAGCAAGAACAAATCAAACACATTCAAGAAAGCATTACCAGGTGCCAGGATGGCGGAGCGGTCTAAGGCGTTGCGTTCAGGTCGCAGTCTCCCCAGGAGGCGTGGGTTCGAATCCCACCTCAGACAGTGCCCATTGAAAGTACCAAGCAAGAACAAAGCAAACACAGTCAAGAGAGCATTACCAGTTGCCAGGATGGCGGAGCGGTCTAAGGCGTTGCGTTCAGGTCGCAGTCTCCCCAGGAGGCGTGGGTTCGAATCCCACCTCAGACAGTGCCCATTGAAACTACCAAGCAAGAACAAAGCAAACACAGTCAAGAGAGCATTACCAGTTGCCAGGATGGCGGAGCGGTCTAAGGCGTTGCGTTCAGGTCGCAGTCTCCCCAGGAGGCGTAGGTTCGAATCCCACGTCAGACAGAGCCCATTGAAAGTACCAAGCAAGAACAAAGCAAACACATTCAAGAGAGCATTACCAGGTGCCAGGATGGCGGAGCGGTCTAAGGCGTTGCGTTCAGGTCGCAGTCTCCCCAGGAGGCGTAGGTTCGAATCCCACGTCAGACAGAGCCCATTGAAAGTACCAAGCAAGAACAAAGCAAACACATTCAAGAGAGCATTACCAGGTGCCAGGATGGCGGAGCGGTCTAAGGCGTTGCGTTCAGGTCGCAGTCTCCCCAGGAGGCGTGGGTTCTAATCCCACCTCAGACAGAGCCCATTGAAAGTACCAAGCAAGAACAAAGCAATCACATTCAAGAGAGCATTACCAGGTGCCAGGATGGCGGAGCGGTCTAAGGCGTTGCGTTCAGGTCGCAGTCTCCCCAGGAGGTGTGTGTTCGAATCCCACCTCAGACAGAGCCCATTGAAAGTACCAAGCAATAACAAAGGAAACACGGTCAAGAGAGCATTACCAGTTGCCAGGATGGCGAAGCCGTGTAAGGCGTTGCGTTCAGGTCACAGTCTCCCCAGGAGGCGTGGGTTCGAATCCCACCTCAGACAGAGCCCATTGAAAGTACAAAGCAAACACAGTCAAGAGAGCATTACCAGCTGCCAGGATGGCGGAGCGGTCTAAGGCGTTGCGTTCAGGTCGCAGTCTCCCCAGGAGGCGTGGGTTCGAATCCCGCCTCAGACAGAGCCCATTGAAAGTACCAAGCAAGAACAAAGCAAACACAGTCAAGAGAGCATTACCAGTTGCCAGGATTGCAGAGCGGTCTAAGGCGTTGCGTTCAGGTCGCAGTCTCCCCTGGAGGCGTGGGTTCGAATCCCGCCTCAGACAGAGCCCATTGAAAGTACCAAGCAAGAACAAAGCAAACACAGTCAAGAGAGCATTACAGGTTGCCAGGATGGCAGAGCGGTCTAAGGCGCTGCGTTCAGGTCGCAGTCTCCCCAGGAGGCGTGGGTTCGAATCCCGCCTCAGACAGAGCCCATTGAAAGTACCAAGCAAGAACAAAGCAAACACAGTCAAGAGAGCATTACCAGTTGCCAGGATGGCAGAGCGGTCTAAGGTGCTGCGTTCAGGTCGCAGTCTCCCCAGGAGGCGTGGGTTCGAATCCCACCTCAGAAAGAGCCCATTGAAACTACCAAGCAAGAACAAAGCAAACACAGTCAAGATAGCATTACCAGTTGCCTGGATGGCGGAGCGGTCTAAGGCGTTGCGTTCAGGTCGCAGTCTCCCCAGGAAGCGTGGGTTCGAATCCCACCTCAGACAGAGCCCATTGAAAGTACCAAGCAAGAACAAAGCAAACACATTCAAGAGAGCATTACCAGGTGCCAGGATGGCGGAGCGGTCTAAGGCGTTGCGTTCAGGTCGCAGTCTCCCCAGGAGGCGTGGGTTCAAATCCCACCTCAGACAGAGCCCATTGAAAGTACCAAGCAAGAACAAAGCAATCACATTCAAGAGAGCATTACCAGGTGCCAGGATGGCGGAGCGGTCTAAGGCGTTGCGTTCAGGTCGCAGTCTCCCCAGGAGGTGTGTGTTCGAATCCCACCTCAGACAGAGCCCATTGAAAGTACCAAGCAATAACAAAGGAAACACGGTCAAGAGAGTATTACCAGTTGCCAGGATGGCGAAGCCGTGTAAGGCGTTGCGTTCAGGTCACAGTCTCCCCAGGAGGCGTGGGTTCGAATCCCACCTCAGACAGAGCCCATTGAAAGTACAAAGCAAACACAGTCAAGAGAGCATTACCAGCTGCCAGGATGGCGGAGCGGTCTAAGGCGTTGCGTTCAGGTCGCAGTCTCCCCAGGAGGCGTGGGTTCGAATCCCGCCTCAGACAGAGCCCATTGAAAGTACCAAGCAAGAACAAAGCAAACACAGTCAAGAGAGCATTACCAGTTGCCAGGATTGCAGAGCGGTCTAAGGCGTTGCGTTCAGGTCGCAGTCTCCCCTGGAGGCGTGGGTTCGAATCCCGCCTCAGACAGAGCCCATTGAAAGTACCAAGCAAGAACAAAGCAAACACAGTCAAGAGAGCATTACCAGTTGCCAGGATGGCAGAGCGGTCTAAGGCGCTGCGTTCAGGTCGCAGTCTCCCCAGGAGGCGTGGGTTCGAATCCCGCCTCAGACAGAGCCCATTGAAAGTACCAAGCAAGAACAAAGCAAACACAGTCAAGAGAGCATTACCAGTTGCCAGGATGGCAGAGCGGTCTAAGGCGCTGCGTTCAGGTCGCAGTCTCCCCAGGAGGCGTGGGTTCGAATCCCACCTCAGAAAGAGCCCATTGAAACTACCAAGCAAGAACAAAGCAAACACAGTCAAGATAGCATTACCAGTTGCCTGGATGGCGGAGCGGTCTAAGGCGTTGCGTTCAGGTCGCAGTCTCCCCAGGAAGCGTGGGTTCGAATCCCACCTCAGACAGAGCCCATTGAAAGTACCAAGCAAGAACAAAGCAAACACAGTCAAGAGAGCATTACCAGTTGCCAGGATGGCAGAGCGGTCTAAGGCGTTGCGTTCAGGTCGCAGTCTCCCCAGGAAGCGTGGGTTCGAATCCCGCCTCAGACAGAGCCCATTGAAAGTACCAAGCAAGAACAAAGCAAACACAGTCAAGAGAGCATTACCAGTTGCCAGGATGGCAGAGTGGTCTAAGGCGTTGCGTTCAGGTCGCAGTCTCCCCAGGAGGCGTGGGTTCGAATCCCACCTCAGACAGTGCCCATTGAAAGTACCAAGCAAGAACAAAGCAAACACAGTCAAGAGAGCATTACCAGTTGCCAGGATAGCGGAGCGGTCTAAGGCGTTGCGTTCAGGTCGCAGTCTCCCCAGTAGGCGTGGGTTCGAATCCCACCTCAGACAGAGCCCATTGAAAGTACCAAGCAAGAACAAAGCAAACACATTCAAGAGAGCATTACCAGGTGCCAGGATGGCGGAGCGGTCTAAGGCGTTGCGTTCAGGTCGCAGTCTCCCCAGGAGGCGTGGGTTCGAATCCCGCCTCAGACAGAGCCCATTGAAAGTACCAAGCAAGAACAAAGCAAACACATTCAAGAGAGCATTACCAGGTGCCAGGATGGCGGAGCGGTCTAAGGCGTTGCGTTCAGGTCGCAGTCTCCCCAGGAGGCGTGGGTTCGAATCCCAACTCAGACAGAGCCCATTGAAACTACCAAGCAAGAACAAAGCAAACACATTCAAGAGAACATTACCAGGTGCCAGGATGGCGGAGCGGTCTAAGGCGTTGCGTTCAGGTCGCAGTCTCCCCAGGAGGCGTGGGTTCGAATCCCACCTCAGACAGAGCCCATTGAAAGTACCAAGCAAGAACAAAGCAAACACAGTCAAGAGAGCATTACCAGATGCCAGGATGGCAGAGCGGTCTAAGGCGTTGCGTTCAGGTCGCAGTCTCCCCAGGAGGCGTGGGTTCGAATCCCGCCTCAGACAGAGCCCATTGAAAGTACCAAGCAAGAACAAAGCAAATACATTCAAGAGAGCATTACCAGTTGCCAGGATGGCGGAGCGGTCTAAGGTGTTGCGTTCAGGTCGCAGTCTCCCCAGGAGGCGTGGGTTCGAATCCCACCTCAGACAGAGCCCATTGAAAGTACCAAGCAAGAACAAAGCAAACACATTCAAGAGAGCATTACCAGGTGCCAGGATGGCGGAGCGGTCTAAGGCGTTGCGTTCAGGTCACAGTCTCCCCAGGAGGCGTGGGTTCGAATCCCACCTCAGACAGAGCCCATTGAAAGTACCAAGCAAGAACAAAGGAAACACAGTAATGAGAGCATTACCAGTTGCCAGGATGGCGAAGCGGTTTAAGGCGTTGCGTTCAGGTCGCAGTCTCCCCAGGAGGCGTGGGTTCGAATCCCGCCTCAGACAGAGCCCATTGAAAGTACCAAGCAAGAACATTGAAAGTACCAAGCAAGAACAAAGCAAACACATTCAAGAGAGCATTACCAGGTGCCAGGATGGCAGAGCGGTCTAAGGCGTTGCGTTCAGGTCGCAGTCTCCCCAGGAGGCGTAGGTTCGAATCCCACGTCAGACAGAGCCCATTGAAAGTACCAAGCAAGAACAAAGCAAACACATTCAAGAGAGCATTACCAGGTGCCAGGATGGCGGAGCGGTCTAAGGCGTTGCGTTCAGGTCGCAGTCTCCCCAGGAGGCGTGGGTTCTAATCCCACCTCAGACAGAGCCCATTGAAAGTACCAAGCAAGAACAAAGCAATCACATTCAAGAGAGCATTACCAGGTGCCAGGATGGCGGAGCGGTCTAAGGCGTTGCGTTCAGGTCGCAGTCTCCCCAGGAGGTGTGTGTTCGAATCCCACCTCAGACAGAGCCCATTGAAAGTACCAAGCAATAACAAAGGAAACACGGTCAAGAGAGTATTACCAGTTGCCAGGATGGCGAAGCCGTGTAAGGCGTTGCGTTCAGGTCACAGTCTCCCCAGGAGGCGTGGGTTCGAATCCCACCTCAGACAGAGCCCATTGAAAGTACAAAGCAAACACAGTCAAGAGAGCATTACCAGCTGCCAGGATGGCGGAGCGGTCTAAGGCGTTGCGTTCAGGTCGCAGTCTCCCCAGGAGGCGTGGGTTCGAATCCCGCCTCAGACAGAGCCCATTGAAAGTACCAAGCAAGAACAAAGCAAACACAGTCAAGAGAGCATTACCAGTTGCCAGGATTGCAGAGCGGTCTAAGGCGTTGCGTTCAGGTCGCAGTCTCCCCTGGAGGCGTGGGTTCGAATCCCGCCTCAGACAGAGCCCATTGAAAGTACCAAGCAAGAACAAAGCAAACACAGTCAAGAGAGCATTACCAGTTGCCAGGATGGCAGAGCGGTCTAAGGCGCTGCGTTCAGGTCGCAGTCTCCCCAGGAGGCGTGGGTTCAAATCCCGCCTCAGACAGAGCCCATTGAAAGTACCAAGCAAGAACAAAGCAAACACAGTCAAGAGAGCATTACCAGTTGCCAGGATGGCAGAGCGGTCTAAGGCGCTGCGTTCAGGTCGCAGTCTCCCCAGGAGGCGTGGGTTCGAATCCCACCTCAGAAAGAGCCCATTGAAACTACCAAGCAAGAACAAAGCAAACACAGTCAAGATAGCATTACCAGTTGCCTGGATGGCGGAGCGGTCTAAGGCGTTGCGTTCAGGTCGCAGTCTCCCCAGGAAGCGTGGGTTCGAATCCCACCTCAGACAGAGCCCATTGAAAGTACCAAGCAAGAACAAAGCAAACACAGTCAAGAGAGCATTACCAGTTGCCAGGATGGCAGAGCGGTCTAAGGCGTTGCGTTCAGGTCGCAGTCTCCCCAGGAAGCGTGGGTTCGAATCCCGCCTCAGACAGAGCCCATTGAAAGTACCAAGCAAGAACAAAGCAAACACAGTCAAGAGAGCATTACCAGTTGCCAGGATGGCAGAGTGGTCTAAGGCGTTGCGTTCAGGTCGCAGTCTCCCCAGGAGGCGTGGGTTCGAATCCCACCTCAGACAGTGCCCATTGAAAGTACCAAGCAAGAACAAAGCAAACACAGTCAAGAGAGCATTACCAGTTGCCAGGATAGCGGAGCGGTCTAAGGCGTTGCGTTCAGGTCGCAGTCTCCCCAGTAGGCGTGGGTTCGAATCCCACCTCAGACAGAGCCCATTGAAAGTACCAAGCAAGAACAAAGCAAACACATTCAAGAGAGCATTACCAGGTGCCAGGATGGCGGAGCGGTCTAAGGCGTTGCGTTCAGGTCGCAGTCTCCCCAGGAGGCGTGGGTTCGAATCCCGCCTCAGACAGAGCCCATTGAAAGTACCAAGCAAGAACAAAGCAAACACATTCAAGAGAGCATTACCAGGTGCCAGGATGGCGGAGCGGTCTAAGGCGTTGCGTTCAGGTCGCAGTCTCCCCAGGAGGCGTGGGTTCGAATCCCAACTCAGACAGAGCCCATTGAAACTACCAAGCAAGAACAAAGCAAACACATTCAAGAGAACATTACCAGGTGCCAGGATGGCGGAGCGGTCTAAGGCGTTGCGTTCAGGTCGCAGTCTCCCCAGGAGGCGTGGGTTCGAATCCCACCTCAGACAGAGCCCATTGAAAGTACCAAGCAAGAACAAAGCAAACACAGTCAAGAGAGCATTACCAGATGCCAGGATGGCAGAGCGGTCTAAGGCGTTGCGTTCAGGTCGCAGTCTCCCCAGGAGGCGTGGGTTCGAATCCCGCCTCAGACAGAGCCCATTGAAAGTACCAAGCAAGAACAAAGCAAATACATTCAAGAGAGCATTACCAGTTGCCAGGATGGCGGAGCGGTCTAAGGTGTTGCGTTCAGGTCGCAGTCTCCCCAGGAGGCGTGGGTTCGAATCCCACCTCAGACAGAGCCCATTGAAAGTACCAAGCAAGAACAAAGCAAACACATTCAAGAGAGCATTACCAGGTGCCAGGATGGCGGAGCGGTCTAAGGCGTTGCATTCAGGTCACAGTCTCCCCAGGAGGCGTGGGTTCGAATCCCACCTCAGACAGAGCCCATTGAAAGTACCAAGCAAGAACAAAGGAAACACAGTAATGAGAGCATTACCAGTTGCCAGGATGGCGAAGCGGTTTAAGGCGTTGCGTTCAGGTCGCAGTCTCCCCAGGAGGCGTGGGTTCGAATCCCGCCTCAGACAGAGCCCATTGAAAGTACCAAGCAAGAACAAATCAAACACATTCAAGAAAGCATTACCAGGTGCCAGGATGGCGGAGCGGTCTAAGGCGTTGCGTTCAGGTCGCAGTCTCCCCAGGAGGCGTGGGTTCGAATCCCACCTCAGACAGTGCCCATTGAAAGTACCAAGCAAGAACAAAGCAAACACAGTCAAGAGAGCATTACCAGTTGCCAGGATGGCGGAGCGGTCTAAGGCGTTGCGTTCAGGTCGCAGTCTCCCCAGGAGGCGTGGGTTCGAATCCCACCTCAGACAGTGCCCATTGAAACTACCAAGCAAGAACAAAGCAAACACAGTCAAGAGAGCATTACCAGTTGCCAGGATGGCGGAGCGGTCTAAGGCGTTGCGTTCAGGTCGCAGTCTCCCCAGGAGGCGTAGGTTCGAATCCCACGTCAGACAGAGCCCATTGAAAGTACCAAGCAAGAACAAAGCAAACACATTCAAGAGAGCATTACCAGGTGCCAGGATGGCGGAGCGGTCTAAGGCGTTGCGTTCAGGTCGCAGTCTCCCCAGGAGGCGTAGGTTCGAATCCCACGTCAGACAGAGCCCATTGAAAGTACCAAGCAAGAACAAAGCAAACACATTCAAGAGAGCATTACCAGGTGCCAGGATGGCGGAGCGGTCTAAGGCGTTGCGTTCAGGTCGCAGTCTCCCCAGGAGGCGTGGGTTCTAATCCCACCTCAGACAGAGCCCATTGAAAGTACCAAGCAAGAACAAAGCAATCACATTCAAGAGAGCATTACCAGGTGCCAGGATGGCGGAGCGGTCTAAGGCGTTGCGTTCAGGTCGCAGTCTCCCCAGGAGGTGTGTGTTCGAATCCCACCTCAGACAGAGCCCATTGAAAGTACCAAGCAATAACAAAGGAAACACGGTCAAGAGAGCATTACCAGTTGCCAGGATGGCGAAGCCGTGTAAGGCGTTGCGTTCAGGTCACAGTCTCCCCAGGAGGCGTGGGTTCGAATCCCACCTCAGACAGAGCCCATTGAAAGTACAAAGCAAACACAGTCAAGAGAGCATTACCAGCTGCCAGGATGGCGGAGCGGTCTAAGGCGTTGCGTTCAGGTCGCAGTCTCCCCAGGAGGCGTGGGTTCGAATCCCGCCTCAGACAGAGCCCATTGAAAGTACCAAGCAAGAACAAAGCAAACACAGTCAAGAGAGCATTACCAGTTGCCAGGATTGCAGAGCGGTCTAAGGCGTTGCGTTCAGGTCGCAGTCTCCCCTGGAGGCGTGGGTTCGAATCCCGCCTCAGACAGAGCCCATTGAAAGTACCAAGCAAGAACAAAGCAAACACAGTCAAGAGAGCATTACAGGTTGCCAGGATGGCAGAGCGGTCTAAGGCGCTGCGTTCAGGTCGCAGTCTCCCCAGGAGGCGTGGGTTCGAATCCCGCCTCAGACAGAGCCCATTGAAAGTACCAAGCAAGAACAAAGCAAACACAGTCAAGAGAGCATTACCAGTTGCCAGGATGGCAGAGCGGTCTAAGGTGCTGCGTTCAGGTCGCAGTCTCCCCAGGAGGCGTGGGTTCGAATCCCACCTCAGAAAGAGCCCATTGAAACTACCAAGCAAGAACAAAGCAAACACAGTCAAGATAGCATTACCAGTTGCCTGGATGGCGGAGCGGTCTAAGGCGTTGCGTTCAGGTCGCAGTCTCCCCAGGAAGCGTGGGTTCGAATCCCACCTCAGACAGAGCCCATTGAAAGTACCAAGCAAGAACAAAGCAAACACATTCAAGAGAGCATTACCAGGTGCCAGGATGGCGGAGCGGTCTAAGGCGTTGCGTTCAGGTCGCAGTCTCCCCAGGAGGCGTGGGTTCAAATCCCACCTCAGACAGTGCCCATTGAAACTACCAAGCAAGAACAAAGCAAACACAGTCAAGAGAGCATTACCAGTTGCCAGGATGGCGGGGCGGTCTAAGGCGTTGCGTTCAGGTCGCAGTCTCCCCAGGAGGCGTGGGTTCGAATCCCACCTCAGACAGTGCCCATTGAAAGTACCAAGCAAGAACAAAGCAAAATCAGTCAAGAGAGCATTACCAGTTGCCAGGATAGCGGAGCGGTCTAAGGCGTTGCGTTCAGGTCGCAGTCTCCCCAGTAGGCGTGGGTTCGAATCCCACCTCAGACAGAGCCCATTGAAAGTACCAAGCAAGAACAAAGCAAACACATTCAAGAGAGCATTACCAGGTGCCAGGATGGCGGAGCGGTCTAAGGCGTTGCGTTCAGGTCGCAGTCTCCCCAGGAGGCGTGGGTTCGAATTCCACCTCAGACAGTGCCCATTGAAAGTACCAAGCAAGAACAAAGGAAACACAGTAATGAGAGCATTACCAGTTGCCAGGATGGTGAAGCGGTTTAAGGCGTTGCGTTCAGGTCGCAGTCTCCCCAGGAGGCGTGGGTTCGAATCCCGCCTCAGACAGAGCCCATTGAAAGTACCAAGCAAGAACAAATCAAACACATTCAAGAAAGCATTACCAGGTGCCAGGATGGCGGAGCGGTCTAAGGCGTTGCGTTCAGGTCGCAGTCTCCCCAGGAGGCGTGGGTTCGAATTCCACCTCAGACAGTGCCCATTGAAAGTACCAAGCAAGAACAAAGCAAACACAGTCAAGAGAGCATTACCAGTTGCCAGGATGGCGGAGCGGTCTAAGGCGTTGCGTTCAGGTCGCAGTCTCCCCAGGAGGCGTGGGTTCGAATCCCACCTCAGACAGTGCCCATTGAAACTACCAAGCAAGAACAAAGCAAACACAGTCAAGAGAGCATTACCAGTTGCCAGGATGGCGGAGCGGTCTAAGGCGTTGCGTTCAGGTCGCAGTCTCCCCAGGAGGCGTAGGTTCGAATCCCACGTCAGACAGAGCCCATTGAAAGTACCAAGCAAGAACAAAGCAAACACATTCAAGAGAGCATTACCAGGTGCCAGGATGGCAGAGCGGTCTAAGGCGTTGCGTTCAGGTCGCAGTCTCCCCAGGAGGCGTAGGTTCGAATCCCACGTCAGACAGAGCCCATTGAAAGTACCAAGCAAGAACAAAGCAAACACATTCAAGAGAGCATTACCAGGTGCCAGGATGGCGGAGCGGTCTAAGGCGTTGCGTTCAGGTCGCAGTCTCCCCAGGAGGCGTGGGTTCTAATCCCACCTCAGACAGAGCCCATTGAAAGTACCAAGCAAGAACAAAGCAATCACATTCAAGAGAGCATTACCAGGTGCCAGGATGGCGGAGCGGTCTAAGGCGTTGCGTTCAGGTCGCAGTCTCCCCAGGAGGTGTGTGTTCGAATCCCACCTCAGACAGAGCCCATTGAAAGTACCAAGCAATAACAAAGGAAACACGGTCAAGAGAGTATTACCAGTTGCCAGGATGGCGAAGCCGTGTAAGGCGTTGCGTTCAGGTCACAGTCTCCCCAGGAGGCGTGGGTTCGAATCCCACCTCAGACAGAGCCCATTGAAAGTACAAAGCAAACACAGTCAAGAGAGCATTACCAGCTGCCAGGATGGCGGAGCGGTCTAAGGCGTTGCGTTCAGGTCGCAGTCTCCCCAGGAGGCGTGGGTTCGAATCCCGCCTCAGACAGAGCCCATTGAAAGTACCAAGCAAGAACAAAGCAAACACAGTCAAGAGAGCATTACCAGTTGCCAGGATTGCAGAGCGGTCTAAGGCGTTGCGTTCAGGTCGCAGTCTCCCCTGGAGGCGTGGGTTCGAATCCCGCCTCAGACAGAGCCCATTGAAAGTACCAAGCAAGAACAAAGGAAACACAGTAATGAGAGCATTACCAGTTGCCAGGATGGCGAAGCGGTTTAAGGCGTTGCGTTCAGGTCGCAGTCTCCCCAGGAGGCGTGGGTTCGAATCCCGCCTCAGACAGAGCCCATTGAAAGTACCAAGCAAGAACAAATCAAACACATTCAAGAAAGCATTACCAGGTGCCAGGATGGCGGAGCGGTCTAAGGCGTTGCGTTCAGGTCGCAGTCTCCCCAGGAGGCGTGGGTTCGAATCCCACGTCAGACAGAGCCCATTGAAAGTACCAAGCAAGAACAAAGCAAACACATTCAAGAGAGCATTACCAGGTGCCAGGATGGCGGAGCGGTCTAAGGCGTTGCGTTCAGGTCGCAGTCTCCCCAGGAGGCGTAGGTTCGAATCCCACGTCAGACAGAGCCCATTGAAAGTACCAAGCAAGAACAAAGCAAACACATTCAAGAGAGCATTACCAGGTGCCAGGATGGCGGAGCGGTCTAAGGCGTTGCGTTCAGGTCGCAGTCTCCCCAGGAGGCGTGGGTTCTAATCCCACCTCAGACAGAGCCCATTGAAAGTACCAAGCAAGAACAAAGCAATCACATTCAAGAGAGCATTACCAGGTGCCAGGATGGCGGAGCGGTCTAAGGCGTTGCGTTCAGGTCGCAGTCTCCCCAGGAGGTGTGTGTTCGAATCCCACCTCAGACAGAGCCCATTGAAAGTACCAAGCAATAACAAAGGAAACACGGTCAAGAGAGCATTACCAGTTGCCAGGATGGCGAAGCCGTGTAAGGCGTTGCGTTCAGGTCACAGTCTCCCCAGGAGGCGTGGGTTCGAATCCCACCTCAGACAGAGCCCATTGAAAGTACAAAGCAAACACAGTCAAGAGAGCATTACCAGCTGCCAGGATGGCGGAGCGGTCTAAGGCGTTGCGTTCAGGTCGCAGTCTCCCCAGGAGGCGTGGGTTCGAATCCCGCCTCAGACAGAGCCCATTGAAAGTACCAAGCAAGAACAAAGCAAACACAGTCAAGAGAGCATTACCAGTTGCCAGGATTGCAGAGCGGTCTAAGGCGTTGCGTTCAGGTCGCAGTCTCCCCTGGAGGCGTGGGTTCGAATCCCGCCTCAGACAGAGCCCATTGAAAGTACCAAGCAAGAACAAAGCAAACACAGTCAAGAGAGCATTACAGGTTGCCAGGATGGCAGAGCGGTCTAAGGCGCTGCGTTCAGGTCGCAGTCTCCCCAGGAGGCGTGGGTTCGAATCCCGCCTCAGACAGAGCCCATTGAAAGTACCAAGCAAGAACAAAGCAAACACAGTCAAGAGAGCATTACCAGTTGCCAGGATGGCAGAGCGGTCTAAGGTGCTGCGTTCAGGTCGCAGTCTCCCCAGGAGGCGTGGGTTCGAATCCCACCTCAGAAAGAGCCCATTGAAACTACCAAGCAAGAACAAAGCAAACACAGTCAAGATAGCATTACCAGTTGCCTGGATGGCGGAGCGGTCTAAGGCGTTGCGTTCAGGTCGCAGTCTCCCCAGGAAGCGTGGGTTCGAATCCCACCTCAGACAGAGCCCATTGAAAGTACCAAGCAAGAACAAAGCAAACACATTCAAGAGAGCATTACCAGGTGCCAGGATGGCGGAGCGGTCTAAGGCGTTGCGTTCAGGTCGCAGTCTCCCCAGGAGGCGTGGGTTCAAATCCCACCTCAGACAGTGCCCATTGAAACTACCAAGCAAGAACAAAGCAAACACAGTCAAGAGAGCATTACCAGTTGCCAGGATGGCGGGGCGGTCTAAGGCGTTGCGTTCAGGTCGCAGTCTCCCCAGGAGGCGTGGGTTCGAATCCCACCTCAGACAGTGCCCATTGAAAGTACCAAGCAAGAACAAAGCAAAATCAGTCAAGAGAGCATTACCAGTTGCCAGGATAGCGGAGCGGTCTAAGGCGTTGCGTTCAGGTCGCAGTCTCCCCAGTAGGCGTGGGTTCGAATCCCACCTCAGACAGAGCCCATTGAAAGTACCAAGCAAGAACAAAGCAAACACATTCAAGAGAGCATTACCAGGTGCCAGGATGGCGGAGCGGTCTAAGGCGTTGCGTTCAGGTCGCAGTCTCCCCAGGAGGCGTGGGTTCGAATCCCACCTCAGACAGAGCCCATTGAAAGTACCAAGCAAGAACAAAGCAAACACAGTCAAGAGAGCATTACCAGTTGCCAGGATGGCAGAGCGGTCTAAGGCGCTGCGTTCAGGTCGCAGTCTCCCCAGGAGGCGTGGGTTCGAATCCCGCCTCAGACAGAGCCCATTGAAAGTACCAAGCAAGAACAAAGCAAACACAGTAAAGAGAGCATTACCAGTTGCCAGGATGGCAGAGCGGTCTAAGTCGCTGCGTTCAGGTCTCAGTCTCCCCAGGAGGCGTGGGTTGGAATCCTGCAGCAGACAGAGCCCATTGAAAGTACCAAGCAAGAAGAAAGCAAACACAGTCAAGAGAGCATTACCAGCTGCAAGGATGGCGGAGCGGTCTTAGGCGTTGCGTTCAGGTCGCAGTCTCCCCAGGAGGCGTGGGTTCGAATCCCGCCTCAGACAGAGCCCATTGAAAGTACCAAGCAAGAACAAAGCAAACACATTCAAGAGAGCATTACCAGGTGCCAGGATGGCGGAGCGGTCTAAGGCGTTGCGTTCAGGTCGCAGTCTCCCCAGGAGGCGTGGGTTCGAATCCCAACTCAGACAGAGCCCATTGAAACTACCAAGCAAGAACAAAGCAAACACAGTCAAGAGAGCATTACCAGATGCCAGGATGGCAGAGCGGTCTAAGGCGTTGCGTTCAGGTCGCAGTCTCCCCAGGAGGCGTGGGTTCGAATCCCGCCTCAGACAGAGCCCATTGAAAGTACCAAGCAAGAACAAAGCAAATACATTCAAGAGAGCATTACCAGTTGCCAGGATGGCGGAGCGGTCTAAGGTGTTGCGTTCAGGTCGCAGTCTCCCCAGGAGGCGTGGGTTCGAATCCCACCTCAGACAGAGCCCATTGAAAGTACCAAGCAAGAACAAAGCAAACACATTCAAGAGAGCATTACCAGGTGCCAGGATGGCGGAGCGGTCTAAGGCGTTGCGTTCAGGTCACAGTCTCCCCAGGAGGCGTGGGTTCGAATCCCACCTCAGACAGAGCCCATTGAAAGTACCAAGCAAGAACAAAGGAAACACAGTAATGAGAGCATTACCAGTTGCCAGGATGGCGAAGCGGTTTAAGGCGTTGCGTTCAGGTCGCAGTCTCCCCAGGAGGCGTGGGTTCGAATCCCGCCTCAGACAGAGCCCATTGAAAGTACCAAGCAAGAACAAATCAAACACATTCAAGAAAGCATTACCAGGTGCCAGGATGGCGGAGCGGTCTAAGGCGTTGCGTTCAGGTCGCAGTCTCCCCAGGAGGCGTGGGTTCGAATCCCACCTCAGACAGTGCCCATTGAAAGTACCAAGCAAGAACAAAGCAAACACAGTCAAGAGAGCATTACCAGTTGCCAGGATGGCGGAGCGGTCTAAGGCGTTGCGTTCAGGTCGCAGTCTCCCCAGGAGGCGTGGGTTCGAATCCCACCTCAGACAGTGCCCATTGAAACTACCAAGCAAGAACAAAGCAAACACAGTCAAGAGAGCATTACCAGTTGCCAGGATGGCGGAGCGGTCTAAGGCGTTGCGTTCAGGTCGCAGTCTCCCCAGGAGGCGTAGGTTCGAATCCCACGTCAGACAGAGCCCATTGAAAGTACCAAGCAAGAACAAAGCAAACACATTCAAGAGAGCATTACCAGGTGCCAGGATGGCGGAGCGGTCTAAGGCGTTGCGTTCAGGTCGCAGTCTCCCCAGGAGGCGTAGGTTCGAATCCCACGTCAGACAGAGCCCATTGAAAGTACCAAGCAAGAACAAAGCAAACACATTCAAGAGAGCATTACCAGGTGCCAGGATGGCGGAGCGGTCTAAGGCGTTGCGTTCAGGTCGCAGTCTCCCCAGGAGGCGTGGGTTCTAATCCCACCTCAGACAGAGCCCATTGAAAGTACCAAGCAAGAACAAAGCAATCACATTCAAGAGAGCATTACCAGGTGCCAGGATGGCGGAGCGGTCTAAGGCGTTGCGTTCAGGTCGCAGTCTCCCCAGGAGGTGTGTGTTCGAATCCCACCTCAGACAGAGCCCATTGAAAGTACCAAGCAATAACAAAGGAAACACGGTCAAGAGAGCATTACCAGTTGCCAGGATGGCGAAGCCGTGTAAGGCGTTGCGTTCAGGTCACAGTCTCCCCAGGAGGCGTGGGTTCGAATCCCACCTCAGACAGAGCCCATTGAAAGTACAAAGCAAACACAGTCAAGAGAGCATTACCAGCTGCCAGGATGGCGGAGCGGTCTAAGGCGTTGCGTTCAGGTCGCAGTCTCCCCAGGAGGCGTGGGTTCGAATCCCGCCTCAGACAGAGCCCATTGAAAGTACCAAGCAAGAACAAAGCAAACACAGTCAAGAGAGCATTACCAGTTGCCAGGATTGCAGAGCGGTCTAAGGCGTTGCGTTCAGGTCGCAGTCTCCCCTGGAGGCGTGGGTTCGAATCCCGCCTCAGACAGAGCCCATTGAAAGTACCAAGCAAGAACAAAGCAAACACAGTCAAGAGAGCATTACCAGTTGCCAGGATGGCAGAGCGGTCTAAGGCGCTGCGTTCAGGTCGCAGTCTCCCCAGGAGGCGTGGGTTCGAATCCCGCCTCAGACAGAGCCCATTGAAAGTACCAAGCAAGAACAAAGCAAACACAGTCAAGAGAGCATTACCAGTTGCCAGGATGGCAGAGCGGTCTAAGGTGCTGCGTTCAGGTCGCAGTCTCCCCAGGAGGCGTGGGTTCGAATCCCACCTCAGAAAGAGCCCATTGAAACTACCAAGCAAGAACAAAGCAAACACAGTCAAGATAGCATTACCAGTTGCCTGGATGGCGGAGCGGTCTAAGGCGTTGCGTTCAGGTCGCAGTCTCCCCAGGAGGCGTGGGTTCAAATCCCACCTCAGACAGTGCCCATTGAAACTACCAAGCAAGAACAAAGCAAACACAGTCAAGAGAGCATTACCAGTTGCCAGGATGGCGGGGCGGTCTAAGGCGTTGCGTTCAGGTCGCAGTCTCCCCAGGAGGCGTGGGTTCGAATCCCACCTCAGACAGTGCCCATTGAAAGTACCAAGCAAGAACAAAGCAAACACAGTCAAGAGAGCATTACCAGTTGCCAGGATAGCGGAGCGGTCTAAGGCGTTGCGTTCAGGTCGCAGTCTCCCCAGTAGGCGTGGGTTCGAATCCCACCTCAGACAGAGCCCATTGAAAGTACCAAGCAAGAACAAAGCAAACACATTCAAGAGAGCATTACCAGGTGCCAGGATGGCGGAGCGGTCTAAGGCGTTGCGTTCAGGTCGCAGTCTCCCCAGGAGGCGTGGGTTCGAATCCCACCTCAGACAGAGCCCATTGAAAGTACCAAGCAAGAACAAAGCAAACACAGTCAAGAGAGCATTACCAGTTGCCAGGATGGCAGAGCGGTCTAAGGCGCTGCGTTCAGGTCGCAGTCTCCCCAGGAGGCGTGGGTTCGAATCCCGCCTCAGACAGAGCCCATTGAAAGTACCAAGCAAGAACAAAGCAAACACAGTCAAGAGAGCATTACCAGTTGCCAGGATGGCAGAGCGGTCTAAGTCGCTGCGTTCAGGTCTCAGTCTCCCCAGGAGGCGTGGGTTCGAATCCCGCAGCAGACAGAGCCCATTGAAAGTACCAAGAAAGAAGAAAGCAAACACAGTCAAGAGAGCATTACCAGCTGCAAGGATGGCGGAGCGGTCTTAGGCGTTGCGTTCAGGTCGCAGTCTCCCCAGGAGGCGTGGGTTCGAATCCCGCCTCAGACAGAGCCCATTGAAAGTACCAAGCAAGAACAAAGCAAACACATTCAAGAGAGCATTACCAGGTGCCAGGATGGCGGAGCGGTCTAAGGCGTTGCGTTCAGGTCGCAGTCTCCCCAGGAGGCGTGGGTTCGAATCCCAACTCAGACAGAGCCCATTGAAACTACCAAGCAAGAACAAAGCAAACACATTCAAGAGAACATTACCAGGTGCCAGGATGGCGGAGCGGTCTAAGGCGTTGCGTTCAGGTCGCAGTCTCCCCAGGAGGCGTGGGTTCGAATCCCACCTCAGACAGAGCCCATTGAAAGTACCAAGCAAGAACAAAGCAAACACAGTCAAGAGAGCATTACCAGATGCCAGGATGGCAGAGCGGTCTAAGGCGTTGCGTTCAGGTCGCAGTCTCCCCAGGAGGCGTGGGTTCGAATCCCGCCTCAGACAGAGCCCATTGAAAGTACCAAGCAAGAACAAAGCAAATACATTCAAGAGAGCATTACCAGTTGCCAGGATGGCGGAGCGGTCTAAGGTGTTGCGTTCAGGTCGCAGTCTCCCCAGGAGGCGTGGGTTCGAATCCCACCTCAGACAGAGCCCATTGAAAGTACCAAGCAAGAACAAAGCAAACACATTCAAGAGAGCATTACCAGGTGCCAGGATGGCGGAGCGGTCTAAGGCGTTGCGTTCAGGTCACAGTCTCCCCAGGAGGCGTGGGTTCGAATCCCACCTCAGACAGAGCCCATTGAAAGTACCAAGCAAGAACAAAGGAAACACAGTAATGAGAGCATTACCAGTTGCCAGGATGGCGAAGCGGTTTAAGGCGTTGCGTTCAGGTCGCAGTCTCCCCAGGAGGCGTGGGTTCGAATCCCGCCTCAGACAGAGCCCATTGAAAGTACCAAGCAAGAACAAATCAAACACATTCAAGAAAGCATTACCAGGTGCCAGGATGGCGGAGCGGTCTAAGGCGTTGCGTTCAGGTCGCAGTCTCCCCAGGAGGCGTGGGTTCGAATCCCACCTCAGACAGTGCCCATTGAAAGTACCAAGCAAGAACAAAGCAAACACAGTCAAGAGAGCATTACCAGTTGCCAGGATGGCGGAGCGGTCTAAGGCGTTGCGTTCAGGTCGCAGTCTCCCCAGGAGGCGTGGGTTCGAATCCCACCTCAGACAGTGCCCATTGAAACTACCAAGCAAGAACAAAGCAAACACAGTCAAGAGAGCATTACCAGTTGCCAGGATGGCGGAGCGGTCTAAGGCGTTGCGTTCAGGTCGCAGTCTCCCCAGGAGGCGTAGGTTCGAATCCCACGTCAGACAGAGCCCATTGAAAGTACCAAGCAAGAACAAAGCAAACACATTCAAGAGAGCATTACCAGGTGCCAGGATGGCGGAGCGGTCTAAGGCGTTGCGTTCAGGTCGCAGTCTCCCCAGGAGGCGTGGGTTCGAATCCCACCTCAGACAGCGCCCATTGAAACTACCAAGCAAGAACAAAGGAAACACAGTCAAGAGAGCATTACCAGTTGCCAGGATAGCGGAGCGGTCTAATGCGTTGCGTTCAGATCGCAGTCTCCCCAGGAGGCGTGGGTTCGAATCCCACCTCAGACAGAGCCCATTGAAAGTACCAAGCAATAACAAATCAAACACAGTCAAGAGAGCATGACCAGCTGCCAGGATCGCAGAGCGGTCTAAGGCGTTGCGTTCAGGTCGCAGTCTCCCCTGGAGGTGTGGGTTCGAATCTCGTCTCCGACAGAGCCCATTGAAAGTACCAATCAAGAACAAAGCAAACACATTCAAGAGAGCATTACCAGTTGCCAGGATGGCGGAGCGGTCTAAGGTGTTGATTTCAGGTCGCAGTCTCCCCAGGAGGCGTGGGTTCGAATCCCGCCTCAGATAGAGCCCATTGAAAGTACCAAGTAAGAACAAAGCAAACACAGTCAAGAGAGCATTACCAGGTGCCAGGATGGCAGAGCGGTCTAAGGCGTTGCGTTCAGGTCGCAGTCTCCCCAGGAGGCGTGGGTTCGAATCCCGCCTCAGACAGAGCCCATTGAAAGTACCAAGCAAGATCAAAGCAAACACAGTCAAGAGAGCATTACCAGTTGCCAGGATGGCAGAGCGGTCTAAGGCGCTGCGTTCAGGTTGCAGTCTCCCCAGGAGGCGTGGGTTCGAATCCCGCCTCAGACAGAGCCCATTGAAAGTACCAAGCAAGAACAAAGCAAACACAGTCAAGAGAGCATTACCAGTTGCCAGGATGGCAGAGCGGTCTAAGGCGCTGCGTTCAGGTCGCAGTCTCCCCAGGAGGCGTGGGTTCGAATCCCACCTCAGAAAGAGCCCATTGAAAGTACCAAGCAATAACAAAGGAAACACGGTCAAGAGAGCATTACCAGTTGCCAGGATGGCGAAGCGGTCTAAGGCGTTGCGTTCAGGTCACAGTCTCCCAAGGAGGCGTGGGTTCGAATCCCACCTCAGACAGAGCCCATTGAAACTACCAAGCAAGAACAAAGCAAATACAGTCAAGATAGCATTACCAGGTGCCTGGATGGCCGAGCGGTCTAAGGCGTTGCGTTCAGGTCGCAGTCTCCCCAGGAGGCGTGGGTTCGAATCACACCTCAGACAGAGCCCATTGAAAGTACCAAGCAAGAACAAAGCAAACACATTCAAGAGAGCATTACCAGGTGCCAGGATGGCGGAGCGGTCTAAGGCGTTGCGTTCAGGTCACAGTCTCCCCAGGAGGCGTGGGTTCGAATCCCACCTCAGACAGAGCCCATTGAAAGTACCAAGCAAGAACAAAGGAAACACAGTAATGAGAGCATTACCAGTTGCCAGGATGGCGAAGCGGTGTAAGGCGTTGCGTTCAGGTCGCAGTCTCCCCAGGAGGCGTGGGTTCGAATCCCGCCTCAGACAGAGCCCATTGAAAGTACCAAGCAAGAACAAATCAAACACATTCAAGAAAGCATTACCAGGTGCCAGGATGGCGGAGCGGTCTAAGGCATTGCGTTCAGGTCGCAGTCTCCCCAGGAGGCGTGGGTTCGAATCCCACCTCAGACAGTGCCCATTGAAAGTACCAAGCAAGAACAAAGCAAACACAGTCAAGAGAGCATTACCAGTTGCCAGGATGGCGGAGCGGTCTAAGGCGTTGCGTTCAGGTCGCAGTCTCCCCAGGAGGCGTGGGTTCGAATCCCACCTCAGACAGTGCCCATTGAAACTACCAAGCAAGAACAAAGCAAACACAGTCAAGAGAGCATTACCAGTTGCCAGGATGGCGGAGCGGTCTAAGGCGTTGCGTTCAGGTCGCAGTCTCCCCAGGAGGCGTAGGTTCGAATCCCACGTCAGACAGAGCCCATTGAAAGTACCAAGCAAGAACAAAGCAAACACATTCAAGAGAGCATTACCAGGTGCCAGGATGGCGGAGCGGTCTAAGGCGTTGCGTTCAGGTCGCAGTCTCCCCAGGAGGCGTGGGTTCTAATCCCACCTCAGACAGAGCCCATTGAAAGTACCAAGCAAGAACAAAGCAATCACATTCAAGAGAGCATTACCAGGTGCCAGGATGGCGGAGCGGTCTAAGGCGTTGCGTTCAGGTCGCAGTCTCCCCAGGAGGTGTGTGTTCGAATCCCACCTCAGAGAGAGCCCATTGAAAGTACCAAGCAATAACAAAGGAAACACGGTCAAGAGAGCATTACCAGTTGCCAGGATGGCGAAGCCGTGTAAGGCGTTGCGTTCAGGTCACAGTCTCCCCAGGAGGTGTGGGTTCGAATCCCACCTCAGACAGAGCCCATTGAAAGTACAAAGCAAACACAGTCAAGAGAGCATTACCAGCTGCCAGGATGGCGGAGCGGTCTAAGGCGTTGCGTTCAGGTCGCAGTCTCCCCAGGAGGCGTGGGTTCGAATCCCGCCTCAGACAGAGCCCATTGAAAGTACCAAGCAAGAACAAAGCAAACACAGTCAAGAGAGCATTACCAGTTGCCAGGATTGCAGAGCGGTCTAAGGCGTTGCGTTCAGGTCGCAGTCTCCCCTGGAGGCGTGGGTTCGAATCCCGCCTCAGACAGAGCCCATTGAAAGTACCAAGCAAGAACAAAGCAAACACATTCAAGAGAGCATTACCAGTCGCCAGGATGGCAGAGCGGTCTAAGGCGCTGCGTTCAGGTCGCAGTCTCCCCAGGAGGCGTGGGTTCGAATCCCGCCTCAGACAGAGCCCATTGAAAGTACCAAGCAAGAACAAAGCAAACACAGTCAAGAGAGCATTACCAGTTGCCAGGATGGCAGAGCGGTCTAAGGCGCTGCGTTCAGGTCGCAGTCTCCCCAGGAGGCGTGGGTTCGAATCCCACCTCAGAAAGAGCCCATTGAAACTACCAAGCAAGAACAAAGCAAACACAGTCAAGATAGCATTACCAGTTGCCTGGATGGCGGAGCGGTCTAAGGCGTTGCGTTCAGGTCGCAGTCTCCCCAGGAAGCGTGGGTTCGAATCCCACCTCAGACAGAGCCCATTGAAAGTACCAAGCAAGAACAAAGCAAACACATTCAAGAGAGCATTACCAGGTGCCAGGATGGCGGAGCGGTCTAAGGCGTTGCGTTCAGATCACAGTCTCCCCAGGAGGCGTGGGTTCGAATCCCACCTCAGACAGAGCCCATTGAAAGTACCAAGCAAGAACAAAGGAAACACAGTAAAGTGAGCATTACCAGTTGCCAGGATGGCGAAGCGGTGTAAGGCGTTGCGTTCAGGTCGCAGTCTCCCCAGGAGGCGTGGGTTCGAATCCCGCCTCAGACAGAGCCCATTGAAAGTACCAAGCAAGAACAAATCAAACACATTCAAGAAAGCATTACCAGGTGCCAGGATGGCGGAGCGGTCTAAGGCGTTGCGTTCAGGTCGCAGTCTCCCCTGGAGGTGTGGGTTCGAATCTCGCCTCCGACAGAGCCCATTGAAAGTACCAAGCAAGAATAAAGCAAACACATTCAAGAGAGCATTACCAGGTGCCAGTATGGCGGAGCGGTCTAAGGCGTTGCGTTCAGGTCGCAGTCTCCCCAGGAGGCGTGGGTTCGAATCCCACCTCAGACAGAGCCCATTGAAAGTACCAAGCAAGAACAAAGCAAACACATTCAAGAGAGCATTACCAGATGATAAGATGTCAGAGCGGTCTAAGCCGTTGCGTTCAGGTCGCAGTCTCCCCAGGAGGCGTGGGTTCGAATCCCACCTCAGACAGAGCCCATTGAAAGTACCAAGCAAGAACAAAGCAAACACATTCAAGAGAGCATTACCAGGTGCAAGGATAAAGATAAAGATAAAGATAAAGATGTCCTTTATTAGTCCCACAATGGGGAAATTTGAAGTGTTACATCAGCAAAGATATAGATCACACAGAGTCGGCGGCGTAATGTAGCCGTTAATGTATAACATTAGCAGCAGACATTCATAAAAAGCATGCAAATATACACAGTATAAACGTATCTAAGTGTAAGGAAACACTCCTAATGCCTGTCCATTATAAATAGGGGGAAACACTGTAATGATAAAAACTACTGAATGATTGAAAATACTGCAATGATAAAGATATTACACTGATAAAAGTACTGTAATGGTGAGAGTACTGAAATGACAGGAAAGTACTGGAATGATAGAAAATACTGCAATGATAAAAGTACTGTAATGGTAAAAGTACTGCAATGATAAAAGTACTATAATGGTAGAAGTACTGCAACGATGGAAAAATACTGCAATGATGAAAGTATTGTAATAGTAAAAGTACCGCAATGGTAGGAAATACCGTAATTATAAAAGTACTGCAATGATAAAAGTACTGTAATAGTGAACATCCTGCAGTGGTAGAAATACTACAGTGATAGAAGAATGGTAATAAGAATACTGTAATGGTAAACAAAATACATCATTGGTCGATGTTTAAGTACATCCTTGGCTGAAAGTAAAGTAGTAGTGTATATTGCATCCTAGGACTGCACAATTGCACTAATGCCCTCCCGTTTGTAGGCCTGACCCAATGGCGGAACGGTCTAAGGCGTTGCGTTCACGTCGCAGTCTCCCCAGGAGGCGTGGGTTCGAATCCCACCTCAGACAGTGCCCATTGAATGTACCAAGCAAGTACAAAGCAAACACAGTCAAGAGAGCATTACCAGTTGCAAGGATGGCGGAGCGGTCTAAGGCGTTGCGTTCAGGTCGCAGTCTCCCCAGGAGGCGTGGGTTCGAATCCCACCTCAGACAGAGCCCATTGAAAGTACCAAGCTAGAACAAAGCAAACACATTCAAGAGAGCATTACCAGGTGCCAGGATGGCGGAGCGGTCTAAGGCGTTGCGTTCAGGTCGCAGTCTCCCCAGGAGGCGTGGGTTCGAATCCCGCCTCAGACAGAGCCCATTGAAAGTACCAAGCAAGAACAAAGCAAACACAGTCAAGAGAGCATTACCAGTTGCAGGGATGGCAGAGCTGTCTAAGGCGTTGCGTTCAGGTGGCAGTCTCCTCAGGAGGCGTGGGTTCGAATCCCGCCTCAGACAGAGCCCATTGAAAGTACCAAGCAAGAACAAAGCAAACACATTCAAGAGAGCATTACCAGGTGCCAGGATGGCGGAGCGGTCTAAGGCGTTGTGTTCAGGTCGCAGTCTCCCCAGGAGGCGTGGGTTCGAATCCCACCTCAGACAGAGCCCATTGAAAGTACCAAGCAAGAACAAAGCAAGCACATTCAAGAGAGCATTACCAGGTGCCAGGATGGCGGAGCGGTCTAAGGCGTTGCGTTCAGGTCTCAGTCTCCCCAGGATGCGTGGGTTTGAATCCCACCTCAGACAGTGCCCATTGAAAGTACCAAGCAAGAACAAAGCAAACACAGTCAAGAGAGCATTACCAGTTGCCAGGATGGCGGAGCGGTCTAAGGCGCTGCGTTCAGGTCGCAGTCTCCCCAGGAGGCGTGGGTTCGAATCCCACCTCAGACAGTGCCCATTGAAAGTACCAAGCAAGAACAAAGCAAACACAGTCAAGAGAGCATTACCAGTTGCCAGGATGGCGGAACGGTCTAAGGCGTTGCGTTCAGGTCGCAGTCTCCCCAGGAGGCGTGGGTTCGAATCCCACCTCAGACAGTGCCCATTGAAACTACCAAGCAAGAACAAAGCAAACACAGTCAAGAGAGCATTATCAGTTGCCAGGATGGCAAAGCGGTCTAAGGTGTTGCGTTCAGGTCGCAGTCTCCCCAGGAGGCGTGGGTTCGAATCCCACCTCAGACAGTGCCCATTGAAAGTACCAAGCAAGAACAAAGCAAACACAGTCAAGAGAGCATTGCCAGTTGCCAGGATGGCGGAACGGTCTAAGGCGTTGCGTTCAGGTCGCAGTCTCCCCAGGAGGCGTGGGTTCGTATCCCACCTCAGACAGTGCCCATTGAAAGTACCAAGCAAGAACAAAGCAAACACAGTCAAGAGAGCATTACCAGTTGCCAGGATGGCGGAGCGGTCTAAGGTGTTGCGTTCAGGTCGCAGTCTCCCCAGGAGGCATGGGTTCGAATCCCACCTCAGACAGAGCCCATTGAAAGTACCAAGCAAGAACAAAGCAAACACATTCAAGAGAGCATTACCAGGTGCCAGGATGGCGGAGCGGTCTAAGGCGTTGCGTTCAGGTCGCAGTCTCCCCAGGAGGCGTGGGTTCGAATCCCACCTCAGACAGAGCCCATTGAAAGTACCAAGCAAGAACAAAGCAAACACATTCAAGAGAGCATTACCAGGTGCCAGTATGGCGGAGCGGTCTAAGGCGTTGCGTTCAGGTCGCAGTCTCCCCAGGAGGCGTGGGTTCGAATCCCACCTCAGACAGAGCCCATTGAAAGTAGAATAGAATAGAATAGAAATCCCTTTATTGTCATTGTACTCAAGTGTGCAACGAGATTAGAGGGCTCCCCTCTCCAGTGCAATACAACAATAATACAGACAAATATATAAATTAGATAAATAAAGAAGACAGTGCAATGGAATTCAGTACTGAATAGGGCATATAGAAACACATCACAATGCTGTTTTGCGAGGTTAGGGTGGTCTCGTGTGTGTGTGAGAGTTCAGTAAGGAGATGGCTCTCGGAAAGAAACTGTTTCTCAGTCTATTGGTCCTTGATTTGATGCATCTGTAGCGCCTGCCAGAGGGCAACAGGTCGAACAGGTGTGAGTTTGGGTGGGTATTGTCATTGACGATGTTGAGAGCCCTTCTGAGGCACCGGGCGGTGTAGATGTCCGACAGTGGGGGGAGAGGGCAGCCAATAATCCTATGCGCTGTTTTGACTGTCCTCTGGAGCCTCACTCTGTCCGCCTCAGTGCAGCCGCTGTACCAGGTGGAGACACAGTACGTCAGCAGGCTCTCGATGGACGAGTGGTAGAAGGCCAGCAGCAGCTTCCTGTCCAGGTTGAATTTCCTGAGGACTCTCAGGAAGTGCAGACGTTGGCGGACCTTCTTTACCACTGCTGTGGTGTTGTGACTCCAAGAAAGGTCATCAGAGATCTGTACTCCCAGGAACTTGAACGTGTGGACCCTCTCCACACACACACCTTCGATGCAGAGGGGGGGCGACAGCGTCTTGTTCCTCCTGAAGTCGACGAAATCTCCTTTGTTTTAGCAGAGTTAAGGTGCAGTCTGTTGTCCTTGCACCAAGTTGTCAGTCTCTTTACCTCCTCTCTGTAGGCTGTCTCGTCACCTTCCGAGATCAGACTGACCACTGTCGTGTCGTCAGCAAACTTGACGATGGTGTTGTTGCCGTGGGCCGGGCTGCAGTCGTAGGTGTAGAGGGCGTACAGGAGAGGGCTCAGCACGCATCCTTGGGGGGAACCGGTGCTCAGCATGAGGGTGGAGGACGTGTAGGGGCCGAGCAACACAGTCTGGGGTCTGTTGGTCAGAAAGTCCTTAATCCAGATGCGTGTGAGGGCAGGGAGGCCGAGAGTGTCCAGTTTGGCGACGAGGATGTCTGGGATGATCGTGTTGAATGCCGAGCTGTAGTCCACAAAGAGCATCCTTGCATAGCTCTGCTGTCGTTCCAGGTGGCCCAGCACAACATGCAGAGCAGTGTCGATGGCGTCCTCAGTGGATCTGTTAGCCCGGTATGCAAACTGGTAGGGGTCCAGAGTGGGAGGAAGGCAGTCCCTGATGTGCTGGAGAACCAGCCTCTCGAAGCACTTCATAATGACTGGTGTGAGAGCAACAGGACGGTAGTCATTCAGGTGGACGGCTGGTGACTTTTTGGGGACAGGAATAATGGTGGAAGTTTTCAAGCAGGAGGGGATGACTGCCTGAGCCAGGGAGCGGTTGAAGATCCTGCAGAAAACATGTGACAGTTGGTGGGCACATGCTCTGAGGACCTTGCCTGGTATTCCGTCGGGTCCAGTAGCTTTCCTGGGGTTGACCGCCAGGAGCGCGCGCCTCACATCGTGTTCCTCTACGATGAGTGGTGGGGAGTTGGAGCTTGAAGTGCGGGGGTGTGACGGTTGGGGCGAGTCAAAGCGAGCGAAGAAGCAGTTAAGCTCCTCTGCCAGCGATGCACTCGGGTCTACAGAGGTCGTGCTGCTGCCACGGAAGTTGGTGATGCTCCGTAGACCCTGCCACACCTCCCGTGGCCTGTTACTGGCAAGGTGGGCCTCCAGCCTCCCCTTGTAGGTTGCCTTGGCTAGCTTGATGCCTTTGCTCAGGTCAGCACGAGCCACCCTGTACTGGGCTTTGTCGCCTGACCTGAAGGCAGCGTCACGGGCCTTGAGGAGAGAGCGAACCCTGCTGGACATCCAGGGCTTCGCATTTGGGAAGGTCCGTATAGTCTTATGTTGGGACACAGTTTCCATGCAGAACTTGATGTAGTCCAGTACACAATGCGTGTAGACATCAAGGTCCTGATGATCAAAGAGGTCCCAGTTTGTGTCATGAAAGCAGTCCTGTAATTCACTCATGGCGTCGTCACGCCAGGTTTTCACAGTCTTTGTGGTAGGCCTGAATCTGCGCCTGAGAGGGGTGTACGCAGGTGCGAGCTGCAAGGACAGGTGGTCTGACTGGCCGAGAGGGGCGAGTGGGAGGGCTCTGTATGCGTGCTTGATGTTCGAGTACACATGGTCGAGAGTGTTGTCTCCCCTCGTTGGGCACTTGACATGCTGGTGAAACTCTGGGAGTACAGTCTTTAAATTGGCCTTATGAAAGTCTCCCGCTACTACGTGAACGCCATCAGGGTGGGCCCGCTGATGTTTATTGATGACGCACGCGAGTAGCGAGAGCGCCGTGCTAGTGCTAGCGTCGGGAGGGATGTAAACAGCTGTGACAATCACTACCGTTAGCTCCCTCGGGAGAAAATAAGGCCGGCATTTAACGGACATGAACTCGATGTCGGGGGAAGAGTGCTTCTCGACGATCGTGCTATCGCCGCACCAGTTCTCATGCACGTAAACACAGAGCCCCCCGCCCCTCCTCTTACCGGTGTCCCTAGTCCGATCCGCGCGATGTAGCGAGCGCCCGGCCAGCTGGATGCTAGCGTCGGGGACGTCTGCGTGCAGCCAGGTTTCCGTGACGACGATCACACTGCTATCGCGCACATAGCGGTTTCCCAGGATTTGTAATCCCAGGTCGTCGATTTTGTGGACCACGGATCTGGCGTTGGTGAGGTGCAGACTCGGTAGTGGTTGCCTATGGGGCTGCCGTCGCAGCCGTTGCAAGACACCGGACCTGCAGCCTCGCTTCTGCTTCCTCTCTCTGCGTCGCCTGCGCCGCCTCCCGGCCCCGATGACCAGCCATGGTGAGCCGGGCAGCCTCGCCAGTTCGTTCGGAATTTTGCGATCATAGCAAAATTCCTCTGTGATGGTTATTTCGCATCGATATCCAATGTTCACGATGTCCTGGCGGGTATATCGATGTTGTGCCTCAGTTGATGCCAATAAGAGCAAGCAAACACTAATAAAAAGTAAAAAGGAGCACTGTGAGGGGGAGCTGTTAGCCGCTGCGTCCATGCGCGCCGCCATCTTGGAATAGAAAGTACCAAGCAAGAACAAAGCAAACACATTCAAGAGAGCATTACCAGGTGCCAGGGTGGCGGAGCGGTCTAAGGCGTTGCGTTCAGGTCGCAGTCTCCCCAGGAGGCGTGGGTTCGAATCCCACCTCAGACAGTGCCCATTGAAAGTATAAAGCAAACACAGTCAAGAGAGCATTACCAGTTGCCAGGATGGCAGAGCGGTCTAAGGCGCTGCGTTCAGGTCGCAGTCTCCCCAGGAGGCGTGGGTTCGAATCCCGCCTCAGACAGAGCCCATTGAAAGTACCAATCAAGAACAAAGCAAACACAGTCAAGATAGCATTACCAGTTGCCAGGTTGGCAGAGCGGTCTAAGGCGCTGCGTTCAGGTCGCAGTCTCCCCAGGAGGCGTGGGTTCGAATCCCACCTCAGACAGTGCCCATTGAAACTACCAAGCAAGAACAAAGCAAACACAGTCAAGAGAGCATTACCAGTTGCCAGGATGGTGGAGCGGTCTAAGGAGTTGCGTTCAGGTCGTAGTCTCCCCAGGAGGCGTGGGTTCGAATCCACCTCAGACAGAGCCCATTGAAAGTACCAAGCAAGAACAAAGCAAACACATTCAAGAGAGCATTACCAGGTGCCAGGATGGCGGAGCGGTCTAAGGCGTTGCGTTCAGGTCACAGTCTCCCCAGGAGGCGTGGGTTCGAATCCCACCTCAGACAGAGCCCATTGAATGTACCAAGCAAGAACAAAGCAAACACAGTCAAGAGAGCATTACCAGATGATAAGATGGCAGAGCGGTCTCAGGCGTTGCGTTCAGGTCGCAGTCTCCCCAGGAGGCGTGGTTTCAAATCCCACCTCAGACAGTGCCCATTGAAAGTACCAAGCAAGAACAAAGCAAACACAGTCAAGAGAGCATTACCAGTTGCCAGGATGGCAGAGCGGTCTAAGGCGCTGCGTTCAGGTCGCAGTCTCCCCAGGAGGCGTGGGTTCGAATCCCACCTCAGACAGTGCCCATTGAAACTACCAAGCAAGAACAAAGCAAACACAGTCAAGAGAGCATTACCAGTTGCCAGGATGGTGGAGCGGTCTAAGGCGTTGCGTTCAGGTCGTAGTCTCCCCAGGAGGCGTGGGTTCGAATCCCACCTCAGACAGAGCCCATTGAAAGTACCAAGCAAGAACAAAGCAAACACATTCAAGAGAGCATTACCAGGTGCCAGGATGGCGGAGCGGTCTCAGGCGTTGCGTTCACGTCGCAGTCTCCCCAGGAGGCGTGGGTTCGAATCCCACCTCAGACAGAGCCCATTGAAAGTACCAAGCAAGAACAAATCAAACACATTCAAGAGAGCATTACCAGTTGCCAGGATGGCAGAGCGGTCTAAGTCGCTGCGTTCAGGTCTCAGTCTCCCCAGGAGGCGTGGGTTCGAATCCCGCAGCAGACAGAGCCCATTGAAAGTACCAAGCAAGAAGAAAGCAAACACAGTCAAGAGAGCATTACCAGCTGCAAGGATGGCGGAGCGGTCTTAGGCGTTGCGTTCAGGTCGCAGTCTCCCCAGGAGGCGTGGGTTCGAATCCCGCCTCAGACAGAGCCCATTGAAAGTACCAAGCAAGAACAAAGCAAACACATTCAAGAGAGCATTACCAGGTGCCAGGATGGCGGAGCGGTCTAAGGCGTTGCGTTCAGGTCGCAGTCTCCCCAGGAGGCGTGGGTTCGAATCCCAACTCAGACAGAGCCCATTGAAACTACCAAGCAAGAACAAAGCAAACACATTCAAGAGAACATTACCAGATGCCAGGATGGCGGAGCGGTCTAAGGCGTTGCGTTCAGGTCGCAGTCTCCCCAGGAGGCGTGGGTTCGAATCCCACCTCAGACAGAGCCCATTGAAAGTACCAAGCAAGAACAAAGCAAACACAGTCAAGAGAGCATTACCAGATGCCAGGATGGCAGAGCGGTCTAAGGCGTTGCGTTCAGGTCGCAGTCTCCCCAGGAGGCGTGGGTTCGAATCCCGCCTCAGACAGAGCCCATTGAAAGTACCAAGCAAGAACAAAGCAAATACATTCAAGAGAGCATTACCAGTTGCCAGGATGGCGGAGCGGTCTAAGGTGTTGCGTTCAGGTCGCAGTCTCCCCAGGAGGCGTGGGTTCGAATCCCACCTCAGACAGAGCCCATTGAAAGTACCAAGCAAGAACAAAGCAAACACATTCAAGAGAGCATTACCAGGTGCCAGGATGGCGGAGCGGTCTAAGGCGTTGCGTTCAGGTCACAGTCTCCCCAGGAGGCGTGGGTTCGAATCCCACCTCAGACAGAGCCCATTGAAAGTACCAAGCAAGAACAAAGGAAACACAGTAATGAGAGCATTACCAGTTGCCAGGATGGCGAAGCGGTTTAAGGCGTTGCGTTCAGGTCGCAGTCTCCCCAGGAGGCGTGGGTTCGAATCCCGCCTCAGACAGAGCCCATTGAAAGTACCAAGCAAGAACAAATCAAACACATTCAAGAAAGCATTACCAGGTGCCAGGATGGCGGAGCGGTCTAAGGCGTTGCGTTCAGGTCGCAGTCTCCCCAGGAGGCGTGGGTTCGAATCCCACCTCAGACAGTGCCCATTGAAAGTACCAAGCAAGAACAAAGCAAACACAGTCAAGAGAGCATTACCAGTTGCCAGGATGGCGGAGCGGTCTAAGGCGTTGCGTTCAGGTCGCAGTCTCCCCAGGAGGCGTGGGTTCGAATCCCACCTCAGACAGTGCCCATTGAAACTACCAAGCAAGAACAAAGCAAACACAGTCAAGAGAGCATTACCAGTTGCCAGGATGGCGGAGCGGTCTAAGGCGTTGCGTTCAGGTCGCAGTCTCCCCAGGAGGCGTAGGTTCGAATCCCACGTCAGACAGAGCCCATTGAAAGTACCAAGCAAGAACAAAGCAAACACATTCAAGAGAGCATTACCAGGTGCCAGGATGGCGGAGCGGTCTAAGGCGTTGCGTTCAGGTCGCAGTCTCCCCAGGAGGCGTAGGTTCGAATCCCACGTCAGACAGAGCCCATTGAAAGTACCAAGCAAGAACAAAGCAAACACATTCAAGAGAGCATTACCAGGTGCCAGGATGGCGGAGCGGTCTAAGGCGTTGCGTTCAGGTCGCAGTCTCCCCAGGAGGCGTGGGTTCTAATCCCACCTCAGACAGAGCCCATTGAAAGTACCAAGCAAGAACAAAGCAATCACATTCAAGAGAGCATTACCAGGTGCCAGGATGGCGGAGCGGTCTAAGGCGTTGCGTTCAGGTCGCAGTCTCCCCAGGAGGTGTGTGTTCGAATCCCACCTCAGACAGAGCCCATTGAAAGTACCAAGCAATAACAAAGGAAACACGGTCAAGAGAGCATTACCAGTTGCCAGGATGGCGAAGCCGTGTAAGGCGTTGCGTTCAGGTCACAGTCTCCCCAGGAGGCGTGGGTTCGAATCCCACCTCAGACAGAGCCCATTGAAAGTACAAAGCAAACACAGTCAAGAGAGCATTACCAGCTGCCAGGATGGCGGAGCGGTCTAAGGCGTTGCGTTCAGGTCGCAGTCTCCCCAGGAGGCGTGGGTTCGAATCCCACCTCAGACAGAGCCCATTGAAAGTACAAAGCAAACACAGTCAAGAGAGCATTACCAGCTGCCAGGATGGCGGAGCGGTCTAAGGCGTTGCGTTCAGGTCGCAGTCTCCCCAGGAGGCGTGGGTTCGAATCCCGCCTCAGACAGAGCCCATTGAAAGTACCAAGCAAGAACAAAGCAAACACAGTCAAGAGAGCATTACCAGTTGCCAGGATTGCAGAGCGGTCTAAGGCGTTGCGTTCAGGTCGCAGTCTCCCCTGGAGGCGTGGGTTCGAATCCCGCCTCAGACAGAGCCCATTGAAAGTACCAAGCAAGAACAAAGCAAACACAGTCAAGAGAGCATTACCAGTTGCCAGGATGGCAGAGCGGTCTAAGGCGCTGCGTTCAGGTCGCAGTCTCCCCAGGAGGCGTGGGTTCGAATCCCGCCTCAGACAGAGCCCATTGAAAGTACCAAGCAAGAACAAAGCAAACACAGTAAAGAGAGCATTACCAGTTGCCAGGATGGCAGAGCGGTCTAAGGTGCTGCGTTCAGGTCGCAGTCTCCCCAGGAGGCGTGGGTTCGAATCCCACCTCAGAAAGAGCCCATTGAAACTACCAAGCAAGAACAAAGCAAACACAGTCAAGATAGCATTACCAGTTGCCTGGATGGCGGAGCGGTCTAAGGCGTTACGTTCAGGTCGCAGTCTCCCCAGGAAGCGTGGGTTCGAATCCCACCTCAGACAGAGCCCATTGAAAGTACCAAGCAAGAACAAAGCAAACACATTCAAGAGAGCATTACCAGGTGCCAGGATGGCGGAGCGGTCTAAGGCGTTGCGTTCAGGTCGCAGTCTCCCCAGGAGGCGTGGGTTCAAATCCCACCTCAGACAGTGCCCATTGAAACTACCAAGCAAGAACAAAGCAAACACAGTCAAGAGAGCATTACCAGTTGCCAGGATGGCGGGGCGGTCTAAGGCGTTGCGTTCAGGTCGCAGTCTCCCCAGGAGGCGTGGGTTCGAATCCCACCTCAGACAGTGCCCATTGAAAGTACCAAGCAAGAACAAAGCAAACACAGTCAAGAGAGCATTACCAGTTGCCAGGATAGCGGAGCGGTCTAAGGCGTTGCGTTCAGGTCGCAGTCTCCCCAGTAGGCGTGGGTTCGAATCCCACCTCAGACAGAGCCCATTGAAAGTACCAAGCAAGAACAAAGCAAACACATTCAAGAGAGCATTACCAGGTGCCAGGATGGCGGAGCGGTCTAAGGCGTTGCGTTCAGGTCGCAGTCTCCCCAGGAGGCGTGGGTTCGAATCCCACCTCAGACAGAGCCCATTGAAAGTACCAAGCAAGAACAAAGCAAACACAGTCAAGAGAGCATTACCAGTTGCCAGGATGGCAGAGCGGTCTAAGGCGCTGCGTTCAGGTCGCAGTCTCCCCAGGAGGCGTGGGTTCGAATCCCGCCTCAGACAGAGCCCATTGAAAGTACCAAGCAAGAACAAAGCAAACACAGTCAAGAGAGCATTACCAGTTGCCAGGATGGCAGAGCGGTCTAAGTCGCTGCGTTCAGGTCTCAGTCTCCCCAGGAGGCGTGGGTTCGAATCCCGCAGCAGACAGAGCCCATTGAAAGTACCAAGCAAGAAGAAAGCAAACACAGTCAAGAGAGCATTACCAGCTGCAAGGATGGCGGAGCGGTCTTAGGCGTTGCGTTCAGGTCGCAGTCTCCCCAGGAGGCGTGGGTTCGAATCCCGCCTCAGACAGAGCCCATTGAAAGTACCAAGCAAGAACAAAGCAAACACATTCAAGAGAGCATTACCAGGTGCCAGGATGGCGGAGCGGTCTAAGGCGTTGCGTTCAGGTCGCAGTCTCCCCAGGAGGCGTGGGTTCGAATCCCAACTCAGACAGAGCCCATTGAAACTACCAAGCAAGAACAAAGCAAACACATTCAAGAGAACATTACCAGGTGCCAGGATGGCGGAGCGGTCTAAGGCGTTGCGTTCAGGTCGCAGTCTCCCCAGGAGGCGTGGGTTCGAATCCCACCTCAGACAGAGCCCATTGAAAGTACCAAGCAAGAACAAAGCAAACACAGTCAAGAGAGCATTACCAGATGCCAGGATGGCAGAGCGGTCTAAGGCGTTGCGTTCAGGTCGCAGTCTCCCCAGGAGGCGTGGGTTCGAATCCCGCCTCAGACAGAGCCCATTGAAAGTACCAAGCAAGAACAAAGCAAATACATTCAAGAGAGCATTACCAGTTGCCAGGATGGCGGAGCGGTCTAAGGTGTTGCGTTCAGGTCGCAGTCTCCCCAGGAGGCGTGGGTTCGAATCCCACCTCAGACAGAGCCCATTGAAAGTACCAAGCAAGAACAAAGCAAACACATTCAAGAGAGCATTACCAGTTGCCAGGATGGCGGAGCGGTCTAAGGCGTTGCGTTCAGGTCGCAGTCTCCCCTGGAGGCGTGGGTTCGAATCCCGCCTCAGACAGAGCCCATTGAAAGTACCAAGCAAGAACAAAGCAAACACAGTCAAGAGAGCATTACCAGTTGCCAGGATGGCAGAGCGGTCTAAGGCGCTGCGTTCAGGTCGCAGTCTCCCCAGGAGGCGTGGGTTCGAATCCCGCCTCAGACAGAGCCCATTGAAAGTACCAAGCAAGAACAAAGCAAACACAGTCAAGAGAGCATTACCAGTTGCCAGGATGGCAGAGCGGTCTAAGGTGCTGCGTTCAGGTCGCAGTCTCCCCAGGAGGCGTGGGTTCGAATCCCACCTCAGACAGTGCCCATTGAAAGTACCAAGCAAGAACAAAGCAAACACAGTCAAGATAGCATTACCAGTTGCCTGGATGGCGGAGCGGTCTAAGGCGTTGCGTTCAGGTCGCAGTCTCCCCAGGAAGCGTGGGTTCGAATCCCACCTCAGACAGAGCCCATTGAAAGTACCAAGCAAGAACAAAGCAAACACATTCAAGAGAGCATTACCAGGTGCCAGGATGGCGGAGCGGTCTAAGGCGTTGCGTTCAGGTCGCAGTCTCCCCAGGAGGCGTGGGTTCAAATCCCACCTCAGACAGTGCCCATTGAAACTACCAAGCAAGAACAAAGCAAACACAGTCAAGAGAGCATTACCAGTTGCCAGGATGGCGGGGCGGTCTAAGGCGTTGCGTTCAGGTCGCAGTCTCCCCAGGAGGCGTGGGTTCGAATCCCACCTCAGACAGTGCCCATTGAAAGTACCAAGCAAGAACAAAGCAAACACAGTCAAGAGAGCATTACCAGTTGCCAGGATAGCGGAGCGGTCTAAGGCGTTGCGTTCAGGTCGCAGTCTCCCCAGTAGGCGTGGGTTCGAATCCCACCTCAGACAGAGCCCATTGAAAGTACCAAGCAAGAACAAAGCAAACACATTCAAGAGAGCATTACCAGGTGCCAGGATGGCGGAGCGGTCTAAGGCGTTGCGTTCAGGTCGCAGTCTCCCCAGGAGGCGTGGGTTCGAATCCCACCTCAGACAGAGCCCATTGAAAGTACCAAGCAAGAACAAAGCAAACACAGTCAAGAGAGCATTACCAGTTGCCAGGATGGCAGAGCGGTCTAAGGCGCTGCGTTCAGGTCGCAGTCTCCCCAGGAGGCGTGGGTTCGAATCCCGCCTCAGACAGAGCCCATTGAAAGTACCAAGCAAGAACAAAGCAAACACAGTCAAGAGAGCATTACCAGTTGCCAGGATGGCAGAGCGGTCTAAGTCGCTGCGTTCAGGTCTCAGTCTCCCCAGGAGGCGTGGGTTCGAATCCCGCAGCAGACAGAGCCCATTGAAAGTACCAAGCAAGAAGAAAGCAAACACAGTCAAGAGAGCATTACCAGCTGCAAGGATGGCGGAGCGGTCTTAGGCGTTGCGTTCAGGTCGCAGTCTCCCCAGGAGGCGTGGGTTCGAATCCCGCCTCAGACAGAGCCCATTGAAAGTACCAAGCAAGAACAAAGCAAACACATTCAAGAGAGCATTACCAGGTGCCAGGATGGCGGAGCGGTCTAAGGCGTTGCGTTCAGGTCGCAGTCTCCCCAGGAGGCGTGGGTTCGAATCCCAACTCAGACAGAGCCCATTGAAACTACCAAGCAAGAACAAAGCAAACACATTCAAGAGAACATTACCAGGTGCCAGGATGGCGGAGCGGTCTAAGGCGTTGCGTTCAGGTCGCAGTCTCCCCAGGAGGCGTGGGTTCGAATCCCACCTCAGACAGAGCCCATTGAAAGTACCAAGCAAGAACAAAGCAAACACAGTCAAGAGAGCATTACCAGATGCCAGGATGGCAGAGCGGTCTAAGGCGTTGCGTTCAGGTCGCAGTCTCCCCAGGAGGCGTGGGTTCGAATCCCGCCTCAGACAGAGCCCATTGAAAGTACCAAGCAAGAACAAAGCAAATACATTCAAGAGAGCATTACCAGTTGCCAGGATGGCGGAGCGGTCTAAGGTGTTGCGTTCAGGTCGCAGTCTCCCCAGGAGGCGTGGGTTCGAATCCCACCTCAGACAGAGCCCATTGAAAGTACCAAGCAAGAACAAAGCAAACACATTCAAGAGAGCATTACCAGGTGCCAGGATGGCGGAGCGGTCTAAGGCGTTGCGTTCAGGTCACAGTCTCCCCAGGAGGCGTGGGTTCGAATCCCACCTCAGACAGAGCCCATTGAAAGTACCAAGCAAGAACAAAGGAAACACAGTAATGAGAGCATTACCAGTTGCCAGGATGGCGAAGCGGTTTAAGGCGTTGCGTTCAGGTCGCAGTCTCCCCAGGAGGCGTGGGTTCGAATCCCGCCTCAGACAGAGCCCATTGAAAGTACCAAGCAAGAACAAATCAAACACATTCAAGAAAGCATTACCAGGTGCCAGGATGGCGGAGCGGTCTAAGGCGTTGCGTTCAGGTCGCAGTCTCCCCAGGAGGCGTGGGTTCGAATCCCACCTCAGACAGTGCCCATTGAAAGTACCAAGCAAGAACAAAGCAAACACAGTCAAGAGAGCATTACCAGTTGCCAGGATGGCGGAGCGGTCTAAGGCGTTGCGTTCAGGTCGCAGTCTCCCCAGGAGGCGTGGGTTCGAATCCCACCTCAGACAGTGCCCATTGAAACTACCAAGCAAGAACAAAGCAAACACAGTCAAGAGAGCATTACCAGTTGCCAGGATGGCGGAGCGGTTTAAGGCGTTGCGTTCAGGTCGCAGTCTCCCCAGGAGGCGTAGGTTCGAATCCCACGTCAGACAGAGCCCATTGAAAGTACCAAGCAAGAACAAAGCAAACACATTCAAGAGAGCATTACCAGGTGCCAGGATGGCGGAGCGGTCTAAGGCGTTGCGTTCAGGTCGCAGTCTCCCCAGGAGGCGTGGGTTCGAATCCCACCTCAGACAGCGCCCATTGAAACTACCAAGCAAGAACAAAGGAAACACAGTCAAGAGAGCATTACCAGTTGCCAGGATAGCGGAGCGGTCTAATGCGTTGCGTTCAGATCGCAGTCTCCCCAGGAGGCGTGGGTTCGAATCCCACCTCAGACAGAGCCCATTGAAAGTACCAAGCAATAACAAATCAAACACAGTCAAGAGAGCATGACCAGCTGCCAGGATCGCAGAGCGGTCTAAGGCGTTGCGTTCAGGTCGCAGTCTCCCCTGGAGGTGTGGGTTCGAATCTCGTCTCCGACAGAGCCCATTGAAAGTACCAAGCAAGAACAAAGCAAACACATTCAAGAGAGCATTACCAGTTGCCAGGATGGCGGAGCGGTCTAAGGTGTTGATTTCAGGTCGCAGTCTCCCCAGGAGGCGTGGGTTCGAATCCCGCCTCAGATAGAGCCCATTGAAAGTACCAAGCAAGAACAAAGCAAACACAGTCAAGAGAGCATTACCAGGTGCCAGGATGGCAGAGCGGTCTAAGGCGTTGCGTTCAGGTCGCAGTCTCCCCAGGAGGCGTGGGTTCGAATCCCGCCTCAGACAGAGCCCATTGAAAGTACCAAGCAAGATCAAAGCAAACACAGTCAAGAGAGCATTACCAGTTGCCAGGATGGCAGAGCGGTCTAAGGCGCTGCGTTCAGGTTGCAGTCTCCCCAGGAGGCGTGGGTTCGTATCCCGCCTCAGACAGAGCCCATTGAAAGTACCAAGCAAGAACAAAGCAAACACAGTCAAGAGAGCATTACCAGTTGCCAGGATGGCAGAGCGGTCTAAGGCGCTGCGTTCAGGTCGCAGTCTCCCCAGGAGGCGTGGGTTCGAATCCCACCTCAGAAAGAGCCCATTGAAAGTACCAAGCAATAACAAAGGAAACACGGTCAAGAGAGCATTACCAGTTGCCAGGATGGCGAAGCGGTCTAAGGCGTTGCGTTCAGGTCACAGTCTCCCAAGGAGGCGTGGGTTCGAATCCCACCTCAGACAGAGCCCATTGAAACTACCAAGCAAGAACAAAGCAAATACAGTCAAGATAGCATTACCAGGTGCCTGGATGGCCGAGCGGTCTAAGGCGTTGCGTTCAGGTCGCAGTCTCCCCAGGAGGCGTGGGTTCGAATCACACCTCAGACAGAGCCCATTGAAAGTACCAAGCAAGAACAAAGCAAACACATTCAAGAGAGCATTACCAGGTGCCAGGATGGCGGAGCGGTCTAAGGCGTTGCGTTCAGGTCACAGTCTCCCCAGGAGGCGTGGGTTCGAATCCCACCTCAGACAGAGCCCATTGAAAGTACCAAGCAAGAACAAAGGAAACACAGTAATGAGAGCATTACCAGTTGCCAGGATGGCGAAGCGGTGTAAGGCGTTGCGTTCAGGTCACAGTCTCCCCAGGAGGCGTGGGTTCGAATCCCGCCTCAGACAGAGCCCATTGAAAGTACCAAGCAAGAACAAATCAAACACATTCAAGAAAGCATTACCAGGTGCCAGGATGGCGGAGCGGTCTAAGGCGTTGCGTTCAGGTCGCAGTCTCCCCAGGAGGCGTGGGTTCGAATCCCACCTCAGACAGTGCCCATTGAAAGTACCAAGCAAGAACAAAGCAAACACAGTCAAGAGAGCATTACCAGTTGCCAGGATGGCGGAGCGGTCTAAGGCGTTGCGTTCAGGTCGCAGTCTCCCCAGGAGGCGTGGGTTCGAATCCCACCTCAGACAGTGCCCATTGAAACTACCAAGCAAGAACAAAGCAAACACAGTCAAGAGAGCATTACCAGTTGCCAGGATGGCGGAGCGGTCTAAGGCGTTGCGTTCAGGTCGCAGTCTCCCCAGGAGGCGTAGGTTCGAATCCCACGTCAGACAGAGCCCATTGAAAGTACCAAGCAAGAACAAAGCAAACACATTCAAGAGAGCATTACCAGGTGCCAGGATGGCGGAGCGGTCTAAGGCGTTGCGTTCAGGTCGCAGTCTCCCCAGGAGGCGTGGGTTCTAATCCCACCTCAGACAGAGCCCATTGAAAGTACCAAGCAAGAACAAAGCAATCACATTCAAGAGAGCATTACCAGGTGCCAGGATGGCGGAGCGGTCTAAGGCGTTGCGTTCAGGTCGCAGTCTCCCCAGGAGGTGTGTGTTCGAATCCCACCTCAGAGAGAGCCCATTGAAAGTACCAAGCAATAACAAAGGAAACACGGTCAAGAGAGCATTACCAGTTGCCAGGATGGCGAAGCCGTGTAAGGCGTTGCGTTCAGGTCACAGTCTCCCCAGGAGGTGTGGGTTCGAATCCCACCTCAGACAGAGCCCATTGAAAGTACAAAGCAAACACAGTCAAGAGAGCATTACCAGCTGCCAGGATGGCGGAGCGGTCTAAGGCGTTGCGTTCAGGTCGCAGTCTCCCCAGGAGGCGTGGGTTCGAATCCCGCCTCAGACAGAGCCCATTGAAAGTACCAAGCAAGAACAAAGCAAACACAGTCAAGAGAGCATTACCAGTTGCCAGGATTGCAGAGCGGTCTAAGGCGTTGCGTTCAGGTCGCAGTCTCCCCTGGAGGCGTGGGTTCGAATCCCGCCTCAGACAGAGCCCATTGAAAGTACCAAGCAAGAACAAAGCAAACACATTCAAGAGAGCATTACCAGTCGCCAGGATGGCAGAGCGGTCTAAGGCGCTGCGTTCAGGTCGCAGTCTCCCCAGGAGGCGTGGGTTCGAATCCCGCCTCAGACAGAGCCCATTGAAAGTACCAAGCAAGAACAAAGCAAACACAGTCAAGAGAGCATTACCAGTTGCCAGGATGGCAGAGCGGTCTAAGGCGCTGCGTTCAGGTCGCAGTCTCCCCAGGAGGCGTGGGTTCGAATCCCACCTCAGAAAGAGCCCATTGAAACTACCAAGCAAGAACAAAGCAAACACAGTCAAGATAGCATTACCAGTTGCCTGGATGGCGGAGCGGTCTAAGGCGTTGCGTTCAGGTCGCAGTCTCCCCAGGAAGCGTGGGTTCGAATCCCACCTCAGACAGAGCCCATTGAAAGTACAAAGCAAACACAGTCAAGAGAGCATTACCAGCTGCCAGGATGGCGGAGCGGTCTAAGGCGTTGCGTTCAGGTCGCAGTCTCCCCAGGAGGCGTGGGTTCGAATCCCGCCTCAGACAGAGCCCATTGAAAGTACCAAGCAAGAACAAAGCAAACACAGTCAAGAGAGCATTACCAGTTGCCAGGATGGCAGAGCGGTCTAAGGCGCTGCGTTCAGGTCGCAGTCTCCCCAGGAGGCGTGGGTTCGAATCCCACCTCAGAAAGAGCCCATTGAAACTACCAAGCAAGAACAAAGCAAACACAGTCAAGATAGCATTACCAGTTGCCTGGATGGCGGAGCGGTCTAAGGCGTTGCGTTCAGGTCGCAGTCTCCCCAGGAAGCGTGGGTTCGAATCCCACCTCAGACAGTGCCCATTGAAACTACCAAGCAAGAACAAAGCAAACACAGTCAAGAGAGCATTACCAGTTGCCAGGATGGCGGAGCGGTCTAAGGCGTTGCGTTCAGGTCGCAGTCTCCCCAGGAGGCGTGGGTTCTAATCCCACCTCAGACAGAGCCCATTGAAAGTACCAAGCAAGAACAAAGCAATCACATTCAAGAGAGCATTACCAGGTGCCAGGATGGCGGAGCGGTCTAAGGCGTTGCGTTCAGGTCGCAGTCTCCCCAGGAGGTGTGTGTTCGAATCCCACCTCAGACAGAGCCCATTGAAAGTACCAAGCAATAACAAAGGAAACACGGTCAAGAGAGCATTACCAGTTGCCAGGATGGCGAAGCCGTGTAAGGCGTTGCGTTCAGGTCACAGTCTCCCCAGGAGGCGTGGGTTCGAATCCCACCTCAGACAGAGCCCATTGAAAGTACAAAGCAAACACAGTCAAGAGAGCATTACCAGCTGCCAGGATGGCGGAGCGGTCTAAGGCGTTGCGTTCAGGTCGCAGTCTCCCCAGGAGGCGTGGGTTCGAATCCCGCCTCAGACAGAGCCCATTGAAAGTACCAAGCAAGAACAAAGCAAACACAGTCAAGAGAGCATTACCAGTTGCCAGGATTGCAGAGCGGTCTAAGGCGTTGCGTTCAGGTCGCAGTCTCCCCTGGAGGCGTGGGTTCGAATCCCGCCTCAGACAGAGCCCATTGAAAGTACCAAGCAAGAACAAAGCAAACACAGTCAAGAGAGCATTACCAGTTGCCAGGATGGCAGAGCGGTCTAAGGCGCTGCGTTCAGGTCGCAGTCTCCCCAGGAGGCGTGGGTTCGAATCCCGCCTCAGACAGAGCCCATTGAAAGTACCAAGCAAGAACAAAGCAAACACAGTCAAGAGAGCATTACCAGTTGCCAGGATGGCAGAGCGGTCTAAGGTGCTGCGTTCAGGTCGCAGTCTCCCCAGGAGGCGTGGGTTCGAATCCCACCTCAGAAAGAGCCCATTGAAACTACCAAGCAAGAACAAAGCAAACACAGTCAAGATAGCATTACCAGTTGCCTGGATGGCGGAGCGGTCTAAGGCGTTGCGTTCAGGTCGCAGTCTCCCCAGGAAGCGTGGGTTCGAATCCCACCTCAGACAGAGCCCATTGAAAGTACCAAGCAAGAACAAAGCAAACACATTCAAGAGAGCATTACCAGGTGCCAGGATGGCGGAGCGGTCTAAGGCGTTGCGTTCAGGTCGCAGTCTCCCCAGGAGGCGTGGGTTCAAATCCCACCTCAGACAGTGCCCATTGAAACTACCAAGCAAGAACAAAGCAAACACAGTCAAGAGAGCATTACCAGTTGCCAGGATGGCGGGGCGGTCTAAGGCGTTGCGTTCAGGTCGCAGTCTCCCCAGGAGGCGTGGGTTCGAATCCCACCTCAGACAGTGCCCATTGAAAGTACCAAGCAAGAACAAAGCAAACACAGTCAAGAGAGCATTACCAGTTGCCAGGATAGCGGAGCGGTCTAAGGCGTTGCGTTCAGGTCGCAGTCTCCCCAGTAGGCGTGGGTTCGAATCCCACCTCAGACAGAGCCCATTGAAAGTACCAAGCAAGAACAAAGCAAACACATTCAAGAGAGCATTACCAGGTGCCAGGATGGCGGAGCGGTCTAAGGCGTTGCGTTCAGGTCGCAGTCTCCCCAGGAGGCGTGGGTTCGAATCCCACCTCAGACAGAGCCCATTGAAAGTACCAAGCAAGAACAAAGCAAACACAGTCAAGAGAGCATTACCAGTTGCCAGGATGGCAGAGCGGTCTAAGGCGCTGCGTTCAGGTCGCAGTCTCCCCAGGAGGCGTGGGTTCGAATCCCGCCTCAGACAGAGCCCATTGAAAGTACCAAGCAAGAACAAAGCAAACACAGTCAAGAGAGCATTACCAGTTGCCAGGATGGCAGAGCGGTCTAAGTCGCTGCGTTCAGGTCTCAGTCTCCCCAGGAGGCGTGGGTTCGAATCCCGCAGCAGACAGAGCCCATTGAAAGTACCAAGCAAGAAGAAAGCAAACACAGTCAAGAGAGCATTACCAGCTGCAAGGATGGCGGAGCGGTCTTAGGCGTTGCGTTCAGGTCGCAGTCTCCCCAGGAGGCGTGGGTTCGAATCCCGCCTCAGACAGAGCCCATTGAAAGTACCAAGCAAGAACAAAGCAAACACATTCAAGAGAGCATTACCAGGTGCCAGGATGGCGGAGCGGTCTAAGGCGTTGCGTTCAGGTCGCAGTCTCCCCAGGAGGCGTGGGTTCGAATCCCAACTCAGACAGAGCCCATTGAAACTACCAAGCAAGAACAAAGCAAACACATTCAAGAGAACATTACCAGGTGCCAGGATGGCGGAGCGGTCTAAGGCGTTGCGTTCAGGTCGCAGTCTCCCCAGGAGGCGTGGGTTCGAATCCCACCTCAGACAGAGCCCATTGAAAGTACCAAGCAAGAACAAAGCAAACACAGTCAAGAGAGCATTACCAGATGCCAGGATGGCAGAGCGGTCTAAGGCGTTGCGTTCAGGTCGCAGTCTCCCCAGGAGGCGTGGGTTCGAATCCCGCCTCAGACAGAGCCCATTGAAAGTACCAAGCAAGAACAAAGCAAATACATTCAAGAGAGCATTACCAGTTGCCAGGATGGCGGAGCGGTCTAAGGTGTTGCGTTCAGGTCGCAGTCTCCCCAGGAGGCGTGGGTCCGAATCCCACCTCAGACAGAGCCCATTGAAAGTACCAAGCAAGAACAAAGCAAACACATTCAAGAGAGCATTACCAGGTGCCAGGATGGCGGAGCGGTCTAAGGCGTTGCGTTCAGGTCGCAGTCTCCCCTGGAGGCGTGGGTTCGAATCCCGCCTCAGACAGAGCCCATTGAAAGTACCAAGCAAGAACAAAGCAAACACAGTCAAGAGAGCATTACCAGTTGCCAGGATGGCAGAGCGGTCTAAGGCGCTGCGTTCAGGTCGCAGTCTCCCCAGGAGGCGTGGGTTCGAATCCCGCCTCAGACAGAGCCCATTGAAAGTACCAAGCAAGAACAAAGCAAACACAGTCAAGAGAGCATTACCAGTTGCCAGGATGGCAGAGCGGTCTAAGGTGCTGCGTTCAGGTCGCAGTCTCCCCAGGAGGCGTGGGTTCGAATCCCACCTCAGACAGTGCCCATTGAAAGTACCAAGCAAGAACAAAGCAAACACAGTCAAGATAGCATTACCAGTTGCCTGGATGGCGGAGCGGTCTAAGGCGTTGCGTTCAGGTCGCAGTCTCCCCAGGAAGCGTGGGTTAGAATCCCACCTCAGACAGAGCCCATTGAAAGTACCAAGCAAGAACAAAGCAAACACATTCAAGAGAGCATTACCAGGTGCCAGGATGGCGGAGCGGTCTAAGGCGTTGCGTTCAGGTCGCAGTCTCCCCAGGAGGCGTGGGTTCAAATCCCACCTCAGACAGTGCCCATTGAAACTACCAAGCAAGAACAAAGCAAACACAGTCAAGAGAGCATTACCAGTTGCCAGGATGGCGGGGCGGTCTAAGGCGTTGCGTTCAGGTCGCAGTCTCCCCAGGAGGCGTGGGTTCGAATCCCACCTCAGACAGTGCCCATTGAAAGTACCAAGCAAGAACAAAGCAAACACAGTCAAGAGAGCATTACCAGTTGCCAGGATAGCGGAGCGGTCTAAGGCGTTGCGTTCAGGTCGCAGTCTCCCCAGTAGGCGTGGGTTCGAATCCCACCTCAGACAGAGCCCATTGAAAGTACCAAGCAAGAACAAAGCAAACACATTCAAGAGAGCATTACCAGGTGCCAGGATGGCGGAGCGGTCTAAGGCGTTGCGTTCAGGTCGCAGTCTCCCCAGGAGGCGTGGGTTCGAATCCCACCTCAGACAGAGCCCATTGAAAGTACCAAGCAAGAACAAAGCAAACACAGTCAAGAGAGCATTACCAGTTGCCAGGATGGCAGAGCGGTCTAAGGCGCTGCGTTCAGGTCGCAGTCTCCCCAGGAGGCGTGGGTTCGAATCCCGCCTCAGACAGAGCCCATTGAAAGTACCAAGCAAGAACAAAGCAAACACAGTCAAGAGAGCATTACCAGTTGCCAGGATGGCAGAGCGGTCTAAGTCGCTGCGTTCAGGTCTCAGTCTCCCCAGGAGGCGTGGGTTCGAATCCCGCAGCAGACAGAGCCCATTGAAAGTACCAAGCAAGAAGAAAGCAAACACAGTCAAGAGAGCATTACCAGCTGCAAGGATGGCGGAGCGGTCTTAGGCGTTGCGTTCAGGTCGCAGTCTCCCCAGGAGGCGTGGGTTCGAATCCCGCCTCAGACAGAGCCCATTGAAAGTACCAAGCAAGAACAAAGCAAACACATTCAAGAGAGCATTACCAGGTGCCAGGATGGCGGAGCGGTCTAAGGCGTTGCGTTAAGGTCGCAGTCTCCCCAGGAGGCGTGGGTTCGAATCCCAACTCAGACAGAGCCCATTGAAACTACCAAGCAAGAACAAAGCAAACACATTCAAGAGAACATTACCAGGTGCCAGGATGGCGGAGCGGTCTAAGGCGTTGCGTTCAGGTCGCAGTCTCCCCAGGAGGCGTGGGTTCGAATCCCACCTCAGACAGAGCCCATTGAAAGTACCAAGCAAGAACAAAGCAAACACAGTCAAGAGAGCATTACCAGATGCCAGGATGGCAGAGCGGTCTAAGGCGTTGCGTTCAGGTCGCAGTCTCCCCAGGAGGCGTGGGTTCGAATCCCGCCTCAGACAGAGCCCATTGAAAGTACCAAGCAAGAACAAAGCAAATACATTCAAGAGAGCATTACCAGTTGCCAGGATGGCGGAGCGGTCTAAGGTGTTGCGTTCAGGTCGCAGTCTCCCCAGGAGGCGTGGGTTCGAATCCCACCTCAGACAGAGCCCATTGAAAGTACCAAGCAAGAACAAAGCAAACACATTCAAGAGAGCATTACCAGGTGCCAGGATGGCGGAGCGGTCTAAGGCGTTGCGTTCAGGTCACAGTCTCCCCAGGAGGCGTGGGTTCGAATCCCACCTCAGACAGAGCCCATTGAAAGTACCAAGCAAGAACAAAGGAAACACAGTAATGAGAGCATTACCAGTTGCCAGGATGGCGAAGCGGTTTAAGGCGTTGCGTTCAGGTCGCAGTCTCCCCAGGAGGCGTGGGTTCGAATCCCGCCTCAGACAGAGCCCATTGAAAGTACCAAGCAAGAACAAATCAAACACATTCAAGAAAGCATTACCAGGTGCCAGGATGGCGGAGCGGTCTAAGGCGTTGCGTTCAGGTCGCAGTCTCCCCAGGAGGCGTGGGTTCGAATCCCACCTCAGACAGTGCCCATTGAAAGTACCAAGCAAGAACAAAGCAAACACAGTCAAGAGAGCATTACCAGTTGCCAGGATGGCGGAGCGGTCTAAGGCGTTGCGTTCAGGTCGCAGTCTCCCCAGGAGGCGTGGGTTCGAATCCCACCTCAGACAGTGCCCATTGAAACTACCAAGCAAGAACAAAGCAAACACAGTCAAGAGAGCATTACCAGTTGCCAGGATGGCGGAGCGGTCTAAGGCGTTGCGTTCAGGTCGCAGTCTCCCCAGGAGGCGTAGGTTCGAATCCCACGTCAGACAGAGCCCATTGAAAGTACCAAGCAAGAACAAAGCAAACACATTCAAGAGAGCATTACCAGGTGCCAGGATGGCGGAGCGGTCTAAGGCGTTGCGTTCAGGTCGCAGTCTCCCCAGGAGGCGTGGGTTCGAATCCCACCTCAGACAGCGCCCATTGAAACTACCAAGCAAGAACAAAGGAAACACAGTCAAGAGAGCATTACCAGTTGCCAGGATAGCGGAGCGGTCTAATGCGTTGCGTTCAGATCGCAGTCTCCCCAGGAGGCGTGGGTTCGAATCCCACCTCAGACAGAGCCCATTGAAAGTACCAAGCAATAACAAATCAAACACAGTCAAGAGAGCATGACCAGCTGCCAGGATCGCAGAGCGGTCTAAGGCGTTGCGTTCAGGTCGCAGTCTCCCCTGGAGGTGTGGGTTCGAATCTCGTCTCCGACAGAGCCCATTGAAAGTACCAAGCAAGAACAAAGCAAACACATTCAAGAGAGCATTACCAGTTGCCAGGATGGCGGAGCGGTCTAAGGTGTTGATTTCAGGTCGCAGTCTCCCCAGGAGGCGTGGGTTCGAATCCCGCCTCAGATAGAGCCCATTGAAAGTACCAAGCAAGAACAAAGCAAACACAGTCAAGAGAGCATTACCAGGTGCCAGGATGGCAGAGCGGTCTAAGGCGTTGCGTTCAGGTCGCAGTCTCCCCAGGAGGCGTGGGTTCGAATCCCGCCTCAGACAGAGCCCATTGAAAGTACCAAGCAAGATCAAAGCAAACACAGTCAAGAGAGCATTACCAGTTGCCAGGATGGCAGAGCGGTCTAAGGCGCTGCGTTCAGGTTGCAGTCTCCCCAGGAGGCGTGGGTTCGTATCCCGCCTCAGACAGAGCCCATTGAAAGTACCAAGCAAGAACAAAGCAAACACAGTCAAGAGAGCATTACCAGTTGCCAGGATGGCAGAGCGGTCTAAGGCGCTGCGTTCAGGTCGCAGTCTCCCCAGGAGGCGTGGGTTCGAATCCCACCTCAGAAAGAGCCCATTGAAAGTACCAAGCAATAACAAAGGAAACACGGTCAAGAGAGCATTACCAGTTGCCAGGATGGCGAAGCGGTCTAAGGCGTTGCGTTCAGGTCACAGTCTCCCAAGGAGGCGTGGGTTCGAATCCCACCTCAGACAGAGCCCATTGAAACTACCAAGCAAGAACAAAGCAAATACAGTCAAGATAGCATTACCAGGTGCCTGGATGGCCGAGCGGTCTAAGGCGTTGCGTTCAGGTCGCAGTCTCCCCAGGAGGCGTGGGTTCGAATCACACCTCAGACAGAGCCCATTGAAAGTACCAAGCAAGAACAAAGCAAACACATTCAAGAGAGCATTACCAGGTGCCAGGATGGCGGAGCGGTCTAAGGCGTTGCGTTCAGGTCACAGTCTCCCCAGGAGGCGTGGGTTCGAATCCCACCTCAGACAGAGCCCATTGAAAGTACCAAGCAAGAACAAAGGAAACACAGTAATGAGAGCATTACCAGTTGCCAGGATGGCGAAGCGGTGTAAGGCGTTGCGTTCAGGTCACAGTCTCCCCAGGAGGCGTGGGTTCGAATCCCGCCTCAGACAGAGCCCATTGAAAGTACCAAGCAAGAACAAATCAAACACATTCAAGAAAGCATTACCAGGTGCCAGGATGGCGGAGCGGTCTAAGGCGTTGCGTTCAGGTCGCAGTCTCCCCAGGAGGCGTGGGTTCGAATCCCACCTCAGACAGTGCCCATTGAAAGTACCAAGCAAGAACAAAGCAAACACAGTCAAGAGAGCATTACCAGTTGCCAGGATGGCGGAGCGGTCTAAGGCGTTGCGTTCAGGTCGCAGTCTCCCCAGGAGGCGTGGGTTCGAATCCCACCTCAGACAGTGCCCATTGAAACTACCAAGCAAGAACAAAGCAAACACAGTCAAGAGAGCATTACCAGTTGCCAGGATGGCGGAGCGGTCTAAGGCGTTGCGTTCAGGTCGCAGTCTCCCCAGGAGGCGTAGGTTCGAATCCCACGTCAGACAGAGCCCATTGAAAGTACCAAGCAAGAACAAAGCAAACACATTCAAGAGAGCATTACCAGGTGCCAGGATGGCGGAGCGGTCTAAGGCGTTGCGTTCAGGTCGCAGTCTCCCCAGGAGGCGTGGGTTCTAATCCCACCTCAGACAGAGCCCATTGAAAGTACCAAGCAAGAACAAAGCAATCACATGCAAGAGAGCATTACCAGGTGCCAGGATGGCGGAGCGGTCTAAGGCGTTGCGTTCAGGTCGCAGTCTCCCCAGGAGGTGTGTGTTCGAATCCCACCTCAGAGAGAGCCCATTGAAAGTACCAAGCAATAACAAAGGAAACACGGTCAAGAGAGCATTACCAGTTGCCAGGATGGCGAAGCCGTGTAAGGCGTTGCGTTCAGGTCACAGTCTCCCCAGGAGGTGTGGGTTCGAATCCCACCTCAGACAGAGCCCATTGAAAGTACAAAGCAAACACAGTCAAGAGAGCATTACCAGCTGCCAGGATGGCGGAGCGGTCTAAGGCGTTGCGTTCAGGTCGCAGTCTCCCCAGGAGGCGTGGGTTCGAATCCCGCCTCAGACAGAGCCCATTGAAAGTACCAAGCAAGAACAAAGCAAACACAGTCAAGAGAGCATTACCAGTTGCCAGGATTGCAGAGCGGTCTAAGGCGTTGCGTTCAGGTCGCAGTCTCCCCTGGAGGCGTGGGTTCGAATCCCGCCTCAGACAGAGCCCATTGAAAGTACCAAGCAAGAACAAAGCAAACACATTCAAGAGAGCATTACCAGTCGCCAGGATGGCAGAGCGGTCTAAGGCGCTGCGTTCAGGTCGCAGTCTCCCCAGGAAGCGTGGGTTCGAATCCCGCCTCAGACAGAGCCCATTGAAAGTACCAAGCAAGAACAAAGCAAACACAGTCAAGAGAGCATTACCAGTTGCCAGGATGGCAGAGCGGTCTAAGGCGCTGCGTTCAGGTCGCAGTCTCCCCAGGAGGCGTGGGTTCGAATCCCACCTCAGAAAGAGCCCATTGAAACTACCAAGCAAGAACAAAGCAAACACAGTCAAGATAGCATTACCAGTTGCCTGGATGGCGGAGCGGTCTAAGGCGTTGCGTTCAGGTCGCAGTCTCCCCAGGAAGCGTGGGTTCGAATCCCACCTCAGACAGAGCCCATTGAAAGTACCAAGCAAGAACAAAGCAAACACATTCAAGAGAGCATTACCAGGTGCCAGGATGGCGGAGCGGTCTAAGGCGTTGCGTTCAGGTCACAGTCTCCCCAGGAGGCGTGGGTTCGAATCCCACCTCAGACAGAGCCCATTGAAAGTACCAAGCAAGAACAAAGGAAACACAGTAAAGTGAGCATTACCAGTTGCCAGGATGGCGAAGCGGTGTAAGGCGTTGCGTTCAGGTCGCAGTCTCCCCAGGAGGCGTGGGTTCGAATCCCGCCTCAGACAGAGCCCATTGAAAGTACCAAGCAAGAACAAATCAAACACATTCAAGAAAGCATTACCAGGTGCCAGGATGGCGGAGTGGTCTAAGGCGTTGCGTTCAGGTCGCAGTCTCCCCAGGAGGCGTGGGTTCGTATCCCACCTCAGACAGTGCCCATTGAAAGTACCAAGCAAGAACAAAGCAAACACAGTCAAGAGAGCATTACCAGTTGCCAGGATGGCGGAGCGGTCTAAGGTGTTGCGTTCAGGTCGCAGTCTCCCCAGGAGGCATGGGTTCGAATCCCACCTCAGACAGAGCCCATTGAAAGTACCAAGCAAGAACAAAGCAAACACATTCAAGAGAGCATTACCAGGTGCCAGGATGGCGGAGCGGTCTAAGGCGTTGCGTTCAGGTCGCAGTCTCCCCAGGAGGCGTGGGTTCGAATCCCACCTCAGACAGAGCCCATTGAAAGTACCAAGCAAGAACAAAGCAAACACATTCAAGAGAGCATTACCAGGTGCCAGTATGGCGGAGCGGTCTAAGGCGTTGCGTTCAGGTCGCAGTCTCCCCAGGAGGCGTGGGTTCGAATCCCACCTCAGACAGAGCCCATTGAAAGTAGAATAGAATAGAATAGAAATCCCTTTATTGTCATTGTACTCAAGTGTGCAACGAGATTAGAGGGCTCCCCTCTCCAGTGCAATACAACAATAATACAGACAAATATATAAATTAGATAAATAAAGAAGACAGTGCAATGGAATTCAGTACTGAATAGGGCATATAGTTGCCAGGATGGCGGAGCGGTCTAAGGTGTTGATTTCAGGTCGCAGTCTCCCCAGGAGGCGTGGGTTCGAATCCCGCCTCAGATAGAGCCCATTGAAAGTACCAAGCAAGAACAAAGCAAACACAGTCAAGAGAGCATTACCAGGTGCCAGGATGGCAGAGCGGTCTAAGGCGTTGCGTTCAGGTCGCAGTCTCCCCAGGAGGCGTGGGTTCGAATCCCGCCTCAGACAGAGCCCATTGAAAGTACCAAGCAAGATCAAAGCAAACACAGTCAAGAGAGCATTACCAGTTGCCAGGATGGCAGAGCGGTCTAAGGCGCTGCGTTCAGGTTGCAGTCTCCCCAGGAGGCGTGGGTTCGTATCCCGCCTCAGACAGAGCCCATTGAAAGTACCAAGCAAGAACAAAGCAAACACAGTCAAGAGAGCATTACCAGTTGCCAGGATGGCAGAGCGGTCTAAGGCGCTGCGTTCAGGTCGCAGTCTCCCCAGGAGGCGTGGGTTCGAATCCCACCTCAGAAAGAGCCCATTGAAAGTACCAAGCAATAACAAAGGAAACACGGTCAAGAGAGCATTACCAGTTGCCAGGATGGCGAAGCGGTCTAAGGCGTTGCGTTCAGGTCACAGTCTCCCAAGGAGGCGTGGGTTCGAATCCCACCTCAGACAGAGCCCATTGAAACTACCAAGCAAGAACAAAGCAAATACAGTCAAGATAGCATTACCAGGTGCCTGGATGGCCGAGCGGTCTAAGGCGTTGCGTTCAGGTCGCAGTCTCCCCAGGAGGCGTGGGTTCGAATCACACCTCAGACAGAGCCCATTGAAAGTACCAAGCAAGAACAAAGCAAACACATTCAAGAGAGCATTACCAGGTGCCAGGATGGCGGAGCGGTCTAAGGCGTTGCGTTCAGGTCACAGTCTCCCCAGGAGGCGTGGGTTCGAATCCCACCTCAGACAGAGCCCATTGAAAGTACCAAGCAAGAACAAAGGAAACACAGTAATGAGAGCATTACCAGTTGCCAGGATGGCGAAGCGGTGTAAGGCGTTGCGTTCAGGTCACAGTCTCCCCAGGAGGCGTGGGTTCGAATCCCGCCTCAGACAGAGCCCATTGAAAGTACCAAGCAAGAACAAATCAAACACATTCAAGAAAGCATTACCAGGTGCCAGGATGGCGGAGCGGTCTAAGGCGTTGCGTTCAGGTCGCAGTCTCCCCAGGAGGCGTGGGTTCGAATCCCACCTCAGACAGTGCCCATTGAAAGTACCAAGCAAGAACAAAGCAAACACAGTCAAGAGAGCATTACCAGTTGCCAGGATGGCGGAGCGGTCTAAGGCGTTGCGTTCAGGTCGCAGTCTCCCCAGGAGGCGTGGGTTCGAATCCCACCTCAGACAGTGCCCATTGAAACTACCAAGCAAGAACAAAGCAAACACAGTCAAGAGAGCATTACCAGTTGCCAGGATGGCGGAGCGGTCTAAGGCGTTGCGTTCAGGTCGCAGTCTCCCCAGGAGGCGTAGGTTCGAATCCCACGTCAGACAGAGCCCATTGAAAGTACCAAGCAAGAACAAAGCAAACACATTCAAGAGAGCATTACCAGGTGCCAGGATGGCGGAGCGGTCTAAGGCGTTGCGTTCAGGTCGCAGTCTCCCCAGGAGGCGTGGGTTCTAATCCCACCTCAGACAGAGCCCATTGAAAGTACCAAGCAAGAACAAAGCAATCACATGCAAGAGAGCATTACCAGGTGCCAGGATGGCGGAGCGGTCTAAGGCGTTGCGTTCAGGTCGCAGTCTCCCCAGGAGGTGTGTGTTCGAATCCCACCTCAGAGAGAGCCCATTGAAAGTACCAAGCAATAACAAAGGAAACACGGTCAAGAGAGCATTACCAGTTGCCAGGATGGCGAAGCCGTGTAAGGCGTTGCGTTCAGGTCACAGTCTCCCCAGGAGGTGTGGGTTCGAATCCCACCTCAGACAGAGCCCATTGAAAGTACAAAGCAAACACAGTCAAGAGAGCATTACCAGCTGCCAGGATGGCGGAGCGGTCTAAGGCGTTGCGTTCAGGTCGCAGTCTCCCCAGGAGGCGTGGGTTCGAATCCCGCCTCAGACAGAGCCCATTGAAAGTACCAAGCAAGAACAAAGCAAACACAGTCAAGAGAGCATTACCAGTTGCCAGGATTGCAGAGCGGTCTAAGGCGTTGCGTTCAGGTCGCAGTCTCCCCTGGAGGCGTGGGTTCGAATCCCGCCTCAGACAGAGCCCATTGAAAGTACCAAGCAAGAACAAAGCAAACACATTCAAGAGAGCATTACCAGTCGCCAGGATGGCAGAGCGGTCTAAGGCGCTGCGTTCAGGTCGCAGTCTCCCCAGGAGGCGTGGGTTCGAATCCCGCCTCAGACAGAGCCCATTGAAAGTACCAAGCAAGAACAAAGCAAACACAGTCAAGAGAGCATTACCAGTTGCCAGGATGGCAGAGCGGTCTAAGGCGCTGCGTTCAGGTCGCAGTCTCCCCAGGAGGCGTGGGTTCGAATCCCACCTCAGAAAGAGCCCATTGAAACTACCAAGCAAGAACAAAGCAAACACAGTCAAGATAGCATTACCAGTTGCCTGGATGGCGGAGCGGTCTAAGGCGTTGCGTTCAGGTCGCAGTCTCCCCAGGAAGCGTGGGTTCGAATCCCACCTCAGACAGAGCCCATTGAAAGTACCAAGCAAGAACAAAGCAAACACATTCAAGAGAGCATTACCAGGTGCCAGGATGGCGGAGCGGTCTAAGGCGTTGCGTTCAGGTCACAGTCTCCCCAGGAGGCGTGGGTTCGAATCCCACCTCAGACAGAGCCCATTGAAAGTACCAAGCAAGAACAAAGGAAACACAGTAAAGTGAGCATTACCAGTTGCCAGGATGGCGAAGCGGTGTAAGGCGTTGCGTTCAGGTCGCAGTCTCCCCAGGAGGCGTGGGTTCGAATCCCGCCTCAGACAGAGCCCATTGAAAGTACCAAGCAAGAACAAATCAAACACATTCAAGAAAGCATTACCAGGTGCCAGGATGGCGGAGTGGTCTAAGGCGTTGCGTTCAGGTCGCAGTCTCCCCAGGAGGCGTGGGTTCGTATCCCACCTCAGACAGTGCCCATTGAAAGTACCAAGCAAGAACAAAGCAAACACAGTCAAGAGAGCATTACCAGTTGCCAGGATGGCGGAGCGGTCTAAGGTGTTGCGTTCAGGTCGCAGTCTCCCCAGGAGGCATGGGTTCGAATCCCACCTCAGACAGAGCCCATTGAAAGTACCAAGCAAGAACAAAGCAAACACATTCAAGAGAGCATTACCAGGTGCCAGGATGGCGGAGCGGTCTAAGGCGTTGCGTTCAGGTCGCAGTCTCCCCAGGAGGCGTGGGTTCGAATCCCACCTCAGACAGAGCCCATTGAAAGTACCAAGCAAGAACAAAGCAAACACATTCAAGAGAGCATTACCAGGTGCCAGTATGGCGGAGCGGTCTAAGGCGTTGCGTTCAGGTCGCAGTCTCCCCAGGAGGCGTGGGTTCGAATCCCACCTCAGACAGAGCCCATTGAAAGTAGAATAGAATAGAATAGAAATCCCTTTATTGTCATTGTACTCAAGTGTGCAACGAGATTAGAGGGCTCCCCTCTCCAGTGCAATACAACAATAATACAGACAAATATATAAATTAGATAAATAAAGAAGACAGTGCAATGGAATTCAGTACTGAATAGGGCATATAGAAACACATCACAATGCTGTTTTGCGAGGTTAGGGTGGTCTCGTGTGTGTGCGTGAGAGTTCAGTAAGGAGATGGCTCTCGGAAAGAAACTGTTTCTCAGTCTATTGGTCCTTGATTTGATGCATCTGTAGCGCCTGCCAGAGGGCAACAGGTCGAACAGGTGTGAGTTTGGGTGGGTATTGTCATTGACGATGTTGAGAGCCCTTCTGAGGCACCGGGCGGTGTAGATGTCCGACAGTGGGGGGAGAGGGCAGCCAATAATCCTATGCGCTGTTTTGACTGTCCTCTGGAGCCTCACTCTGTCCGCCTCAGTGCAGCCGCTGTACCAGGTGGAGACACAGTACGTCAGCAGGCTCTCGATGGACGAGTGGTAGAAGGCCAGCAGCAGCTTCCTGTCCAGGTTGAATTTCCTGAGGACTCTCAGGAAGTGCAGACGTTGGCGGACCTTCTTTACCACTGCTGTGGTGTTGTGACTCCAAGAAAGGTCATCAGAGATCTGTACTCCCAGGAACTTGAACGTGTGGACCCTCTCCACACACACACCTTCGATGCAGAGGGGGGGCGGCAGCGTCTTGTTCCTCCTGAAGTCGACGACAATCTCCTTTGTTTTAGCAGAGTTAAGGTGCAGTCTGTTGTCCTTGCACCAAGTTGTCAGTCTCTTTACCTCCTCTCTGTAGGCTGTCTCGTCACCTTCCGAGATCAGACTGACCACTGTCGTGTCGTCAGCAAACTTGACGATGGTGTTGTTGCCGTGGGCCGGGCTGCAGTCGTAGGTGTAGAGGGCGTACAGGAGAGGGCTCAGCACGCATCCTTGGGGGGAACCGGTGCTCAGCATGAGGGTGGAGGACGTGTAGGGGCCGAGCAACACAGTCTGGGGTCTGTTGGTCAGAAAGTCCTTAATCCAGATGCGTGTGAGGGCAGGGAGGCCGAGAGTGTCCAGTTTGGCGACGAGGATGTCTGGGATGATCGTGTTGAATGCCGAGCTGTAGTCCACAAAGAGCATCCTTGCATAGCTCTGCTGTCGTTCCAGGTGGCCCAGCACAACATGCAGAGCAGTGTCGATGGCGTCCTCAGTGGATCTGTTAGCCCGGTATGCAAACTGGTAGGGGTCCAGAGTGGGAGGAAGGCAGTCCCTGATGTGCTGGAGAACCAGCCTCTCGAAGCACTTCATAATGACTGGTGTGAGAGCAACAGGACGGTAGTCATTCAGGTGGACGGCTGGTGACTTTTTGGGGACAGGAATAATGGTGGAAGTTTTCAAGCAGGAGGGGATGACTGCCTGAGCCAGGGAGCGGTTGAAGATCCTGCAGAAAACATGTGACAGTTGGTGGGCACATGCTCTGAGGACCTTGCCTGGTATTCCGTCGGGTCCAGTAGCTTTCCTGGGGTTGACCGCCAGGAGCGCGCGCCTCACATCGTGTTCCTCTACGATGAGTGGGGGGGAGTTGGAGCTTGAAGTGCGGGGGTGTGACGGTTGGGGCGAGTCAAAGCGAGCGAAGAAGCAGTTAAGCTCCTCTGCCAGCGATGCACTCGGGTCTACAGAGGTCGTGCTGCTGCCACGGAAGTTGGTGATGCTCCGTAGACCCTGCCACACCTCCCGTGGCCTGTTACTGGCAAGGTGGGCCTCCAGCCTCCCCTTGTAGGTTGCCTTGGCTAGCTTGATGCCTTTGCTCAGGTCAGCACGAGCCACCCTGTACTGGGCTTTGTCGCCTGACCTGAAGGCAGCGTCACGGGCCTTGAGGAGAGAGCGAACCCTGCTGGACATCCAGGGCTTCGCATTTGGGAAGGTCCGTATAGTCTTATGTTGGGACACAGTTTCCATGCAGAACTTGATGTAGTCCAGTACACAATGCGTGTAGACATCAAGGTCCTGATGATCAAAGAGGTCCCAGTTTGTGTCATGAAAGCAGTCCTGTAATTCACTCATGGCGTCGTCACGCCAGGTTTTCACAGTCTTTGTGGTAGGCCTGAATCTGCGCCTGAGAGGGGTGTACGCAGGTGCGAGCTGCAAGGACAGGTGGTCTGACTGGCCGAGAGGGGCGAGTGGGAGGGCTCTGTATGCGTGCTTGATGTTCGAGTACACATGGTCGAGAGTGTTGTCTCCCCTCGTTGGGCACTTGACATGCTGGTGAAACTCTGGGAGTACAGTCTTTAAATTGGCCTTATGAAAGTCTCCCGCTACTACGTGAACGCCATCAGGGTGGGCCCGCTGATGTTTATTGATGACGCACGCGAGTAGCGAGAGCGCCGTGCTAGTGCTAGCGTCGGGAGGGATGTAAACAGCTGTGACAATCACTACCGTTAGCTCCCTCGGGAGAAAATAAGGCCGGCATTTAACGGACATGAACTCGATGTCGGGGGAAGAGTGCTTCTCGACGATCGTGCTATCGCCGCACCAGTTCTCATGCACGTAAACACAGAGCCCCCCGCCCCTCCTCTTACCGGTGTCCCTAGTCCGATCCGCGCGATGTAGCGAGCGCCCGGCCAGCTGGATGCTAGCGTCGGGGACGTCTGCGTGCAGCCAGGTTTCCGTGACGACGATCACACTGCTATCGCGCACATAGCGGTTTCCCAGGATTTGTAATCCCAGGTCGTCGATTTTGTGGACCACGGATCTGGCGTTGGTGAGGTGCAGACTCGGTAGTGGTTGCCTATGGGGCTGCCGTCGCAGCCGTTGCAAGACACCGGACCTGCAGCCTCGCTTCTGCTTCCTCTCTCTGCGTCGCCTGCGCCGCCTCCCGGCCCCGATGACCAGCCATGGTGAGCCGGGCAGCCTCGCCAGTTCGTTCGGAATTTTGCGATCATAGCAAAATTCCTCTGTGATGGTTATTTCGCATCGATATCCAATGTTCACGATGTCCTGGCGGGTATATCGATGTTGTGCCTCAGTTGATGCCAATAAGAGCAAGCAAACACTAATAAAAAGTAAAAAGGAGCACTGTGAGGGGGAGCTGTTAGCCGCTGCGTCCATGCGCGCCGCCATCTTGGAATAGAAAGTACCAAGCAAGAACAAAGCAAACACATTCAAGAGAGCATTACCAGGTGCCAGGGTGGCGGAGCGGTCTAAGGCGTTGCGTTCAGGTCGCAGTCTCCCCAGGAGGCGTGGGTTCGAATCCCACCTCAGACAGTGCCCATTGAAAGTATAAAGCAAACACAGTCAAGAGAGCATTACCAGTTGCCAGGATGGCAGAGCGGTCTAAGGCGCTGCGTTCAGGTCGCAGTCTCCCCAGGAGGCGTGGGTTCGAATCCCGCCTCAGACAGAGCCCATTGAAAGTACCAATCAAGAACAAAGCAAACACAGTCAAGAGAGCATTACCAGATGATAAGATGGCAGAGCGGTCTCAGGCGTTGCGTTCAGGTCGCAGTCTCCCCAGGAGGCGTGGTTTCAAATCCCACCTCAGACAGTGCCCATTGAAAGTACCAAGCAAGAACAAAGCAAACACAGTCAAGAGAGCATTACCAGTTGCCAGGATGGCAGAGCGGTCTAAGGCGCTGCGTTCAGGTCGCAGTCTCCCCAGGAGGCGTGGGTTCGAATCCCACCTCAGACAGTGCCCATTGAAACTACCAAGCAAGAACAAAGCAAACACAGTCAAGAGAGCATTACCAGTTGCCAGGATGGTGGAGCGGTCTAAGGCGTTGCGTTCAGGTCGTAGTCTCCCCAGGAGGCGTGGGTTCGAATCCCACCTCAGACAGAGCCCATTGAAAGTACCAAGCAAGAACAAAGCAAACACATTCAAGAGAGCATTACCAGGTGCCAGGATGGCGGAGCGGTCTCAGGCGTTGCGTTCACGTCGCAGTCTCCCCAGGAGGCGTGGGTTCGAATCCCACCTCAGACAGTGCCCATTGAAAGTACCAAGCAAGTACAAAGCAAACACAGTCAAGAGAGCATTACCAGTTGCCAGGATAGCTGAGCGGTCTAAGGTGTTGCGTTCAGGTCGCAGTCTCCCCAGGAGGCGTGGGTTCGAATCCCACCTCAGACAGAGCCCATTGAAAGTACCAAGCAAGAACAAATCAAACACATTCAAGAGAGCATTACCAGGTGCAAGGATGGCGGAGCGGTCTAAGGCGTTGCGTTCAGTTCGCAGTCTCCCCAGGAGGCGTGGGTTCGAATCCCACCTCAGACAGTGCCCATTGAAAGTACCAAGCAAGAACAAAGCAAACACAGTCAAGAGAGCATTACCAGTTGCCAGGATGGCGGAGCGGTCTAAGGCGCTGCGTTCAGGTCGCAGTCTCCCAGGGAGGCGTGGGTTCGAATCCCACCTCAGACAGTGCCCATTGAAAGTACCAAGCAAGAACAAAGCAAACACAGTCAAGAGAGCATTACCAGTTGCAGGGATGGCAGAGCTGTCTAAGGCGCTGCGTTCAGGTCGCAGTCTCCCCAGGAGGCGTGGGTTCGACTCCCGCCTCAGACAGAGCCCATTGAAAGTACCAAGCAAGAACAAAGCAAACACATTCAAGAGAGCATTACCAGGTGCCAGGATGGCGGAGCGGTCTAAGGCGTTGCGTTCAGGTCGCAGTCTCCCCAGGAGGCGTGGTTTAGAATCCCGCCTCAGATAGAGCCCATTGAAAGTACCAAGCAAGAACAAAGCAAACACATTCAAGAGAGCATTACCAGGTGCCAGGATGGCGGAGCGGTCTAAGGCGTTGCGTTCAGGTCGCAGTCTCCCCAGGAGGCGTGGGTTCGAATCCCACCTCAGACAGAGCCCATTGAAAGTACCAAGCAAGAACAAAGCAAGCACATTCAAGAGAGCATTACCAGGTGCCAGTATGGCGGAGCGGTCTAAGGCGTTGCGTTCAGGTCGCAGTCTCCCCAGGAGGCGTGGGTACGAATCCCACCTCAGACAGAGCCCATTGAAAGTACCAAGCAAGAACAAAGCAAACACATTCAAGAGAGCATTAACAGGTGCCAGGGTGGCGGAGCGGTCTAAGGCGTTGCGTTCAGGTCGCAGTCTCCCCAGGAGGCGTGGGTTCGAATCCCACCTCATACAGAGCCCATTGAAAGTACAAAGCAAACACAGTCAAGAGAGCATTACCAGTTGCCAGGATGGCAGAGCGGTCAAAGGCGCTGCGTTCAGGTCGCAGTCTCCCCAGGAGGCGTGGGTTCGAATCCCGCCTCAGACAGAGCCCATTGAAAGTACCAATAAAGAACAAAGCAAACACAGTCAAGATAGCATTACCAGTTGCCAGGATGGCAGAGCGGTCTAAGGCGCTGCGTTCAGGTCGCAGTCTCCCCAGGAGGCGTGGGTTCGAATCCCACCTCAGACAGTGCCCATTGAAACTACCAAGCAAGAACAAAGCAAACACAGTCAAGAGAGCATTACCAGTTGCCAGGATGGTGGAGCGGTCTAAGGCGTTGCGTTCAGGTCGTAGTCTCCCCAGGAGGCGTGGGTTCGAATCCCACCTCAGACAGAGCCCATTGAAAGTACCAAGCAAGAACAAAGCAAACACAGTCAAGAGAGCATTACCAGATGATAAGATGGCAGAGCGGTCTCAGGCGTTGCGTTCACGTCGCAGTCTCCCCAGGAGGCGTGGGTTCGAATCCCACCTCAGACAGTGCCCATTGAAAGTACCAAGCAAGTACAAAGCAAACACAGTCAAGAGAGCATTACCAGTTGCCAGGATAGCGGAGCGGTCTAAGGTGTTGCGTTCAGGTCGCAGTCTCCCCAGGAGGCGTGGGTTCGAATCCCACCTCAGACAGAGCCCATTGAAAGTACCAAGCAAGAACAAAGCAAACACATTCAAGAGAGCATTACCAGGTGCAAGGATGGCGGTGCGGTCTAAGGCGTTGCGTTCAAGTCGCAGTCTCCCCAGGAGGCGTGGGTTCGAATCCCACCTCAGACAGAGCCCATTGAAAGTACCAAGCTAGAACAAAGCAAACACATTCAAGAGAGCATTACCAGGTGACAGGATGGCGGAGCGGTCTAAGGCGTTGCGTTCAGGTCGCAGTCTCCCCAGGAGGCGTGGGTTCGAATCCCGCCTCAGACAGAGCCCATTGAAAGTACCAAGCAAGAACAAAGCAAACACAGTCAAGAGAGCATTACCAGTTGCAGGATGGCAGAGCTGTCTAAGGCGCTGCGTTCAGGTCGCAGTCTCCCCAGGAGGCGTGGGTTCGAATCCCGCCTCAGACAGAGCCCATTGAAAGTACCAAGCAAGAACAAAGCAAACACATTCAAGAGAGCATTACCAGGTGTCAGGATGGCGGAGCGGTCTAAGGCGTTGCGTTCAGGTCGCAGTCTCCCCAGGAGGCGTGGTTTAGAATCCCGCCTCAGACAGAGCCCATTGAAAGTACCAAGCAAGAACAAAGCAAACACATTCAAGAGAGCATTACCAGGTGCCAGGATGGCGGAGCGGTCTAAGGCGTTGCGTTCAGGTCGCAGTCTCCCCAGGAGGCGTGGGTTCGAATCCCACCTCAGACAGTGCCCATTGAAAGTACCAAGCAAGAACAAAGCAAACACAGTCAAGAGAGCATTACCAGTTGCCAGGATGGCGGAGCGGTCTAAGGCGCTGCGTTCAGGTCGCAGTCTCCCCAGGAGGCGTGGGTTCGAATCCCACCTCAGACAGTGCCCATTGAAAGTACCAAGCAAGAACAAAGCAAACACAGTCAAGAGAGCATTACCAGTTGCCAGGATGGTAGAGCGGTCTAAGGCGTTGCGTTCAGGTCGCAGTCTCCCCAGGAGGCGTGGGTTCGAATCCCACCTCAGACAGTGCCCATTGAAACTACCAAGCAAGAACAAAGCAAACACAGTCAAGAGAGCATTACCAGTTGCCTGGATGGCGGAGCGGTCTAAGGCGTTGCGTTCAGGTCGCAGTCTCCCAAGGAGGCGTGGGTTCGAATCTCACCTCAGACAGAGCCCATTGAATGTACCAAGCAAGAACAAAGCAAACACATTCAAGAGAGCATTACCAGGTGCCAGGATGGCGGAGCGGTCTAAGGCGTTGCGTTCAAGTCACAGTCTCCCCAGGAGGCGTGGGTTCGAATCCCAACTCAGACAGAGCCCATTGAAAGTACCAAGCAAGAACATAGGAAACACAGTAAAGAGAGCATTACCAGTTGCCAGGATGGCGGAGCGGTCTAAGGCGTTGCCTTCAGGTCGCAGTCTCCCCAGGAGGCGTGGGTTCGAATCCCACCTCAGACAGAGCCCATTGAAAGTACCAAGCAAGAACAAAGCAAACACATTCAAGAGAGCATTACCAGGTGCCAGGATGGCGGAGCGGTCTAAGGCGTTGCGTTCAGGTCGCAGTATCCCCAGGAGGCGTGGGTTCGAATCCCACCTCAGACAGAGCCCATTGAAAGTACCAAGCAAGAACAAAGCAAACACATTCAAGAGAGCATTACCAGGTGCCAGGATGGCGGAGCGGTCTAAGGCGTTGCGTTCAGGTCGCAGTCTCCCCAGGAGGCGTGGTTTAGAATCCCGCCTAAGACAGAGCCCATTGAAAGTACCAAGCAAGAACAAAGCAAACACATTCAAGAGAGCATTACCAGGTGCCAGGATGGCGGAGCGGTCTAAGGCGTTGCGTTCAGGTCGCAGTCTCCCCAGGAGGCGTGGGTTCGAATCCCACCTCAGACAGAGCCCATTGAAAGTACCAAGCAAGAACAAAGCAAACACATTCAAGAGAGCATTACCAGGTGCCAGGATGGCGGAGCGGTCTAAGGCGTTGCGTTCAGGTCGCAGTCTCCCCAGGAGGCGTGGGTTCGAATCCCACCTCAGACAGAGCCCATTGAAAGTACCAAGCAAGAACAAAGCAAACACATTCAAGAGAGCATTACCAGGTGCCAGGATGGCGGAGCGGTCTAAGGCGTTGCGTTCAGGTCGCAGTCTCCCCAGGAGGCGTGGGTTCGAATCCCACCTCAGACAGAGCCCATTTAAAGTACCAAGCAAGAACAAAGCAAACACATTCAAGAGAGCATTACCAGGTGCCAGGATGGCGGAGCGGTCTAAGGCGTTGCGTTCAGGTCGCAGTCTCCCCAGGAGGCGTGGGTTCGAATCCCACCTCAGACAGAGCCCATTGAAATTACGAAGCAAGAACAAAGGAAACACAGTAAAGAGAGCATTACCAGGTGCCAGGATGGCGGAGCGGTCTAAGGCGTTGCGTTCAGGTCGCAGTCTCCCCAGGAGGCGTGGGTTCGAATCCCACCTCAGACAGAGCCCATTGAAATTACGAAGCAAGAACAAAGGAAACACAGTAAAGAGAGCATTACCAGGTGCCAGGATGGCGGAGCGGTCTAAGGCGTTGCGTTCAGGTCGCAGTCTCCCCAGGAGGCGTGGGTTCGAATCCCACCTCAGACAGTGCCCATTGAAAGTACCAAGCAAGAACAAATCAAACACAGTCAAGAGAGCATTACCAGGTGCCAGGATGGCGGAGCGGTCTAAGGCGTTGCGTTCAGGTCGCAGTCTCCCCAGGAGGCGTGGGTTCGAATACCACCTCAGACAGAGCCCATTGAAAGTACCAAGCAAGAACAAAGCAAACACATTCAAGAGAGCATTACCAGGTGCCAGGATGGCGGAGCGGTCTAAGGCGTTGCGTTCAGGTCGCAGTCTCCCCAGGAGGCGTGGGTTCGAATCCCGCCTCAGAAAGAGCCCATTGAAAGTACCAAGCAAGAACAAAGCAAACACATTCAAGAGAGCATTACCAGGTGCCAGGATGGCGGAGCGGTCTAAGGCGTTGCGTTCAGGTCGCAGTCTCCCCAGGAGGCGTGGGTTCGAATCCCACCTCAGACAGAGCCCATTGAAAGTACCAAGCAAGAACAAAGCAAACACATTCAAGAGAGCATTACCAGGTGCCAGGATGGCGGAGCGGTCTAAGGCGTTGCGTTCAGGTCGCAGTCTCCCCAGGAGGCGTGGTTTAGAATCCCGCCTAAGACAGAGCCCATTGAAAGTACCAAGCAAGAACAAAGCAAACACATTCAAGAGAGCATTACCAGGTGCCAGGATGGCGGAGCGGTCTAAGGCGTTGCGTTCAGGTCGCAGTCTCCCCAGGAGGCGTGGGTTCGAATCCCACCTCAGACAGAGCCCATTGAAAGTACCAAGCAAGAACAAAGCAAACACATTCAAGAGAGCATTACCAGGTGCCAGGATGGCGGAGCGGTCTAAGGCGTTGCGTTCAGGTCGCAGTCTCCCCAGGAGGCGTGGGTTCGAATCCCACCTCAGACAGAGCCCATTGAAAGTACCAAGCAAGAACAAAGCAAACACATTCAAGAGAGCATTACCAGGTGCCAGGATGGCGGAGCGGTCTAAGGCGTTGCGTTCAGGTCGCAGTCTCCCCAGGAGGCGTGGGTTCGAATCCCACCTCAGACAGAGCCCATTTAAAGTACCAAGCAAGAACAAAGCAAACACATTCAAGAGAGCATTACCAGGTGCCAGGATGGCGGAGCGGTCTAAGGCGTTGCGTTCAGGTCGCAGTCTCCCCAGGAGGCGTGGGTTCGAATCCCACCTCAGACAGAGCCCATTGAAATTACGAAGCAAGAACAAAGGAAACACAGTAAAGAGAGCATTACCAGGTGCCAGGATGGCGGAGCGGTCTAAGGCGTTGCGTTCAGGTCGCAGTCTCCCCAGGAGGCGTGGGTTCGAATCCCACCTCAGACAGTGCCCATTGAAAGTACCAAGCAAGAACAAATCAAACACAGTCAAGAGAGCATTACCAGGTGCCAGGATGGCGGAGCGGTCTAAGGCGTTGCGTTGAGGTCGCAGTCTCCCCAGGAGGCGTGGGTTCGAATACCACCTCAGACAGAGCCCATTGAAAGTACCAAGCAAGAACAAAGCAAACACATTCAAGAGAGCATTACCAGGTGCCAGGATGGCGGAGCGGTCTAAGGCGTTGCGTTCAGGTCGCAGTCTCCCCAGGAGGCGTGGGTTCGAATCCCGCCTCAGAAAGAGCCCATTGAAAGTACCAAGCAAGAACAAAGCAAACACAGTCAAGAGAGCAGTACCAGTTGCCAGGATTGCAGAGCGGTCTAAGGCGTTGCGTTCAGGTCGCAGTCTCCCCAGGAGGCGTGGGTTCGAATCCCGCCTCAGACAGAGCCCATTGAAAGTACCAAGCAATAACAAAGGAAACACGGTCAAGAGAGCATTACCAGTTGCCAGGATGGCGGAGCGGTCTAAAGCGTTGCGTTCAGGTCGCAGTCTCCCCAGGAAGCGTGGGTTCGAATCCCACCTCAGACAGAGCCCATTGAAAGTACCAAGCAAGAACAAAGCAAACACATTCAAGAGAGCATTACCAGGTGCCAGAATGGCGGAGCGGTCTAAGGCGTTGTGTTCAGGTCGCAGTCTCCCCAGGAGGCGTGGGTTTGAATCGCACCTCAGACAGTGCCCATTGAAAGTACCAAGCAAGAACAAAGCAATCACAGTCAAGAGAGCATTACCAGTTGCCAGGATGGCGGAGCGGTCTAAGGCGCTGCGTTCAGGTCGCAGTCTCCCCAGGAGGCGTGGGTTCGAATCCCACGTCAGACAGTGCCCATTGAAAGTACCAAGCAAGAACAAAGCAAACACAGTCAAGAGAGCATTACCAGTTGCCAGGATGGTGGAGCGGTCTAAGGCGTTGCGTTGAGGTCGCAGTCTCCCCAGGAGGCGTGGGTTCGAACCCCACCTCAGACCGTGCCCATTGAAACTACCAAGCAAGAACAAAGCAAACACAGTCAAGAGAGCATTACCAGTTGCCTGGATGGCGGAGCGGTCTAAGGCGTTGAGTTCAGGTCGCAGTCTCCCAAGGAGGCGTGGGTTCGAATCCCGCCTCAGAAAGAGCCCATTGAAAGTACCAAGCAAGAACAAAGCAAACACAGTCAAGAGAGCAGTACCAGTTGCCAGGATTGCAGAGCGGTCTAAGGCGTTGCGTTCAGGTCGCAGTCTCCCCAGGAGGCGTGGGTTCGAATCCCACCTCAGACAGAGCCCATTTAAAGTACCAAGCAAGAACAAAGCAAACACATTCAAGAGAGCATTACCAGGTGCCAGGATGGCGGAGCGGTCTAAGGCGTTGCGTTCAGGTCGCAGTCTCCCCAGGAGGCGTGGGTTCGAATCCCACCTCAGACAGAGCCCATTGAAATTACGAAGCAAGAACAAAGGAAACACAGTAAAGAGAGCATTACCAGGTGCCAGGATGGCGGAGCGGTCTAAGGCGTTGCGTTCAGGTCGCAGTCTCCCCAGGAGGCGTGGGTTCGAATCCCACCTCAGACAGTGCCCATTGAAAGTACCAAGCAAGAACAAATCAAACACAGTCAAGAGAGCATTACCAGGTGCCAGGATGGCGGAGCGGTCTAAGGCGTTGCGTTGAGGTCGCAGTCTCCCCAGGAGGCGTGGGTTCGAATACCACCTCAGACAGAGCCCATTGAAAGTACCAAGCAAGAACAAAGCAAACACATTCAAGAGAGCATTACCAGGTGCCAGGATGGCGGAGCGGTCTAAGGCGTTGCGTTCAGGTCGCAGTCTCCCCAGGAGGCGTGGGTTCGAATCCCGCCTCAGAAAGAGCCCATTGAAAGTACCAAGCAAGAACAAAGCAAACACAGTCAAGAGAGCAGTACCAGTTGCCAGGATTGCAGAGCGGTCTAAGGCGTTGCGTTCAGGTCGCAGTCTCCCCAGGAGGCGTGGGTTCGAATCCCGCCTCAGACAGAGCCCATTGAAAGTACCAAGCAATAACAAAGGAAACACGGTCAAGAGAGCATTACCAGTTGCCAGGATGGCGGAGCGGTCTAAAGCGTTGCGTTCAGGTCGCAGTCTCCCCAGGAAGCGTGGGTTCGAATCCCACCTCAGACAGAGCCCATTGAAAGTACCAAGCAAGAACAAAGCAAACACATTCAAGAGAGCATTACCAGGTGCCAGAATGGCGGAGCGGTCTAAGGCGTTGCGTTCAGGTCGCAGTCTCCCCAGGAGGCGTGGGTTCGAATCCCGCCTCAGACAGAGCCCATTGAAAGTACCAAGCAAGAACAAAGCAAGCACATTCAAGAGAGCATTACCAGGTGCCAGGATGGCGGAGCGGTCTAAGGCGTTGCGTTCAGGTCGCAGTCTCCCCAGGAAGCGTGGGTTCGAATCCCACCTCAGACAGTGCCCATTGAAAGTACCAAGCAAGAACAAAGTAAACACAGTCAAGAGAGCATTACCAGTTGCCAGGATGGCGGAGCGGTCTAAAGCGTTGCGTTCAGGTCGCAGTCTCCCCTGGAGGCGTGGGTTCGAATACCGCCTCAGACAGAGCCCATTGAAAGTACCAAGCAAAAACAAAGCCAACACAGTCAAGAGAGCATTACCAGTTGCCAGGATGGCAGAGCGGTCTAAGGCGTTGTGTTCAGGTCGCAGTCTCCCCAGGAGGCGTGGGTTTGAATCGCACCTCAGACAGTGCCCATTGAAAGTACCAAGCAAGAACAAAGCAATCACAGTCAAGAGAGCATTACCAGTTGCCAGGATGGCGGAGCGGTCTAAGGCGCTGCGTTCAGGTCGCAGTCTCCCCAGGAGGCGTGGGTTCGAATCCCACCTCAGACAGTGCCCATTGAAAGTACCAAGCAAGAACAAAGCAAACACAGTCAAGAGAGCATTACCAGTTGCCAGGATGGTGGAGCGGTCTAAGGCGTTGCGTTGAGGTCGCAGTCTCCCCAGGAGGCGTGGGTTCGAACCCCACCTCAGACCGTGCCCATTGAAACTACCAAGCAAGAACAAAGCAAACACAGTCAAGAGAGCATTACCAGTTGCCTGGATGGCGGAGCGGTCTAAGGCGTTGAGTTCAGGTCGCAGTCTCCCAAGGAGGCGTGGGTTCGAATCCCACCTCAGACAGAGCCCATTGAATGTACCAAGCAAGAACAAAGCAAACACATTCAAGAGAGCATTACCAGGTGCCAGGATGGCGGAGCGGTCTAAGGCGTTGCGTTCAGGTCGCAGTCTCCCCAGGAGGCGTGGGTTCGAATCCCACCTCAGACAGAGCCCATTGAAAGTACCAAGCAAGAACAAAGCAAACACATTCAAGAGAGCATTACCAGGTGCCAGGATGGCGGAGCGGTCTAAGGCGTTGCGTTCAGGTCGCAGTCTCCCCAGGAGGCGTGGGTTCGAATCCCACCTCAGACAGAGCCCATTGAAAGTACCAAGCAAGAACAAAGCAAACACATTCAAGAGAGCATTACCAGGTGCCAGGATGGCGGAGCGGTCTAAGGCGTTGCGTTCAGGTCGCAGTCTCCCCAGGAGGCGTGGGTTCGAATCCCACCTCAGACAGAGCCCATTGAAATTACGAAGCAAGAACAAAGGAAACACAGTAAAGAGAGCATTACCAGGTGCCAGGATGGCGGAGCGGTCTAAGGCGTTGCGTTCAGGTCGCAGTCTCCCCAGGAGGCGTGGGTTCGAATACCACCTCAGACAGAGCCCATTGAAAGTACCAAGCAAGAACAAAGCAAACACATTCAAGAGAGCATTACCAGGTGCCAGGATGGCGGAGCGGTCTAAGGCGTTGCGTTCAGGTCGCAGTCTCCCCAGGAGGCGTGGGTTCGAATCCCGCCTCAGAAAGAGCCCATTGAAAGTACCAAGCAAGAACAAAGCAAACACAGTCAAGAGAGCAGTACCAGTTGCCAGGATTGCAGAGCGGTCTAAGGCGTTGCGTTCAGGTCGCAGTCTCCCCTGGAGGCGTGGGTTCGAATACCGCCTCAGACAGAGCCCATTGAAAGTACCAAGCAAAAACAAAGCCAACACAGTCAAGAGAGCATTACCAGTTGCCAGGATGGCAGAGCGGTCTAAGGCGCTGCGTTCAGGTCGCAGTCTCCCCAGGAGGCGTGGGTTCGAATCCCGCCTCAGACAGAGCCCATTGAAAGTACCAAGCAATAACAAAGGAAACACGGTCAAGAGAGCATTACCAGTTGCCAGGATGGCGGAGCGGTCTAAGGCGTTGCGTTCAGGTCGCAGTCTCCCCAGGAGGCGTGGGTTCGAATCCCACCTCAGACAGTGCCCATTGAAAGTACCAAGCAAGAACAAAGTAAACACAGTCAAGAGAGCATTACCAGTTGCCAGGATGGAGGAGCGGTCTAAAGCGTTGCGTTCAGGTCGCAGTCTCCCCAGGAAGCGTGGGTTCGAATCCCACCTCAGACAGAGCCCATTGAAAGTACCAAGCAAGAACAAAGCAAACACATTCAAGAGAGCATTACCAGGTGCCAGGATGGCGGAGCGGTCTAAGGCGTTGCGTTCAGGTCGCAGTCTCCCCAGGAGGCGTGGGTTCGAATCCCGCCTCAGACAGAGCCCATTGAAAGTACCAAGCAAGAACAAAGCAAGCACATTCAAGAGAGCATTACCAGGTGCCAGGATGGCGGAGCGGTCTAAGGCGTTGTGTTCAGGTCGCAGTCTCCCCAGGAGGCGTGGGTTTGAATCCCACCTCAGACAGTGCCCATTGAAAGTACCAAGCAAGAACAAAGCAAACACAGTCAAGAGATCATTACCAGTTGCCAGGATGGCGGAGCGGTCTAAGGCGCTGCGTTCAGGTCGCAGTCTCCCCAGGAGGCGTGGGTTCGAATCCCACCTCAGACAGTGCCCATTGAAAGTACCAAGCAAGAACAAAGCAAACACAGTCAAGAGAGCATTACCAGTTGCCAGGATGGTGGAGCGGTCTAAGGCGTTGCGTTGAGGTCGCAGTCTCCCCAGGAGGCGTGGGTTCGAACCCCACCTCAGACAGTGCCCATTGAAACTACCAAGCAAGAACAAAGCAAACACAGTCAAGAGAGCATTACCAGTTGCCTGGATGGCGGAGCGGTCTAAGGCGTTGAGTTCAGGTCGCAGTCTCCCAAGGAGGCGTGGGTTCGAATCCCACCTCAGACAGAGCCCATTGAATGTACCAAGCAAGAACAAAGCAAACACATTCAAGAGAGCATTACCAGGTGCCAGGATGGCGGAGCGGTCAAAGGCGTTGCGTTCAGGTCGCAGTCTCCCCAGGAGGCGTGGGTTCGAATCCCACCTCAGACAGAGCCCATTGAAAGTACCAAGCAAGAACAAAGCAAACACATTCAAGAGAGCATTACCAGGTGCCAGGATGGCGGAGCGGTCTAAGGCGTTGCGTTCAGGTCGCAGTCTCCCCAAGAGGCGTGGGTTCGAATCCCACCTCAGACAGAGCCCATTGAAATTACCAAGCAAGAACAAAGGAAACACAGTAAAGAGAGCATTACCAGGTGCCAGGATGGCGGAGCGGTCTAAGGCGTTGCGTTCAGGTCGCAGTCTCCCCAGGAGGTGTGGGTTCGAATCCCGCCTCAGACAGAGCCCATTGAAAGTACCAAGCAAGAACAAAGCCAACACATTCAAGAGAGCATTACCAGGTGCTAGGATGGCGGAGCGGTCTAAGGCGTTGCGTTCAGGTCGCAGTCTCCCCAGGAGGCGTGGGTTCGAATCCCACCTCAGACAGTGCCCATTGAAAGTACCAAGCAAGAACAAAGCAAACACAGTCAAGAGAGCATTACGATGGCGGAGCGGTCTAAGGCGTTGCGTTCAGGTCGCAGTCTCCCCAGGAGGCGTGTGTTCGAATCCCACCTCAGACAGAGCCCATTGAAAGTACCAAGCAAAAACAAAGGAAACACGGTCAAGAGAGCATTACCAGTTGCCAGGATGGCGGAGCGGTCTAAGGCGTTGCGTTCAGGTCGCAGTCTCCCCAGGAGGCGTGTGTTCGAATCCCACCTCAGACAGAGCCCATTGAAAGTACCAAGCAATAACAAAGGAAACACGGTCAAGAGAGCATTACCAGTTGCCAGGATGGCGGTGCGGTCTAAGGCGTTGCGTTCAGGTCGCAGTCTCCCCAGGAGGCGTGGGTTCGAATCCCACCTCAGACAGAGCCCATTGAAAGTACCAAGCAAGAACAGCGCAAACACAGTCAAGAGAGCATTACCAGATGATAAGATGGCAGAGCGGTCTCAGGCGTTGCGTTCAGGTCGCAGTAGCCCCAGGAGGCGTGGGTTCGAATCCCACCTCAGACAGAGCCCATTGAAAGTACCAAGCAAGAACAAAGCAAACACAGTCAAGAGAGCATTACCAGTTGCCAGGATGGTGGAGCGGTCTAAGGCGTTGCGTTCAGGTCGCAGTCTCCCCAGGAGGCGTGGGTTCGAATCCCACCTCAGACAGTGCCCATTGAAACTACAAAGCAAGAACAAAGCAAACACAGTCAAGAGAGCATTACCAGTTGCCAGGATGGCGGAGCGGTCTAAGGCGTTGCGTTCAGGTCGCAGTCTCCCAAGGAGGCGTGGGTTCGAATCCCACCTCAGACAGAGCCCATTGAATGTACCAAGCAAGAACAAAGCAAACACATTCAAGAGAGCATTACCAGGTGCCAGGTTGGCGGAGCGGTCTAAGGCGTTGCGTTCAGGTCGCAGTCTCCCCAGGAGGCGTGGGTTCGAATCCCACCTCAGACAGAGCCCATTGAATGTACCAAGCAAGAACAAAGCAAACACATTCAAGAGAGCTTTACCAGGTGCCAGGATGGCGGAGCGGTCTAAGGCGTTGCGTTCAGGTCGCAGTCTCCCCAGGAGGCGTGGGTTCGAATCCCACCTCAGACAGAGCCCATTTAAAGTACCAAGCAAGAACAAAGCAAACACAGTAAAGAGAGCATTACCAGTTGCCAGGATGGCGGAGCGTTCTAAGGCGTTGCGTTCAGGTCGCAGTCTCCCCAGGAGGTGTGGGTTCGAATCCCGCCTCAGACAGAGCCCATTGAAAGTACCAAGCAAGAACAAAGCCAACACATTCAAGAGAGCATTACCAGGTGCTAGGATGGCGGAGCGGTCTAAGGCGTTGCGTTCAGGTCGCAGTCTCCCCAGGAGGCGTGGGTTCGAATCCCGCCTCAGAAAGAGCCCATTGAAAGTACCAAGCAAGAACAAAGCAAACACAGTGAAGAGAGCATTACCAGTTGCCAGGATTGCAGAGCGGTCTAAGGCGTTGCGTTCAGGTCGCAGTCTCCCCTGGAGGCGTGGGTTCGAATCCCACCTCAGACAGAGCCCATTGAAAGTACCAAGCAAGAACAGAGCAAACACAGTCAAGAGAGCATTACCAGTTGCCAGGATGGCGGAGCGGTCTAAGGCGTTGCGTTCAGGTCGCAGTCTCCCAAGGAGGCGTGGGTTCGAATCCCACCTCAGACAGAGCCCATTGAATGTACCAAGCAAGAACAAAGGAAACACGGTCAAGAGAGCATTACCAGTTGCCAGGATGGCGGAGCGGTCTAAGGCGTTGCGTTCAGGTCGCAGTCTCCCCAGGAGGCGTGGGTTCGAATCCCACCTCAGACAGTGCCCATTGAAAGTACCAAGCAAGAACAAAGTAAACACAGTCAAGAGAGCATTACCAGTTGCCAGGATGGCGGAGCGGTCTAAAGCGTTGCGTTCAGGTCGCAGTCTCCCCAGGAAGCGTGGGTTCGAATCCCACCTCAGACAGAGCCCATTGAAAGTACCAAGCAAGAACAAAGCAAACACATTCAAGAGAGCATTACCAGGTGCCAGGATGGCGGAGCGGTCTAAGGCGTTGCGTTCAGGTCGCAGTCTCCCCAGGAGGCGTGGGTTCGAATCCCGCCTCAGACAGAGCCCATTGAAAGTACCAAGCAAGAACAAAGCAAGCACATTCAAGAGAGCATTACCAGGTGCCAGGATGGCGGAGCGGTCTAAGGCGTTGTGTTCAGGTCGCAGTCTCCCCAGGAGGCGTGGGTTTGAATCCCACCTCAGACAGTGCCCATTGAAAGTACCAAGCAAGAACAAAGCAAACACAGTCAAGAGATCATTACCAGTTGCCAGGATGGCTGAGCGGTCTAAGGCGCTGCGTTCAGGTCGCAGTCTCCCCAGGAGGCGTGGGTTCGAATCCCACCTCAGACAGAGCCCATTGAAAGTACCAAGCAAGAACAAAGCAAACACATTCAAGAGAGCATTACCAGGTGCCAGGATGGCGGAGCGGTCTAAGGCGTTGCGTTCAGGTCGCAGTCTCCCCAGGAGGCGTGGGTTCGAATCCCACCTCAGACAGAGCCCATTTAAAGTACCAAGCAAGAACAAAGCAAACACATTCAAGAGAGCATTACCAGGTGCCAGGATGGCGGAGCGGTCTAAGGCGTTGCGTTCAGGTCGCAGTCTCCCCAGGAGGCGTGGGTTCGAATCCCACCTCAGACAGAGCCCATTGAAATTACGAAGCAAGAACAAAGGAAACACAGTAAAGAGAGCATTACCAGGTGCCAGGATGGCGGAGCGGTCTAAGGCGTTGCGTTCAGGTCGCAGTCTCCCCAGGAGGCGTGGGTTCGAATCCCACCTCAGACAGAGCCCATTGAAATTACGAAGCAAGAACAAAGGAAACACAGTAAAGAGAGCATTACCAGGTGCCAGGATGGCGGAGCGGTCTAAGGCGTTGCGTTCAGGTCGCAGTCTCCCCAGGAGGCGTGGGTTCGAATCCCACCTCAGACAGTGCCCATTGAAAGTACCAAGCAAGAACAAATCAAACACAGTCAAGAGAGCATTACCAGGTGCCAGGATGGCGGAGCGGTCTAAGGCGTTGCGTTCAGGTCGCAGTCTCCCCAGGAGGCGTGGGTTCGAATACCACCTCAGACAGAGCCCATTGAAAGTACCAAGCAAGAACAAAGCAAACACATTCAAGAGAGCATTACCAGGTGCCAGGATGGCGGAGCGGTCTAAGGCGTTGCGTTCAGGTCGCAGTCTCCCCAGGAGGCGTGGGTTCGAATCCCGCCTCAGAAAGAGCCCATTGAAAGTACCAAGCAAGAACAAAGCAAACACATTCAAGAGAGCATTACCAGGTGCCAGGATGGCGGAGCGGTCTAAGGCGTTGCGTTCAGGTCGCAGTCTCCCCAGGAGGCGTGGGTTCGAATCCCACCTCAGACAGAGCCCATTGAAAGTACCAAGCAAGAACAAAGCAAACACATTCAAGAGAGCATTACCAGGTGCCAGGATGGCGGAGCGGTCTAAGGCGTTGCGTTCAGGTCGCAGTCTCCCCAGGAGGCGTGGTTTAGAATCCCGCCTAAGACAGAGCCCATTGAAAGTACCAAGCAAGAACAAAGCAAACACATTCAAGAGAGCATTACCAGGTGCCAGGATGGCGGAGCGGTCTAAGGCGTTGCGTTCAGGTCGCAGTCTCCCCAGGAGGCGTGGGTTCGAATCCCACCTCAGACAGAGCCCATTGAAAGTACCAAGCAAGAACAAAGCAAACACATTCAAGAGAGCATTACCAGGTGCCAGGATGGCGGAGCGGTCTAAGGCGTTGCGTTCAGGTCGCAGTCTCCCCAGGAGGCGTGGGTTCGAATCCCACCTCAGACAGAGCCCATTGAAAGTACCAAGCAAGAACAAAGCAAACACATTCAAGAGAGCATTACCAGGTGCCAGGATGGCGGAGCGGTCTAAGGCGTTGCGTTCAGGTCGCAGTCTCCCCAGGAGGCGTGGGTTCGAATCCCACCTCAGACAGAGCCCATTTAAAGTACCAAGCAAGAACAAAGCAAACACATTCAAGAGAGCATTACCAGGTGCCAGGATGGCGGAGCGGTCTAAGGCGTTGCGTTCAGGTCGCAGTCTCCCCAGGAGGCGTGGGTTCGAATCCCACCTCAGACAGAGCCCATTGAAATTACGAAGCAAGAACAAAGGAAACACAGTAAAGAGAGCATTACCAGGTGCCAGGATGGCGGAGCGGTCTAAGGCGTTGCGTTCAGGTCGCAGTCTCCCCAGGAGGCGTGGGTTCGAATCCCACCTCAGACAGTGCCCATTGAAAGTACCAAGCAAGAACAAATCAAACACAGTCAAGAGAGCATTACCAGGTGCCAGGATGGCGGAGCGGTCTAAGGCGTTGCGTTGAGGTCGCAGTCTCCCCAGGAGGCGTGGGTTCGAATACCACCTCAGACAGAGCCCATTGAAAGTACCAAGCAAGAACAAAGCAAACACATTCAAGAGAGCATTACCAGGTGCCAGGATGGCGGAGCGGTCTAAGGCGTTGCGTTCAGGTCGCAGTCTCCCCAGGAGGCGTGGGTTCGAATCCCGCCTCAGAAAGAGCCCATTGAAAGTACCAAGCAAGAACAAAGCAAACACAGTCAAGAGAGCAGTACCAGTTGCCAGGATTGCAGAGCGGTCTAAGGCGTTGCGTTCAGGTCGCAGTCTCCCCAGGAGGCGTGGGTTCGAATCCCGCCTCAGACAGAGCCCATTGAAAGTACCAAGCAATAACAAAGGAAACACGGTCAAGAGAGCATTACCAGTTGCCAGGATGGCGGAGCGGTCTAAAGCGTTGCGTTCAGGTCGCAGTCTCCCCAGGAAGCGTGGGTTCGAATCCCACCTCAGACAGAGCCCATTGAAAGTACCAAGCAAGAACAAAGCAAACACATTCAAGAGAGCATTACCAGGTGCCAGAATGGCGGAGCGGTCTAAGGCGTTGCGTTTAGGTCGCAGTCTCCCCAGGAGGTGTGGGTTCGAATCCCACCTCAGACAGAGCCCATTGAAAGTACCAAGTGAGAACAAAGGAAACACAGTAAAGAGAGCATTACCAGTTGCCAGGATGGTGGAGCGGTCTAAGGCGTTGCGTTCAGGTCGTAGTCTCCCCAGGAGGCGTGGGTTCGAATCCCGCCTCAGACAGAGCCCATTGAAAGTACCAAGCAAGAACAAAGCAAGCACATTCAAGAGAGCATTACCAGGTGCCAGGATGGCGGAGCGGTCTAAGGCGTTGCGTTCAGGTCGCAGTCTCCCCAGGAAGCGTGGGTTCGAATCCCACCTCAGACAGTGCCCATTGAAAGTACCAAGCAAGAACAAAGTAAACACAGTCAAGAGAGCATTACCAGTTGCCAGGATGGCGGAGCGGTCTAAAGCGTTGCGTTCAGGTCGCAGTCTCCCCTGGAGGCGTGGGTTCGAATACCGCCTCAGACAGAGCCCATTGAAAGTACCAAGCAAAAACAAAGCCAACACAGTCAAGAGAGCATTACCAGTTGCCAGGATGGCAGAGCGGTCTAAGGCGTTGTGTTCAGGTCGCAGTCTCCCCAGGAGGCGTGGGTTTGAATCGCACCTCAGACAGTGCCCATTGAAAGTACCAAGCAAGAACAAAGCAATCACAGTCAAGAGAGCATTACCAGTTGCCAGGATGGCGGAGCGGTCTAAGGCGCTGCGTTCAGGTCGCAGTCTCCCCAGGAGGCGTGGGTTCGAATCCCACCTCAGACAGTGCCCATTGAAAGTACCAAGCAAGAACAAAGCAAACACAGTCAAGAGAGCATTACCAGTTGCCAGGATGGTGGAGCGGTCTAAGGCGTTGCGTTGAGGTCGCAGTCTCCCCAGGAGGCGTGGGTTCGAACCCCACCTCAGACCGTGCCCATTGAAACTACCAAGCAAGAACAAAGCAAACACAGTCAAGAGAGCATTACCAGTTGCCTGGATGGCGGAGCGGTCTAAGGCGTTGAGTTCAGGTCGCAGTCTCCCAAGGAGGCGTGGGTTCGAATCCCACCTCAGACAGAGCCCATTGAATGTACCAAGCAAGAACAAAGCAAACACATTCAAGAGAGCATTACCAGGTGCCAGGATGGCGGAGCGGTCTAAGGCGTTGCGTTCAGGTCGCAATCACCCCAGGAGGCGTGGGTTCGAATCCCACCTCAGACAGAGCCCATTGAAAGTACCAAGCAAGAACAAAGCAAACACATTCAAGAGAGCATTACCAGGTGCCAGGATGGCGGAGCGGTCTAAGGCGTTGCGTTCAGGTCGCAGTCTCCCCAGGAGGCGTGGGTTCGAATCCCACCTCAGACAGAGCCCATTGAAAGTACCAAGCAAGAACAAAGCAAACACATTCAAGAGAGCATTACCAGGTGCAGGGATGGCGGAGCGGTCTAAGGCGTTGCGTTCAGGTCGCAGTCTCCCCAGGAGGCGTGGGTTCGAATCCCACCTCAGACAGAGCCCATTGAAATTACGAAGCAAGAACAAAGGAAACACAGTAAAGAGAGCATTACCAGGTGCCAGGATGGCGGAGCGGTCTAAGGCGCTGCGTTCAGGTCGCAGTCTCCCAGGGAGGCGTGGGTTCGAATCCCACCTCAGACAGTGCCCATTGAAAGTACCAAGCAAGAACAAAGCAAACACAGTCAAGAGAGCATTACCAGTTGCAGGGATGGCAGAGCTGTCTAAGGCGCTGCGTTCAGGTCGCAGTCTCCCCAGGAGGCGTGGGTTCGACTCCCGCCTCAGACAGAGCCCATTGAAAGTACCAAGCAAGAACAAAGCAAACACATTCAAGAGAGCATTACCAGGTGCCAGGATGGCGGAGCGGTCTAAGGCGTTGCGTTCAGGTCGCAGTCTCCCCAGGAGGCGTGGTTTAGAATCCCGCCTCAGATAGAGCCCATTGAAAGTACCAAGCAAGAACAAAGCAAACACATTCAAGAGAGCATTACCAGGTGCCAGGATGGCGGAGCGGTCTAAGGCGTTGCGTTCAGGTCGCAGTCTCCCCAGGAGGCGTGGGTTCGAATCCCACCTCAGACAGAGCCCATTGAAAGTACCAAGCAAGAACAAAGCAAGCACATTCAAGAGAGCATTACCAGGTGCCAGTATGGCGGAGCGGTCTAAGGCGTTGCGTTCAGGTCGCAGTCTCCCCAGGAGGCGTGGGTACGAATCCCACCTCAGACAGAGCCCATTGAAAGTACCAAGCAAGAACAAAGCAAACACATTCAAGAGAGCATTAACAGGTGCCAGGGTGGCGGAGCGGTCTAAGGCGTTGCGTTCAGGTCGCAGTCTCCCCAGGAGGCGTGGGTTCGAATCCCACCTCATACAGAGCCCATTGAAAGTACAAAGCAAACACAGTCAAGAGAGCATTACCAGTTGCCAGGATGGCAGAGCGGTCAAAGGCGCTGCGTTCAGGTCGCAGTCTCCCCAGGAGGCGTGGGTTCGAATCCCGCCTCAGACAGAGCCCATTGAAAGTACCAATAAAGAACAAAGCAAACACAGTCAAGATAGCATTACCAGTTGCCAGGATGGCAGAGCGGTCTAAGGCGCTGCGTTCAGGTCGCAGTCTCCCCAGGAGGCGTGGGTTCGAATCCCACCTCAGACAGTGCCCATTGAAACTACCAAGCAAGAACAAAGCAAACACAGTCAAGAGAGCATTACCAGTTGCCAGGATGGTGGAGCGGTCTAAGGCGTTGCGTTCAGGTCGTAGTCTCCCCAGGAGGCGTGGGTTCGAATCCCACCTCAGACAGAGCCCATTGAAAGTACCAAGCAAGAACAAAGCAAACACAGTCAAGAGAGCATTACCAGATGATAAGATGGCAGAGCGGTCTCAGGCGTTGCGTTCACGTCGCAGTCTCCCCAGGAGGCGTGGGTTCGAATCCCACCTCAGACAGTGCCCATTGAAAGTACCAAGCAAGTACAAAGCAAACACAGTCAAGAGAGCATTACCAGTTGCCAGGATAGCGGAGCGGTCTAAGGTGTTGCGTTCAGGTCGCAGTCTCCCCAGGAGGCGTGGGTTCGAATCCCACCTCAGACAGAGCCCATTGAAAGTACCAAGCAAGAACAAAGCAAACACATTCAAGAGAGCATTACCAGGTGCAAGGATGGCGGTGCGGTCTAAGGCGTTGCGTTCAAGTCGCAGTCTCCCCAGGAGGCGTGGGTTCGAATCCCACCTCAGACAGAGCCCATTGAAAGTACCAAGCTAGAACAAAGCAAACACATTCAAGAGAGCATTACCAGGTGCCAGGATGGCGGAGCGGTCTAAGGCGTTGCGTTCAGGTCGCAGTCTCCCCAGGAGGCGTGGGTTCGAATCCCGCCTCAGACAGAGCCCATTGAAAGTACCAAGCAAGAACAAAGCAAACACAGTCAAGAGAGCATTACCAGTTGCAGGATGGCAGAGCTGTCTAAGGCGCTGCGTTCAGGTCGCAGTCTCCCCAGGAGGCGTGGGTTCGAATCCCGCCTCAGACAGAGCCCATTGAAAGTACCAAGCAAGAACAAAGCAAACACATTCAAGAGAGCATTACCAGGTGTCAGGATGGCGGAGCGGTCTAAAGCGTTGCGTTCAGGTCGCAGTCTCCCCAGGAGGCGTGGTTTAGAATCCCGCCTCAGACAGAGCCCATTGAAAGTACCAAGCAAGAACAAAGCAAACACATTCAAGAGAGCATTACCAGGTGCCAGGATGGCGGAGCGGTCTAAGGCGTTGCGTTCAGGTCGCAGTCTCCCCAGGAGGCGTGGGTTCGAATCCCACCTCAGACAGTGCCCATTGAAAGTACCAAGCAAGAACAAAGCAAACACATTCAAGAGAGCATTACCAGGTGCCAGGATGGCGGAGCGGTCTAAGGCGTTGCGTTCAAGTCACAGTCTCCCCAGGAGGCGTGGGTTCGAATCCCAACTCAGACAGAGCCCATTGAAAGTACCAAGCAAGAACATAGGAAACACAGTAAAGAGAGCATTACCAGTTGCCAGGATGGCGGAGCGGTCTAAGGCGTTGCCTTCAGGTCGCAGTCTCCCCAGGAGGCGTGGGTTCGAATCCCACCTCAGACAGAGCCCATTGAAAGTACCAAGCAAGAACAAAGCAAACACATTCAAGAGAGCATTACCAGGTGCCAGGATGGCGGAGCGGTCTAAGGCGTTGCGTTCAGGTCGCAGTATCCCCAGGAGGCGTGGGTTCGAATCCCACCTCAGACAGAGCCCATTGAAAGTACCAAGCAAGAACAAAGCAAACACATTCAAGAGAGCATTACCAGGTGCCAGGATGGCGGAGCGGTCTAAGGCGTTGCGTTCAGGTCGCAGTCTCCCCAGGAGGCGTGGTTTAGAATCCCGCCTAAGACAGAGCCCATTGAAAGTACCAAGCAAGAACAAAGCAAACACATTCAAGAGAGCATTACCAGGTGCCAGGATGGCGGAGCGGTCTAAGGCGTTGCGTTCAGGTCGCAGTCTCCCCAGGAGGCGTGGGTTCGAATCCCACCTCAGACAGAGCCCATTGAAAGTACCAAGCAAGAACAAAGCAAACACATTCAAGAGAGCATTACCAGGTGCCAGGATGGCGGAGCGGTCTAAGGCGTTGCGTTCAGGTCGCAGTCTCCCCAGGAGGCGTGGGTTCGAATCCCACCTCAGACAGAGCCCATTGAAAGTACCAAGCAAGAACAAAGCAAACACATTCAAGAGAGCATTACCAGGTGCCAGGATGGCGGAGCGGTCTAAGGCGTTGCGTTCAGGTCGCAGTCTCCCCAGGAGGCGTGGGTTCGAATCCCACCTCAGACAGAGCCCATTGAAAGTACCAAGCAAGAACAAAGCAAACACATTCAAGAGAGCATTACCAGGTGCCAGGATGGCGGAGCGGTCTAAGGCGTTGCGTTCAGGTCGCAGTCTCCCCAGGAGGCGTGGGTTCGAATCCCACCTCAGACAGAGCCCATTTAAAGTACAAAGCAAGAACAAAGCAAACACATTCAAGAGAGCATTACCAGGTGCCAGGATGGCGGAGCGGTCTAAGGCGTTGCGTTCAGGTCGCAGTCTCCCCAGGAGGCGTGGGTTCGAATCCCACCTCAGACAGAGCCCATTGAAATTACGAAGCAAGAACAAAGGAAACACAGTAAAGAGAGCATTACCAGGTGCCAGGATGGCGGAGCGGTCTAAGGCGTTGCGTTCAGGTCGCAGTCTCCCCAGGAGGCGTGGGTTCGAATCCCACCTCAGACAGTGCCCATTGAAAGTACCAAGCAAGAACAAATCAAACACAGTCAAGAGAGCATTACCAGGTGCCAGGATGGCGGAGCGGTCTAAGGCGTTGCGTTGAGGTCGCAGTCTCCCCAGGAGGCGTGGGTTCGAATACCACCTCAGACAGAGCCCATTGAAAGTACCAAGCAAGAACAAAGCAAACACATTCAAGAGAGCATTACCAGGTGCCAGGATGGCGGAGCGGTCTAAGGCGTTGCGTTCAGGTCGCAGTCTCCCCAGGAGGCGTGGGTTCGAATCCCGCCTCAGAAAGAGCCCATTGAAAGTACCAAGCAAGAACAAAGCAAACACAGTCAAGAGAGCAGTACCAGTTGCCAGGATTGCAGAGCGGTCTAAGGCGTTGCGTTCAGGTCGCAGTCTCCCCAGGAGGCGTGGGTTCGAATCCCGCCTCAGACAGAGCCCATTGAAAGTACCAAGCAATAACAAAGGAAACACGGTCAAGAGAGCATTACCAGTTGCCAGGATGGCGGAGCGGTCTAAAGCGTTGCGTTCAGGTCGCAGTCTCCCCAGGAAGCGTGGGTTCGAATCCCACCTCAGACAGAGCCCATTGAAAGTACCAAGCAAGAACAAAGCAAACACATTCAAGAGAGCATTACCAGGTGCCAGAATGGCGGAGCGGTCTAAGGCGTTGCGTTTAGGTCGCAGTCTCCCCAGGAGGTGTGGGTTCGAATCCCACCTCAGACAGAGCCCATTGAAAGTACCAAGTGAGAACAAAGGAAACACAGTAAAGAGAGCATTACCAGTTGCCAGGATGGTGGAGCGGTCTAAGGCGTTGCGTTCAGGTCGTAGTCTCCCCAGGAGGCGTGGGTTCGAATCCCGCCTCAGACAGAGCCCATTGAAAGTACCAAGCAAGAACAAAGCAAGCACATTCAAGAGAGCATTACCAGGTGCCAGGATGGCGGAGCGGTCTAAGGCGTTGCGTTCAGGTCGCAGTCTCCCCAGGAAGCGTGGGTTCGAATCCCACCTCAGACAGTGCCCATTGAAAGTACCAAGCAAGAACAAAGTAAACACAGTCAAGAGAGCATTACCAGTTGCCAGGATGGCGGAGCGGTCTAAAGCGTTGCGTTCAGGTCGCAGTCTCCCCTGGAGGCGTGGGTTCGAATACCGCCTCAGACAGAGCCCATTGAAAGTACCAAGCAAAAACAAAGCCAACACAGTCAAGAGAGCATTACCAGTTGCCAGGATGGCAGAGCGGTCTAAGGCGTTGTGTTCAGGTCGCAGTCTCCCCAGGAGGCGTGGGTTTGAATCGCACCTCAGACAGTGCCCATTGAAAGTACCAAGCAAGAACAAAGCAATCACAGTCAAGAGAGCATTACCAGTTGCCAGGATGGCGGAGCGGTCTAAGGCGCTGCGTTCAGGTCGCAGTCTCCCCAGGAGGCGTGGGTTCGAATCCCACCTCAGACAGTGCCCATTGAAAGTACCAAGCAAGAACAAAGCAAACACAGTCAAGAGAGCATTACCAGTTGCCAGTATGGTGGAGCGGTCTAAGGCGTTGCGTTGAGGTCGCAGTCTCCCCAGGAGGCGTGGGTTCGAACCCCACCTCAGACCGTGCCCATTGAAACTACCAAGCAAGAACAAAGCAAACACAGTCAAGAGAGCATTACCAGTTGCCTGGATGGCGGAGCGGTCTAAGGCGTTGAGTTCAGGTCGCAGTCTCCCAAGGAGGCGTGGGTTCGAATCCCACCTCAGACAGAGCCCATTGAATGTACCAAGCAAGAACAAAGCAAACACATTCAAGAGAGCATTACCAGGTGCCAGGATGGCGGAGCGGTCTAAGGCGTTGCGTTCAGGTCGCAGTCACCCCAGGAGGCGTGGGTTCGAATCCCACCTCAGACAGAGCCCATTGAAAGTACCAAGCAAGAACAAAGCAAACACATTCAAGAGAGCATTACCAGGTGCCAGGATGGCGGAGCGGTCTAAGGCGTTGCGTTCAGGTCGCAGTCTCCCCAGGAGGCGTGGGTTCGAATCCCACCTCAGACAGAGCCCATTTAAAGTACCAAGCAAGAACAAAGCAAACACATTCAAGAGAGCATTACCAGGTGCCAGGATGGCGGAGCGGTCTAAGGCGTTGCGTTCAGGTCGCAGTCTCCCCAGGAGGCGTGGGTTCGAATCCCACCTCAGACAGAGCCCATTGAAATTACGAAGCAAGAACAAAGGAAACACAGTAAAGAGAGCATTACCAGGTGCCAGGATGGCGGAGCGGTCTAAGGCGTTGCGTTCAGGTCGCAGTCTCCCCAGGAGGCGTGGGTTCGAATCCCACCTCAGACAGTGCCCATTGAAAGTACCAAGCAAGAACAAATCAAACACAGTCAAGAGAGCATTACCAGGTGCCAGGATGGCGGAGCGGTCTAAGGCGTTGCGTTGAGGTCGCAGTCTCCCCAGGAGGCGTGGGTTCGAATACCACCTCAGACAGAGCCCATTGAAAGTACCAAGCAAGAACAAAGCAAACACATTCAAGAGAGCATTACCAGGTGCCAGGATGGCGGAGCGGTCTAAGGCGTTGCGTTCAGGTCGCAGTCTCCCCAGGAGGCGTGGGTTCGAATCCCGCCTCAGAAAGAGCCCATTGAAAGTACCAAGCAAGAACAAAGCAAACACAGTCAAGAGAGCAGTACCAGTTGCCAGGATTGCAGAGCGGTCTAAGGCGTTGCGTTCAGGTCGCAGTCTCCCCAGGAGGCGTGGGTTCGAATCCCGCCTCAGACAGAGCCCATTGAAAGTACCAAGCAATAACAAAGGAAACACGGTCAAGAGAGCATTACCAGTTGCCAGGATGGCGGAGCGGTCTAAAGCGTTGCGTTCAGGTCGCAGTCTCCCCAGGAAGCGTGGGTTCGAATCCCACCTCAGACAGAGCCCATTGAAAGTACCAAGCAAGAACAAAGCAAACACATTCAAGAGAGCATTACCAGGTGCCAGAATGGCGGAGCGGTCTAAGGCGTTGCGTTTAGGTCGCAGTCTCCCCAGGAGGTGTGGGTTCGAATCCCACCTCAGACAGAGCCCATTGAAAGTACCAAGTGAGAACAAAGGAAACACAGTAAAGAGAGCATTACCAGTTGCCAGGATGGTGGAGCGGTCTAAGGCGTTGCGTTCAGGTCGTAGTCTCCCCAGGAGGCGTGGGTTCGAATCCCGCCTCAGACAGAGCCCATTGAAAGTACCAAGCAAGAACAAAGCAAGCACATTCAAGAGAGCATTACCAGGTGCCAGGATGGCGGAGCGGTCTAAGGCGTTGCGTTCAGGTCGCAGTCTCCCCAGGAAGCGTGGGTTCGAATCCCACCTCAGACAGTGCCCATTGAAAGTACCAAGCAAGAACAAAGTAAACACAGTCAAGAGAGCATTACCAGTTGCCAGGATGGCGGAGCGGTCTAAAGCGTTGCGTTCAGGTCGCAGTCTCCCCTGGAGGCGTGGGTTCGAATACCGCCTCAGACAGAGCCCATTGAAAGTACCAAGCAAAAACAAAGCCAACACAGTCAAGAGAGCATTACCAGTTGCCAGGATGGCAGAGCGGTCTAAGGCGTTGTGTTCAGGTCGCAGTCTCCCCAGGAGGCGTGGGTTTGAATCGCACCTCAGACAGTGCCCATTGAAAGTACCAAGCAAGAACAAAGCAATCACAGTCAAGAGAGCATTACCAGTTGCCAGGATGGCGGAGCGGTCTAAGGCGCTGCGTTCAGGTCGCAGTCTCCCCAGGAGGCGTGGGTTCGAATCCCACCTCAGACAGTGCCCATTGAAAGTACCAAGCAAGAACAAAGCAAACACAGTCAAGAGAGCATTACCAGTTGCCAGTATGGTGGAGCGGTCTAAGGCGTTGCGTTGAGGTCGCAGTCTCCCCAGGAGGCGTGGGTTCGAACCCCACCTCAGACCGTGCCCATTGAAACTACCAAGCAAGAACAAAGCAAACACAGTCAAGAGAGCATTACCAGTTGCCTGGATGGCGGAGCGGTCTAAGGCGTTGAGTTCAGGTCGCAGTCTCCCAAGGAGGCGTGGGTTCGAATCCCACCTCAGACAGAGCCCATTGAATGTACCAAGCAAGAACAAAGCAAACACATTCAAGAGAGCATTACCAGGTGCCAGGATGGCGGAGCGGTCTAAGGCGTTGCGTTCAGGTCGCAGTCACCCCAGGAGGCGTGGGTTCGAATCCCACCTCAGACAGAGCCCATTGAAAGTACCAAGCAAGAACAAAGCAAACACATTCAAGAGAGCATTACCAGGTGCCAGGATGGCGGAGCGGTCTAAGGCGTTGCGTTCAGGTCGCAGTCTCCCCAGGAGGCGTGGGTTCGAATCCCACCTCAGACAGAGCCCATTGAAAGTTCCAAGCAAGAACAAAGCAAACACATTCAAGAGAGCATTACCAGGTGCCAGGATGGCGGAGCGGTCTAAGGCGTTGCGTTCAGGTCGCAGTCTCCCCAGGAGGCGTGGGTTCGAATCCCACCTCAGACAGAGCCCATTGAAATTACGAAGCAAGAACAAAGGAAACACAGTAAAGAGAGCATTACCAGGTGCCAGGATGGCGGAGCGGTCTAAGGCGTTGCGTTCAGGTCGCAGTCTCCCCAGGAGGCGTGGGTTCGAATCCCGCCTCAGAAAGAGCCCATTGAAAGTACCAAGCAAGAACAAAGCAAACACAGTCAAGAGAGCAGTACCAGTTGCCAGGATTGCAGAGCGGTCTAAGGCGTTGCGTTCAGGTCGCAGTCTCCCCTGGAGGCGTGGGTTCGAATACCGCCTCAGACAGAGCCCATTGAAAGTACCAAGCAAAAACAAAGCCAACACAGTCAAGAGAGCATTACCAGTTGCCAGGATGGCAGAGCGGTCTAAGGCGCTGCGTTCAGGTCGCAGTCTCCCCAGGAGGCGTGGGTTCGAATCCCGCCTCAGACAGAGCCCATTGAAAGTACCAAGCAATAACAAAGGAAACACGGTCAAGAGAGCATTACCAGTTGCCAGGATGGCGGAGCGGTCTAAGGCGTTGCGTTCAGGTCGCAGTCTCCCCAGGAGGCGTGGGTTCGAATCCCACCTCAGACAGTGCCCATTGAAAGTACCAAGCAAGAACAAAGTAAACACAGTCAAGAGAGCATTACCAGTTGCCAGGATGGCGGAGCGGTCTAAAGCGTTGCGTTCAGGTCGCAGTCTCCCCAGGAAGCGTGGGTTCGAATCCCACCTCAGACAGAGCCCATTGAAAGTACCAAGCAAGAACAAAGCAAACACATTCAAGAGAGCATTACCAGGTGCCAGGATGGCGGAGCGGTCTAAGGCGTTGCGTTCAGGTCGCAGTCTCCCCAGGAGGCGTGGGTTCGAATCCCGCCTCAGACAGAGCCCATTGAAAGTACCAAGCAAGAACAAAGCAAGCACATTCAAGAGAGCATTACCAGGTGCCAGGATGGCGGAGCGGTCTAAGGCGTTGTGTTCAGGTCGCAGTCTCCCCAGGAGGCGTGGGTTTGAATCCCACCTCAGACAGTGCCCATTGAAAGTACCAAGCAAGAACAAAGCAAACACAGTCAAGAGATCATTACCAGTTGCCAGGATGGCGGAGCGGTCTAAGGCGCTGCGTTCAGGTCGCAGTCTCCCCAGGAGGCGTGGGTTCGAATCCCACCTCAGACAGTGCCCATTGAAAGTACCAAGCAAGAACAAAGCAAACACAGTCAAGAGAGCATTACCAGTTGCCAGGATGGTGGAGCGGTCTAAGGCGTTGCGTTGAGGTCGCAGTCTCCCCAGGAGGCGTGGGTTCGAACCCCACCTCAGACAGTGCCCATTGAAACTACCAAGCAAGAACAAAGCAAACACAGTCAAGAGAGCATTACCAGTTGCCTGGATGGCGGAGCGGTCTAAGGCGTTGAGTTCAGGTCGCAGTCTCCCAAGGAGGCGTGGGTTCGAATCCCACCTCAGACAGAGCCCATTGAATGTACCAAGCAAGAACAAAGCAAACACATTCAAGAGAGCATTACCAGGTGCCAGGATGGCGGAGCGGTCAAAGGCGTTGCGTTCAGGTCGCAGTCTCCCCAGGAGGCGTGGGTTCGAATCCCACCTCAGACAGAGCCCATTGAAAGTACCAAGCAAGAACAAAGCAAACACATTCAAGAGAGCATTACCAGGTGCCAGGATGGCGGAGCGGTCTAAGGCGTTGCGTTCAGGTCGCAGTCTCCCCAAGAGGCGTGGGTTCGAATCCCACCTCAGACAGAGCCCATTGAAATTACCAAGCAAGAACAAAGGAAACACAGTAAAGAGAGCATTACCAGGTGCCAGGATGGCGGAGCGGTCTAAGGCGTTGCGTTCAGGTCGCAGTCTCCCCAGGAGGCGTGGGTTCGAATCCCACCTCAGACAGTGCCCATTGAAAGTACCAAGCAAGAACAAAGCAAACACAGTCAAGAGAGCATTACGATGGCGGAGCGGTCTAAGGCGTTGCGTTCAGGTCGCAGTCTCCCCAGGAGGCGTGTGTTCGAATCCCACCTCAGACAGAGCCCATTGAAAGTACCAAGCAAAAACAAAGGAAACACGGTCAAGAGAGCATTACCAGTTGCCAGGATGGCGGAGCGGTCTAAGGCGTTGCGTTCAGGTCGCAGTCTCCCCAGGAGGCGTGTGTTCGAATCCCACCTCAGACAGAGCCCATTGAAAGTACCAAGCAATAACAAAGGAAACACGGTCAAGAGAGCATTACCAGTTGCCAGGATGGCGGTGCGGTCTAAGGCGTTGCGTTCAGGTCGCAGTCTCCCCAGGAGGCGTGGGTTCGAATCCCACCTCAGACAGAGCCCATTGAAAGTACCAAGCAAGAACAGCGCAAACACAGTCAAGAGAGCATTACCAGATGATAAGATGGCAGAGCGGTCTCAGGCGTTGCGTTCAGGTCGCAGTAGCCCCAGGAGGCGTGGGTTCGAATCCCACCTCAGACAGAGCCCATTGAAAGTACCAAGCAAGAACAAAGCAAACACAGTCAAGAGAGCATTACCAGTTGCCAGGATGGTGGAGCGGTCTAAGGCGTTGCGTTCAGGTCGCAGTCTCCCCAGGAGGCGTGGGTTCGAATCCCACCTCAGACAGTGCCCATTGAAACTACAAAGCAAGAACAAAGCAAACACAGTCAAGAGAGCATTACCAGTTGCCAGGATGGCGGAGCGGTCTAAGGCGTTGCGTTCAGGTCGCAGTCTCCCAAGGAGGCGTGGGTTCGAATCCCACCTCAGACAGAGCCCATTGAATGTACCAAGCAAGAACAAAGCAAACACATTCAAGAGAGCATTACCAGGTGCCAGGTTGGCGGAGCGGTCTAAGGCGTTGCGTTCAGGTCGCAGTCTCCCCAGGAGGCGTGGGTTCGAATCCCACCTCAGACAGAGCCCATTGAATGTACCAAGCAAGAACAAAGCAAACACATTCAAGAGAGCTTTACCAGGTGCCAGGATGGCGGAGCGGTCTAAGGCGTTGCGTTCAGGTCGCAGTCTCCCCAGGAGGCGTGGGTTCGAATCCCACCTCAGACAGAGCCCATTTAAAGTACCAAGCAAGAACAAAGCAAACACAGTAAAGAGAGCATTACCAGTTGCCAGGATGGCGGAGCGTTCTAAGGCGTTGCGTTCAGGTCGCAGTCTCCCCAGGAGGTGTGGGTTCGAATCCCGCCTCAGACAGAGCCCATTGAAAGTACCAAGCAAGAACAAAGCCAACACATTCAAGAGAGCATTACCAGGTGCTAGGATGGCGGAGCGGTCTAAGGCGTTGCGTTCAGGTCGCAGTCTCCCCAGGAGGCGTGGGTTCGAATCCCGCCTCAGAAAGAGCCCATTGAAAGTACCAAGCAAGAACAAAGCAAACACAGTGAAGAGAGCATTACCAGTTGCCAGGATTGCAGAGCGGTCTAAGGCGTTGCGTTCAGGTCGCAGTCTCCCCTGGAGGCGTGGGTTCGAATCCCACCTCAGACAGAGCCCATTGAAAGTACCAAGCAAGAACAGAGCAAACACAGTCAAGAGAGCATTACCAGTTGCCAGGATGGCGGAGCGGTCTAAGGCGTTGCGTTCAGGTCGCAGTCTCCCAAGGAGGCGTGGGTTCGAATCCCACCTCAGACAGAGCCCATTGAATGTACCAAGCAAGAACAAAGGAAACACGGTCAAGAGAGCATTACCAGTTGCCAGGATGGCGGAGCGGTCTAAGGCGTTGCGTTCAGGTCGCAGTCTCCCCAGGAGGCGTGGGTTCGAATCCCACCTCAGACAGTGCCCATTGAAAGTACCAAGCAAGAACAAAGTAAACACAGTCAAGAGAGCATTACCAGGTGCCAGGATGGCGGAGCGGTCTAAAGCGTTGCGTTCAGGTCGCAGTCTCCCCAGGAAGCGTGGGTTCGAATCCCACCTCAGACAGAGCCCATTGAAAGTACCAAGCAAGAACAAAGCAAACACATTCAAGAGAGCATTACCAGGTGCCAGGATGGCGGAGCGGTCTAAGGCGTTGCGTTCAGGTCGCAGTCTCCCCAGGAGGCGTGGGTTCGAATCCCGCCTCAGACAGAGCCCATTGAAAGTACCAAGCAAGAACAAAGCAAGCACATTCAAGAGAGCATTACCAGGTGCCAGGATGGCGGAGCGGTCTAAGGCGTTGTGTTCAGGTCGCAGTCTCCCCAGGAGGCGTGGGTTTGAATCCCACCTCAGACAGTGCCCATTGAAAGTACCAAGCAAGAACAAAGCAAACACAGTCAAGAGATCATTACCAGTTGCCAGGATGGCTGAGCGGTCTAAGGCGCTGCGTTCAGGTCGCAGTCTCCCCAGGAGGCGTGGGTTCGAATCCCACCTCAGACAGAGCCCATTGAAAGTACCAAGCAAGAACAAAGCAAACACATTCAAGAGAGCATTACCAGGTGCCAGGATGGCGGAGCGGTCTAAGGCGTTGCGTTCAGGTCGCAGTCTCCCCAGGAGGCGTGGGTTCGAATCCCACCTCAGACAGAGCCCATTTAAAGTACCAAGCAAGAACAAAGCAAACACATTCAAGAGAGCATTACCAGGTGCCAGGATGGCGGAGCGGTCTAAGGCGTTGCGTTCAGGTCGCAGTCTCCCCAGGAGGCGTGGGTTCGAATCCCACCTCAGACAGAGCCCATTGAAATTACGAAGCAAGAACAAAGGAAACACAGTAAAGAGAGCATTACCAGGTGCCAGGATGGCGGAGCGGTCTAAGGCGTTGCGTTCAGGTCGCAGTCTCCCCAGGAGGCGTGGGTTCGAATCCCACCTCAGACAGAGCCCATTGAAATTACGAAGCAAGAACAAAGGAAACACAGTAAAGAGAGCATTACCAGGTGCCAGGATGGCGGAGCGGTCTAAGGCGTTGCGTTCAGGTCGCAGTCTCCCCAGGAGGCGTGGGTTCGAATCCCACCTCAGACAGTGCCCATTGAAAGTACCAAGCAAGAACAAATCAAACACAGTCAAGAGAGCATTACCAGGTGCCAGGATGGCGGAGCGGTCTAAGGCGTTGCGTTCAGGTCGCAGTCTCCCCAGGAGGCGTGGGTTCGAATCCCACCTCAGAGAGAGCCCATTGAAATTACGAAGCAAGAACAAAGGAAACACAGTAAAGAGAGCATTACCAGGTGCCAGGATGGCGGAGCGGTCTAAGGCGTTGCGTTCAGGTCGCAGTCTCCCCAGGAGGCGTGGGTTCGAATACCACCTCAGACAGAGCCCATTGAAAGTACCAAGCAAGAACAAAGCAAACACATTCAAGAGAGCATTACCAGGTGCCAGGATGGCGGAGCGGTCTAAGGCGTTGTGTTCAGGTCGCAGTCTCCCCAGGAGGCGTGGGTTCGAATCCCGCCTCAGAAAGAGCCCATTGAAAGTACCAAGCAAGAACAAAGCAAACACAGTCAAGAGAGCAGTACCAGTTGCCAGGATTGCAGAGCGGTCTAAGGCGTTGCGTTCAGGTCGCAGTCTCCCCTGGAGGCGTGGGTTCGAATCCCGCCTCAGACAGAGCCCATTGAAAGTACCAAGCAAGAACAAAGCAAGCACATTCAAGAGAGCATTACCAGGTGCCAGGATGGCGGAGCGGTCTAAGGCGTTGTGTTCAGGTCGCAGTCTCCCCAGGAGGCGTGGGTTTGAATCCCACCTCAGACAGTGCCCATTGAAAGTACCAAGCAAGAACAAAGCAAACACAGTCAAGAGATCATTACCAGTTGCCAGGATGGCTGAGCGGTCTAAGGCGCTGCGTTCAGGTCGCAGTCTCCCCAGGAGGCGTGGGTTCGAATCCCACCTCAGACAGAGCCCATTGAAAGTACCAAGCAAGAACAAAGCAAACACATTCAAGAGAGCATTACCAGGTGCCAGGATGGCGGAGCGGTCTAAGGCGTTGCGTTCAGGTCGCAGTCTCCCCAGGAGGCGTGGGTTCGAATCCCACCTCAGACAGAGCCCATTTAAAGTACCAAGCAAGAACAAAGCAAACACATTCAAGAGAGCATTACCAGGTGCCAGGATGGCGGAGCGGTCTAAGGCGTTGCGTTCAGGTCGCAGTCTCCCCAGGAGGCGTGGGTTCGAATCCCACCTCAGACAGAGCCCATTGAAATTACGAAGCAAGAACAAAGGAAACACAGTAAAGAGAGCATTACCAGGTGCCAGGATGGCGGAGCGGTCTAAGGCGTTGCGTTCAGGTCGCAGTCTCCCCAGGAGGCGTGGGTTCGAATCCCACCTCAGACAGAGCCCATTGAAATTACGAAGCAAGAACAAAGGAAACACAGTAAAGAGAGCATTACCAGGTGCCAGGATGGCGGAGCGGTCTAAGGCGTTGCGTTCAGGTCGCAGTCTCCCCAGGAGGCGTGGGTTCGAATCCCACCTCAGACAGTGCCCATTGAAAGTACCAAGCAAGAACAAATCAAACACAGTCAAGAGAGCATTACCAGGTGCCAGGATGGCGGAGCGGTCTAAGGCGTTGCGTTCAGGTCGCAGTCTCCCCAGGAGGCGTGGGTTCGAATCCCACCTCAGAGAGAGCCCATTGAAATTACGAAGCAAGAACAAAGGAAACACAGTAAAGAGAGCATTACCAGGTGCCAGGATGGCGGAGCGGTCTAAGGCGTTGCGTTCAGGTCGCAGTCTCCCCAGGAGGCGTGGGTTCGAATACCACCTCAGACAGAGCCCATTGAAAGTACCAAGCAAGAACAAAGCAAACACATTCAAGAGAGCATTACCAGGTGCCAGGATGGCGGAGCGGTCTAAGGCGTTGCGGTCAGGTCGCAGTCTCCCCAGGAGGCGTGGGTTCGAATCCCGCCTCAGAAAGAGCCCATTGAAAGTACCAAGCAAGAACAAAGCAAACACAGTCAAGAGAGCAGTACCAGTTGCCAGGATTGCAGAGCGGTCTAAGGCGTTGCGTTCAGGTCGCAGTCTCCCCTGGAGGCGTGGGTTCGAATACCGCCTCAGACAGAGCCCATTGAAAGTACCAAGCAAAAACAAAGCCAACACAGTCAAGAGAGCATTACCAGTTGCCAGGATGGCAGAGCGGTCTAAGGCGCTGCGTTCAGGTCGCAGTCTCCCCAGGAGGCGTGGGTTCGAATCCCGCCTCAGACAGAGCCCATTGAAAGTACCAAGCAATAACAAAGGAAACACGGTCAAGAGAGCATTACCAGTTGCCAGGATGGCGGAGCGGTCTAAGGCGTTGCGTTCAGGTCGCAGTCTCCCCAGGAGGCGTGGGTTCGAATCCCACCTCAGACAGTGCCCATTGAAAGTACCAAGCAAGAACAAAGTAAACACAGTCAAGAGAGCATTACCAGTTGCCAGGATGGCGGAGCGGTCTAAAGCGTTGCGTTCAGGTCGCAGTCTCCCCAGGAAGCGTGGGTTCGAATCCCACCTCAGACAGAGCCCATTGAAAGTACCAAGCAAGAACAAAGCAAACACATTCAAGAGAGCATTACCAGGTGCCAGGATGGCGGAGCGGTCTAAGGCGTTGCGTTCAGGTCGCAGTCTCCCCAGGAGGCGTGGGTTCGAATCCCGCCTCAGACAGAGCCCATTGAAAGTACCAAGCAAGAACAAAGCAAGCACATTCAAGAGAGCATTACCAGGTGCCAGGATGGCGGAGCGGTCTAAGGCGTTGTGTTCAGGTCGCAGTCTCCCCAGGAGGCGTGGGTTTGAATCCCACCTCAGACAGTGCCCATTGAAAGTACCAAGCAAGAACAAAGCAAACACAGTCAAGAGATCATTACCAGTTGCCAGGATGGCGGAGCGGTCTAAGGCGCTCCGTTCAGGTCGCAGTCTCCCCAGGAGGCGTGGGTTCGAATCCCACCTCAGACAGTGCCCATTGAAAGTACCAAGCAAGAACAAAGCAAACACAGTCAAGAGAGCATTACCAGTTGCCAGGATGGTGGAGCGGTCTAAGGCGTTGCGTTGAGGTCGCAGTCTCCCCAGGAGGCGTGGGTTCGAACCCCACCTCAGACAGTGCCCATTGAAACTACCAAGCAAGAACAAAGCAAACACAGTCAAGAGAGCATTACCAGTTGCCTGGATGGCGGAGCGGTCTAAGGCGTTGAGTTCAGGTCGCAGTCTCCCAAGGAGGCGTGGGTTCGAATCCCACCTCAGACAGAGCCCATTGAATGTACCAAGCAAGAACAAAGCAAACACATTCAAGAGAGCATTACCAGGTGCCAGGATGGCGGAGCGGTCAAAGGCGTTGCGTTCAGGTCGCAGTCTCCCCAGGAGGCGTGGGTTCGAATCCCACCTCAGACAGAGCCCATTGAAAGTACCAAGCAAGAACAAAGCAAACACATTCAAGAGAGCATTACCAGGTGCCAGGATGGCGGAGCGGTCTAAGGCGTTGCGTTCAGGTCGCAGTCTCCCCAAGAGGCGTGGGTTCGAATCCCACCTCAGACAGAGCCCATTGAAATTACCAAGCAAGAACAAAGGAAACACAGTAAAGAGAGCATTACCAGGTGCCAGGATGGCGGAGCGGTCTAAGGCGTTGCGTTCAGGTCGCAGTCTCCCCAGGAGGCGTGGGTTCGAATCCCACCTCAGACAGTGCCCATTGAAAGTACCAAGCAAGAACAAAGCAAACACAGTCAAGAGAGCATTACGATGGCGGAGCGGTCTAAGGCGTTGCGTTCAGGTCGCAGTCTCCCCAGGAGGCGTGTGTTCGAATCCCACCTCAGACAGAGCCCATTGAAAGTACCAAGCAATAACAAAGGAAACACGGTCAAGAGAGCATTACCAGTTGCCAGGATGGCGGTGCGGTCTAAGGCGTTGCGTTCAGGTCGCAGTCTCCCCAGGAGGCGTGGGTTCGAATCCCACCTCAGACAGAGCCCATTGAAAGTACCAAGCAAGAACAGCGCAAACACAGTCAAGAGAGCATTACCAGATGATAAGATGGCAGAGCGGTCTCAGGCGTTGCGTTCAGGTCGCAGTAGCCCCAGGAGGCGTGGGTTCGAATCCCACCTCAGACAGAGCCCATTGAAAGTACCAAGCAAGAACAAAGCAAACACAGCCAAGAGAGCATTACCAGTTGCCAGGATGGTGGAGCGGTCTAAGGCGTTGCGTTCAGGTCGCAGTCTCCCCAGGAGGCGTGGGTTCGAATCCCACCTCAGACAGTGCCCATTGAAACTACAAAGCAAGAACAAAGCAAACACAGTCAAGAGAGCATTACCAGTTGCCAGGATGGCGGAGCGGTCTAAGGCGTTGCGTTCAGGTCGCAGTCTCCCAAGGAGGCGTGGGTTCGAATCCCACCTCAGACAGAGCCCATTGAATGTACCAAGCAAGAACAAAGCAAACACATTCAAGAGAGCATTACCAGGTGCCAGGTTGGCGGAGCGGTCTAAGGCGTTGCGTTCAGGTCGCAGTCTCCCCAGGAGGCGTGGGTTCGAATCCCACCTCAGACAGAGCCCATTGAATGTACCAAGCAAGAACAAAGCAAACACATTCAAGAGAGCTTTACCAGGTGCCAGGATGGCGGAGCGGTCTAAGGCGTTGCGTTCAGGTCGCAGTCTCCCCAGGAGGCGTGGGTTCGAATCCCACCTCAGACAGAGCCCATTTAAAGTACCAAGCAAGAACAAAGCAAACACAGTAAAGAGAGCATTACCAGTTGCCAGGATGGCGGAGCGTTCTAAGGCGTTGCGTTCAGGTCGCAGTCTCCCCAGGAGGTGTGGGTTCGAATCCCGCCTCAGACAGAGCCCATTGAAAGTACCAAGCAAGAACAAAGCCAACACATTCAAGAGAGCATTACCAGGTGCTAGGATGGCGGAGCGGTCTAAGGCGTTGCGTTCAGGTCGCAGTCTCCCCAGGAGGCGTGGGTTCGAATCCCGCCTCAGAAAGAGCCCATTGAAAGTACCAAGCAAGAACAAAGCAAACACAGTGAAGAGAGCATTACCAGTTGCCAGGATTGCAGAGCGGTCTAAGGCGTTGCGTTCAGGTCGCAGTCTCCCCAGGAGGCGTGGGTTCGAATCCCACCTCAGACAGAGCCCATTGAAATTACGAAGCAAGAACAAAGGAAACACAGTAAAGAGAGCATTACCAGGTGCCAGGATGGCGGAGCGGTCTAAGGCGTTGCGTTCAGGTCGCAGTCTCCCCAGGAGGCGTGGGTTCGAATCCCACCTCAGACAGAGCCCATTGAAATTACGAAGCAAGAACAAAGGAAACACAGTAAAGAGAGCATTACCAGGTGCCAGGATGGCGGAGCGGTCTAAGGCGTTGCGTTCAGGTCGCAGTCTCCCCAGGAGGCGTGGGTTCGAATCCCACCTCAGACAGTGCCCATTGAAAGTACCAAGCAAGAACAAATCAAACACAGTCAAGAGAGCATTACCAGGTGCCAGGATGGCGGAGCGGTCTAAGGCGTTGCGTTCAGGTCGCAGTCTCCCCAGGAGGCGTGGGTTCGAATACCACCTCAGACAGAGCCCATTGAAAGTACCAAGCAAGAACAAAGCAAACACATTCAAGAGAGCATTACCAGGTGCCAGGATGGCGGAGCGGTCTAAGGCGTTGCGTTCAGGTCGCAGTCTCCCCAGGAGGCGTGGGTTCGAATCCCGCCTCAGAAAGAGCCCATTGAAAGTACCAAGCAAGAACAAAGCAAACACATTCAAGAGAGCATTACCAGGTGCCAGGATGGCGGAGCGGTCTAAGGCGTTGCGTTCAGGTCGCAGTCTCCCCAGGAGGCGTGGGTTCGAATCCCACCTCAGACAGAGCCCATTGAAAGTACCAAGCAAGAACAAAGCAAACACATTCAAGAGAGCATTACCAGGTGCCAGGATGGCGGAGCGGTCTAAGGCGTTGCGTTCAGGTCGCAGTCTCCCCAGGAGGCGTGGTTTAGAATCCCGCCTAAGACAGAGCCCATTGAAAGTACCAAGCAAGAACAAAGCAAACACATTCAAGAGAGCATTACCAGGTGCCAGGATGGCGGAGCGGTCTAAGGCGTTGCGTTCAGGTCGCAGTCTCCCCAGGAGGCGTGGGTTCGAATCCCACCTCAGACAGAGCCCATTGAAAGTACCAAGCAAGAACAAAGCAAACACATTCAAGAGAGCATTACCAGGTGCCAGGATGGCGGAGCGGTCTAAGGCGTTGCGTTCAGGTCGCAGTCTCCCCAGGAGGCGTGGGTTCGAATCCCACCTCAGACAGAGCCCATTGAAAGTACCAAGCAAGAACAAAGCAAACACATTCAAGAGAGCATTACCAGGTGCCAGGATGGCGGAGCGGTCTAAGGCGTTGCGTTCAGGTCGCAGTCTCCCCAGGAGGCGTGGGTTCGAATCCCACCTCAGACAGAGCCCATTTAAAGTACCAAGCAAGAACAAAGCAAACACATTCAAGAGAGCATTACCAGGTGCCAGGATGGCGGAGCGGTCTAAGGCGTTGCGTTCAGGTCGCAGTCTCCCCAGGAGGCGTGGGTTCGAATCCCACCTCAGACAGAGCCCATTGAAATTACGAAGCAAGAACAAAGGAAACACAGTAAAGAGAGCATTACCAGGTGCCAGGATGGCGGAGCGGTCTAAGGCGTTGCGTTCAGGTCGCAGTCTCCCCAGGAGGCGTGGGTTCGAATCCCACCTCAGACAGTGCCCATTGAAAGTACCAAGCAAGAACAAATCAAACACAGTCAAGAGAGCATTACCAGGTGCCAGGATGGCGGAGCGGTCTAAGGCGTTGCGTTGAGGTCGCAGTCTCCCCAGGAGGCGTGGGTTCGAATACCACCTCAGACAGAGCCCATTGAAAGTACCAAGCAAGAACAAAGCAAACACATTCAAGAGAGCATTACCAGGTGCCAGGATGGCGGAGCGGTCTAAGGCGTTGCGTTCAGGTCGCAGTCTCCCCAGGAGGCGTGGGTTCGAATCCCGCCTCAGAAAGAGCCCATTGAAAGTACCAAGCAAGAACAAAGCAAACACAGTCAAGAGAGCAGTACCAGTTGCCAGGATTGCAGAGCGGTCTAAGGCGTTGCGTTCAGGTCGCAGTCTCCCCAGGAGGCGTGGGTTCGAATCCCGCCTCAGACAGAGCCCATTGAAAGTACCAAGCAATAACAAAGGAAACACGGTCAAGAGAGCATTACCAGTTGCCAGGATGGCGGAGCGGTCTAAAGCGTTGCGTTCAGGTCGCAGTCTCCCCAGGAAGCGTGGGTTCGAATCCCACCTCAGACAGAGCCCATTGAAAGTACCAAGCAAGAACAAAGCAAACACATTCAAGAGAGCATTACCAGGTGCCAGAATGGCGGAGCGGTCTAAGGCGTTGCGTTTAGGTCGCAGTCTCCCCAGGAGGTGTGGGTTCGAATCCCACCTCAGACAGAGCCAATTGAAAGTACCAAGTGAGAACAAAGGAAACACAGTAAAGAGAGCATTACCAGTTGCCAGGATGGTGGAGCGGTCTAAGGCGTTGCGTTCAGGTCGTAGTCTCCCCAGGAGGCGTGGGTTCGAATCCCGCCTCAGACAGAGCCCATTGAAAGTACCAAGCAAGAACAAAGCAAGCACATTCAAGAGAGCATTACCAGGTGCCAGGATGGCGGAGCGGTCTAAGGCGTTGCGTTCAGGTCGCAGTCTCCCCAGGAAGCGTGGGTTCGAATCCCACCTCAGACAGTGCCCATTGAAAGTACCAAGCAAGAACAAAGTAAACACAGTCAAGAGAGCATTACCAGTTGCCAGGATGGCGGAGCGGTCTAAAGCGTTGCGTTCAGGTCGCAGTCTCCCCTGGAGGCGTGGGTTCGAATACCGCCTCAGACAGAGCCCATTGAAAGTACCAAGCAAAAACAAAGCCAACACAGTCAAGAGAGCATTACCAGTTGCCAGGATGGCAGAGCGGTCTAAGGCGTTGTGTTCAGGTCGCAGTCTCCCCAGGAGGCGTGGGTTTGAATCGCACCTCAGACAGTGCCCATTGAAAGTACCAAGCAAGAACAAAGCAATCACAGTCAAGAGAGCATTACCAGTTGCCAGGATGGCGGAGCGGTCTAAGGCGCTGCGTTCAGGTCGCAGTCTCCCCAGGAGGCGTGTGTTCGAATCCCACCTCAGACAGTGCCCATTGAAAGTACCAAGCAAGAACAAAGCAAACACAGTCAAGAGAGCATTACCAGTTGCCAGGATGGTGGAGCGGTCTAAGGCGTTGCGTTGAGGTCGCAGTCTCCCCAGGAGGCGTGGGTTCGAACCCCACCTCAGACCGTGCCCATTGAAACTACCAAGCAAGAACAAAGCAAACACAGTCAAGAGAGCATTACCAGTTGCCTGGATGGCGGAGCGGTCTAAGGCGTTGAGTTCAGGTCGCAGTCTCCCAAGGAGGCGTGGGTTCGAATCCCACCTCAGACAGAGCCCATTGAATGTACCAAGCAAGAACAAAGCAAACACATTCAAGAGAGCATTACCAGGTGCCAGGATGGCGGAGCGGTCTAAGGCGTTGCGTTCAGGTCGCAGTCTCCCCAGGAGGCGTGGGTTCGAATCCCACCTCAGACAGAGCCCATTGAAAGTACCAAGCAAGAACAAAGCAAACACATTCAAGAGAGCATTACCAGGTGCCAGGATGGCGGAGCGGTCTAAGGCGTTGCGTTCAGGTCGCAGTCTCCCCAGGAGGCGTGGGTTCGAATCCCACCTCAGACAGAGCCCATTGAAAGTACCAAGCAAGAACAAAGCAAACACATTCAAGAGAGCATTACCAGGTGCCAGGATGGCGGAGCGGTCTAAGGCGTTGCGTTCAGGTCGCAGTCTCCCCAGGAGGCGTGGGTTCGAATCCCACCTCAGACAGTGCCCATTGAAAGTACCAAGCAAGAACAAAGTAAACACAGTCAAGAGAGCATTACCAGTTGCCAGGATGGCGGAGCGGTCTAAAGCGTTGCGTTCAGGTCGCAGTCTCCCCAGGAAGCGTGGGTTCGAATCCCACCTCAGACAGAGCCCATTGAAAGTACCAAGCAAGAACAAAGCAAACACATTCAAGAGAGCATTACCAGGTGCCAGGATGGCGGAGCGGTCTAAGGCGTTGCGTTCAGGTCGCAGTCTCCCCAGGAGGCGTGGGTTTGAATCCCACCTCAGACAGTGCCCATTGAAAGTACCAAGCAAGAACAAAGCAAACACAGTCAAGAGATCATTACCAGTTGCCAGGATGGCGGAGCGGTCTAAGGCGCTGCGTTCAGGTCGCAGTCTCCCCAGGAGGCGTGGGTTCGAATCCCACCTCAGACAGTGCCCATTGAAAGTACCAAGCAAGAACAAAGCAAACACAGTCAAGAGAGCATTACCAGTTGCCAGGATGGTGGAGCGGTCTAAGGCGTTGCGTTGAGGTCGCAGTCTCCCCAGGAGGCGTGGGTTCGAACCCCACCTCAGACAGTGCCCATTGAAACTACCAAGCAAGAACAAAGCAAACACAGTCAAGAGAGCATTACCAGTTGCCTGGATGGCGGAGCGGTCTAAGGCGTTGAGTTCAGGTCGCAGTCTCCCAAGGAGGCGTGGGTTCGAATCCCACCTCAGACAGAGCCCATTGAATGTACCAAGCAAGAACAAAGCAAACACATTCAAGAGAGCATTACCAGGTGCCAGGATGGCGGAGCGGTCAAAGGCGTTGCGTTCAGGTCGCAGTCTCCCCAGGAGGCGTGGGTTCGAATCCCACCTCAGACAGAGCCCATTGAAAGTACCAAGCAAGAACAAAGCAAACACATTCAAGAGAGCATTACCAGGTGCCAGGATGGCGGAGCGGTCTAAGGCGTTGCGTTCAGGTCGCAGTCTCCCCAAGAGGCGTGGGTTCGAATCCCACCTCAGACAGAGCCCATTGAAATTACCAAGCAAGAACAAAGGAAACACAGTAAAGAGAGCATTACCAGGTGCCAGGATGGCGGAGCGGTCTAAGGCGTTGCGTTCAGGTCGCAGTCTCCCCAGGAGGCGTGGGTTCGAATCCCACCTCAGACAGTGCCCATTGAAAGTACCAAGCAAGAACAAAGCAAACACAGTCAAGAGAGCATTACGATGGCGGAGCGGTCTAAGGCGTTGCGTTCAGGTCGCAGTCTCCCCAGGAGGCGTGTGTTCGAATCCCACCTCAGACAGAGCCCATTGAAAGTACCAAGCAAAAACAAAGGAAACACGGTCAAGAGAGCATTACCAGTTGCCAGGATGGCGGAGCGGTCTAAGGCGTTGCGTTCAGGTCGCAGTCTCCCCAGGAGGCGTGTGTTCGAATCCCACCTCAGACAGAGCCCATTGAAAGTACCAAGCAATAACAAAGGAAACACGGTCAAGAGAGCATTACCAGTTGCCAGGATGGCGGTGCGGTCTAAGGCGTTGCGTTCAGGTCGCAGTCTCCCCAGGAGGCGTGGGTTCGAATCCCACCTCAGACAGAGCCCATTGAAAGTACCAAGCAAGAACAGCGCAAACACAGTCAAGAGAGCATTACCAGATGATAAGATGGCAGAGCGGTCTCAGGCGTTGCGTTCAGGTCGCAGTAGCCCCAGGAGGCGTGGGTTCGAATCCCACCTCAGACAGAGCCCATTGAAAGTACCAAGCAAGAACAAAGCAAACACAGTCAAGAGAGCATTACCAGTTGCCAGGATGGTGGAGCGGTCTAAGGCGTTGCGTTCAGGTCGCAGTCTCCCCAGGAGGCGTGGGTTCGAATCCCACCTCAGACAGTGCCCATTGAAACTACAAAGCAAGAACAAAGCAAACACAGTCAAGAGAGCATTACCAGTTGCCAGGATGGCGGAGCGGTCTAAGGCGTTGCGTTCAGGTCGCAGTCTCCCAAGGAGGCGTGGGTTCGAATCCCACCTCAGACAGAGCCCATTGAATGTACCAAGCAAGAACAAAGCAAACACATTCAAGAGAGCATTACCAGGTGCCAGGTTGGCGGAGCGGTCTAAGGCGTTGCGTTCAGGTCGCAGTCTCCCCAGGAGGCGTGGGTTCGAATCCCACCTCAGACAGAGCCCATTGAATGTACCAAGCAAGAACAAAGCAAACACATTCAAGAGAGCTTTACCAGGTGCCAGGATGGCGGAGCGGTCTAAGGCGTTGCGTTCAGGTCGCAGTCTCCCCAGGAGGCGTGGGTTCGAATCCCACCTCAGACAGAGCCCATTTAAAGTACCAAGCAAGAACAAAGCAAACACAGTAAAGAGAGCATTACCAGTTGCCAGGATGGCGGAGCGTTCTAAGGCGTTGCGTTCAGGTCGCAGTCTCCCCAGGAGGTGTGGGTTCGAATCCCGCCTCAGACAGAGCCCATTGAAAGTACCAAGCAAGAACAAAGCCAACACATTCAAGAGAGCATTACCAGGTGCTAGGATGGCGGAGCGGTCTAAGGCGTTGCGTTCAGGTCGCAGTCTCCCCAGGAGGCGTGGGTTCGAATCCCGCCTCAGAAAGAGCCCATTGAAAGTACCAAGCAAGAACAAAGCAAACACAGTGAAGAGAGCATTACCAGTTGCCAGGATTGCAGAGCGGTCTAAGGCGTTGCGTTCAGGTCGCAGTCTCCCCTGGAGGCGTGGGTTCGAATCCCACCTCAGACAGAGCCCATTGAAAGTACCAAGCAAGAACAGAGCAAACACAGTCAAGAGAGCATTACCAGTTGCCAGGATGGCGGAGCGGTCTAAGGCGTTGCGTTCAGGTCGCAGTCTCCCAAGGAGGCGTGGGTTCGAATCCCACCTCAGACAGAGCCCATTGAATGTACCAAGCAAGAACAAAGGAAACACGGTCAAGAGAGCATTACCAGTTGCCAGGATGGCGGAGCGGTCTAAGGCGTTGCGTTCAGGTCGCAGTCTCCCCAGGAGGCGTGGGTTCGAATCCCACCTCAGACAGTGCCCATTGAAAGTACCAAGCAAGAACAAAGTAAACACAGTCAAGAGAGCATTACCAGTTGCCAGGATGGCGGAGCGGTCTAAAGCGTTGCGTTCAGGTCGCAGTCTCCCCAGGAAGCGTGGGTTCGAATCCCACCTCAGACAGAGCCCATTGAAAGTACCAAGCAAGAACAAAGCAAACACATTCAAGAGAGCATTACCAGGTGCCAGGATGGCGGAGCGGTCTAAGGCGTTGCGTTCAGGTCGCAGTCTCCCCAGGAGGCGTGGGTTCGAATCCCGCCTCAGACAGAGCCCATTGAAAGTACCAAGCAAGAACAAAGCAAGCACATTCAAGAGAGCATTACCAGGTGCCAGGATGGCGGAGCGGTCTAAGGCGTTGTGTTCAGGTCGCAGTCTCCCCAGGAGGCGTGGGTTTGAATCCCACCTCAGACAGTGCCCATTGAAAGTACCAAGCAAGAACAAAGCAAACACAGTCAAGAGATCATTACCAGTTGCCAGGATGGCGGAGCGGTCTAAGGCGCTGCGTTCAGGTCGCAGTCTCCCCAGGAGGCGTGGGTTCGAATCCCACCTCAGACAGAGCCCATTGAAAGTACCAAGCAAGAACAAAGCAAACACATTCAAGAGAGCATTACCAGGTGCCAGGATGGCGGAGCGGTCTAAGGCGTTGCGTTCAGGTCGCAGTCTCCCCAGGAGGCGTGGGTTCGAATCCCACCTCAGACAGAGCCCATTTAAAGTACCAAGCAAGAACAAAGCAAACACATTCAAGAGAGCATTACCAGGTGCCAGGATGGCGGAGCGGTCTAAGGCGTTGCGTTCAGGTCGCAGTCTCCCCAGGAGGCGTGGGTTCGAATCCCACCTCAGACAGAGCCCATTGAAATTACGAAGCAAGAACAAAGGAAACACAGTAAAGAGAGCATTACCAGGTGCCAGGATGGCGGAGCGGTCTAAGGCGTTGCGTTCAGGTCGCAGTCTCCCCAGGAGGCGTGGGTTCGAATCCCACCTCAGACAGAGCCCATTGAAATTACGAAGCAAGAACAAAGGAAACACAGTAAAGAGAGCATTACCAGGTGCCAGGATGGCGGAGCGGTCTAAGGCGTTGCGTTCAGGTCGCAGTCTCCCCAGGAGGCGTGGGTTCGAATCCCACCTCAGACAGTGCCCATTGAAAGTACCAAGCAAGAACAAATCAAACACAGTCAAGAGAGCATTACCAGGTGCCAGGATGGCGGAGCGGTCTAAGGCGTTGCGTTCAGGTCGCAGTCTCCCCAGGAGGCGTGGGTTCGAATACCACCTCAGACAGAGCCCATTGAAAGTACCAAGCAAGAACAAAGCAAACACATTCAAGAGAGCATTACCAGGTGCCAGGATGGCGGAGCGGTCTAAGGCGTTGCGTTCAGGTCGCAGTCTCCCCAGGAGGCGTGGGTTCGAATCCCGCCTCAGAAAGAGCCCATTGAAAGTACCAAGCAAGAACAAAGCAAACACATTCAAGAGAGCATTACCAGGTGCCAGGATGGCGGAGCGGTCTAAGGCGTTGCGTTCAGGTCGCAGTCTCCCCAGGAGGCGTGGGTTCGAATCCCACCTCAGACAGAGCCCATTGAAAGTACCAAGCAAGAACAAAGCAAACACATTCAAGAGAGCATTACCAGGTGCCAGGATGGCGGAGCGGTCTAAGGCGTTGCGTTCAGGTCGCAGTCTCCCCAGGAGGCGTGGTTTAGAATCCCGCCTAAGACAGAGCCCATTGAAAGTACCAAGCAAGAACAAAGCAAACACATTCAAGAGAGCATTACCAGGTGCCAGGATGGCGGAGCGGTCTAAGGCGTTGCGTTCAGGTCGCAGTCTCCCCAGGAGGCGTGGGTTCGAATCCCACCTCAGACAGAGCCCATTGAAAGTACCAAGCAAGAACAAAGCAAACACATTCAAGAGAGCATTACCAGGTGCCAGGATGGCGGAGCGGTCTAAGGCGTTGCGTTCAGGTCGCAGTCTCCCCAGGAGGCGTGGGTTCGAATCCCACCTCAGACAGAGCCCATTGAAAGTACCAAGCAAGAACAAAGCAAACACATTCAAGAGAGCATTACCAGGTGCCAGGATGGCGGAGCGGTCTAAGGCGTTGCGTTCAGGTCGCAGTCTCCCCAGGAGGCGTGGGTTCGAATCCCACCTCAGACAGAGCCCATTTAAAGTACCAAGCAAGAACAAAGCAAACACATTCAAGAGAGCATTACCAGGTGCCAGGATGGCGGAGCGGTCTAAGGCGTTGCGTTCAGGTCGCAGTCTCCCCAGGAGGCGTGGGTTCGAATCCCACCTCAGACAGAGCCCATTGAAATTACGAAGCAAGAACAAAGGAAACACAGTAAAGAGAGCATTACCAGGTGCCAGGATGGCGGAGCGGTCTAAGGCGTTGCGTTCAGGTCGCAGTCTCCCCAGGAGGCGTGGGTTCGAATCCCACCTCAGACAGTGCCCATTGAAACTACCAAGCAAGAACAAAGCAAACACAGTCAAGAGAGCATTACCAGTTGCCTGGATGGCGGAGCGGTCTAAGGCGTTGAGTTCAGGTCGCAGTCTCCCAAGGAGGCGTGGGTTCGAATCCCACCTCAGACAGAGCCCATTGAATGTACCAAGCAAGAACAAAGCAAACACATTCAAGAGAGCATTACCAGGTGCCAGGATGGCGGAGCGGTCAAAGGCGTTGCGTTCAGGTCGCAGTCTCCCCAGGAGGCGTGGGTTCGAATCCCACCTCAGACAGAGCCCATTGAAAGTACCAAGCAAGAACAAAGCAAACACATTCAAGAGAGCATTACCAGGTGCCAGGATGGCGGAGCGGTCTAAGGCGTTGCGTTCAGGTCGCAGTCTCCCCAAGAGGCGTGGGTTCGAATCCCACCTCAGACAGAGCCCATTGAAATTACCAAGCAAGAACAAAGGAAACACAGTAAAGAGAGCATTACCAGGTGCCAGGATGGCGGAGCGGTCTAAGGCGTTGCGTTCAGGTCGCAGTCTCCCCAGGAGGCGTGGGTTCGAATCCCACCTCAGACAGTGCCCATTGAAAGTACCAAGCAAGAACAAAGCAAACACAGTCAAGAGAGCATTACGATGGCGGAGCGGTCTAAGGCGTTGCGTTCAGGTCGCAGTCTCCCCAGGAGGCGTGTGTTCGAATCCCACCTCAGACAGAGCCCATTGAAAGTACCAAGCAAAAACAAAGGAAACACGGTCAAGAGAGCATTACCAGTTGCCAGGATGGCGGAGCGGTCTAAGGCGTTGCGTTCAGGTCGCAGTCTCCCCAGGAGGCGTGTGTTCGAATCCCACCTCAGACAGAGCCCATTGAAAGTACCAAGCAATAACAAAGGAAACACGGTCAAGAGAGCATTACCAGTTGCCAGGATGGCGGTGCGGTCTAAGGCGTTGCGTTCAGGTCGCAGTCTCCCCAGGAGGCGTGGGTTCGAATCCCACCTCAGACAGAGCCCATTGAAAGTACCAAGCAAGAACAGCGCAAACACAGTCAAGAGAGCATTACCAGATGATAAGATGGCAGAGCGGTCTCAGGCGTTGCGTTCAGGTCGCAGTAGCCCCAGGAGGCGTGGGTTCGAATCCCACCTCAGACAGAGCCCATTGAAAGTACCAAGCAAGAACAAAGCAAACACAGTCAAGAGAGCATTACCAGTTGCCAGGATGGTGGAGCGGTCTAAGGCGTTGCGTTCAGGTCGCAGTCTCCCCAGGAGGCGTGGGTTCGAATCCCACCTCAGACAGTGCCCATTGAAACTACAAAGCAAGAACAAAGCAAACACAGTCAAGAGAGCATTACCAGTTGCCAGGATGGCGGAGCGGTCTAAGGCGTTGCGTTCAGGTCGCAGTCTCCCAAGGAGGCGTGGGTTCGAATCCCACCTCAGACAGAGCCCATTGAATGTACCAAGCAAGAACAAAGCAAACACATTCAAGAGAGCATTACCAGGTGCCAGGTTGGCGGAGCGGTCTAAGGCGTTGCGTTCAGGTCGCAGTCTCCCCAGGAGGCGTGGGTTCGAATCCCACCTCAGACAGAGCCCATTGAATGTACCAAGCAAGAACAAAGCAAACACATTCAAGAGAGCTTTACCAGGTGCCAGGATGGCGGAGCGGTCTAAGGCGTTGCGTTCAGGTCGCAGTCTCCCCAGGAGGCGTGGGTTCGAATCCCACCTCAGACAGAGCCCATTTAAAGTACCAAGCAAGAACAAAGCAAACACAGTAAAGAGAGCATTACCAGTTGCCAGGATGGCGGAGCGTTCTAAGGCGTTGCGTTCAGGTCGCAGTCTCCCCAGGAGGTGTGGGTTCGAATCCCGCCTCAGACAGAGCCCATTGAAAGTACCAAGCAAGAACAAAGCCAACACATTCAAGAGAGCATTACCAGGTGCTAGGATGGCGGAGCGGTCTAAGGCGTTGCGTTCAGGTCGCAGTCTCCCCAGGAGGCGTGGGTTCGAATCCCGCCTCAGAAAGAGCCCATTGAAAGTACCAAGCAAGAACAAAGCAAACACAGTGAAGAGAGCATTACCAGTTGCCAGGATTGCAGAGCGGTCTAAGGCGTTGCGTTCAGGTCGCAGTCTCCCCTGGAGGCGTGGGTTCGAATCCCACCTCAGACAGAGCCCATTGAAAGTACCAAGCAAGAACAGAGCAAACACAGTCAAGAGAGCATTACCAGTTGCCAGGATGGCGGAGCGGTCTAAGGCGTTGCGTTCAGGTCGCAGTCTCCCAAGGAGGCGTGGGTTCGAATCCCACCTCAGACAGAGCCCATTGAATGTACCAAGCAAGAACAAAGGAAACACGGTCAAGAGAGCATTACCAGTTGCCAGGATGGCGGAGCGGTCTAAGGCGTTGCGTTCAGGTCGCAGTCTCCCCAGGAGGCGTGGGTTCGAATCCCACCTCAGACAGTGCCCATTGAAAGTACCAAGCAAGAACAAAGTAAACACAGTCAAGAGAGCATTACCAGTTGCCAGGATGGCGGAGCGGTCTAAAGCGTTGCGTTCAGGTCGCAGTCTCCCCAGGAAGCGTGGGTTCGAATCCCACCTCAGACAGAGCCCATTGAAAGTACCAAGCAAGAACAAAGCAAACACATTCAAGAGAGCATTACCAGGTGCCAGGATGGCGGAGCGGTCTAAGGCGTTGCGTTCAGGTCGCAGTCTCCCCAGGAGGCGTGGGTTCGAATCCCGCCTCAGACAGAGCCCATTGAAAGTACCAAGCAAGAACAAAGCAAGCACATTCAAGAGAGCATTACCAGGTGCCAGGATGGCGGAGCGGTCTAAGGCGTTGTGTTCAGGTCGCAGTCTCCCCAGGAGGCGTGGGTTTGAATCCCACCTCAGACAGTGCCCATTGAAAGTACCAAGCAAGAACAAAGCAAACACAGTCAAGAGATCATTACCAGTTGCCAGGATGGCGGAGCGGTCTAAGGCGCTGCGTTCAGGTCGCAGTCTCCCCAGGAGGCGTGGGTTCGAATCCCACCTCAGACAGAGCCCATTGAAAGTACCAAGCAAGAACAAAGCAAACACATTCAAGAGAGCATTACCAGGTGCCAGGATGGCGGAGCGGTCTAAGGCGTTGCGTTCAGGTCGCAGTCTCCCCAGGAGGCGTGGGTTCGAATCCCACCTCAGACAGAGCCCATTTAAAGTACCAAGCAAGAACAAAGCAAACACATTCAAGAGAGCATTACCAGGTGCCAGGATGGCGGAGCGGTCTAAGGCGTTGCGTTCAGGTCGCAGTCTCCCCAGGAGGCGTGGGTTCGAATCCCACCTCAGACAGAGCCCATTGAAATTACGAAGCAAGAACAAAGGAAACACAGTAAAGAGAGCATTACCAGGTGCCAGGATGGCGGAGCGGTCTAAGGCGTTGCGTTCAGGTCGCAGTCTCCCCAGGAGGCGTGGGTTCGAATCCCACCTCAGACAGAGCCCATTGAAATTACGAAGCAAGAACAAAGGAAACACAGTAAAGAGAGCATTACCAGGTGCCAGGATGGCGGAGCGGTCTAAGGCGTTGCGTTCAGGTCGCAGTCTCCCCAGGAGGCGTGGGTTCGAATCCCACCTCAGACAGTGCCCATTGAAAGTACCAAGCAAGAACAAATCAAACACAGTCAAGAGAGCATTACCAGGTGCCAGGATGGCGGAGCGGTCTAAGGCGTTGCGTTCAGGTCGCAGTCTCCCCAGGAGGCGTGGGTTCGAATACCACCTCAGACAGAGCCCATTGAAAGTACCAAGCAAGAACAAAGCAAACACATTCAAGAGAGCATTACCAGGTGCCAGGATGGCGGAGCGGTCTAAGGCGTTGCGTTCAGGTCGCAGTCTCCCCAGGAGGCGTGGGTTCGAATCCCGCCTCAGAAAGAGCCCATTGAAAGTACCAAGCAAGAACAAAGCAAACACATTCAAGAGAGCATTACCAGGTGCCAGGATGGCGGAGCGGTCTAAGGCGTTGCGTTCAGGTCGCAGTCTCCCCAGGAGGCGTGGGTTCGAATCCCACCTCAGACAGAGCCCATTGAAAGTACCAAGCAAGAACAAAGCAAACACATTCAAGAGAGCATTACCAGGTGCCAGGATGGCGGAGCGGTCTAAGGCGTTGCGTTCAGGTCGCAGTCTCCCCAGGAGGCGTGGTTTAGAATCCCGCCTAAGACAGAGCCCATTGAAAGTACCAAGCAAGAACAAAGCAAACACATTCAAGAGAGCATTACCAGGTGCCAGGATGGCGGAGCGGTCTAAGGCGTTGCGTTCAGGTCGCAGTCTCCCCAGGAGGCGTGGGTTCGAATCCCACCTCAGACAGAGCCCATTGAAAGTACCAAGCAAGAACAAAGCAAACACATTCAAGAGAGCATTACCAGGTGCCAGGATGGCGGAGCGGTCTAAGGCGTTGCGTTCAGGTCGCAGTCTCCCCAGGAGGCGTGGGTTCGAATCCCACCTCAGACAGAGCCCATTGAAAGTACCAAGCAAGAACAAAGCAAACACATTCAAGAGAGCATTACCAGGTGCCAGGATGGCGGAGCGGTCTAAGGCGTTGCGTTCAGGTCGCAGTCTCCCCAGGAGGCGTGGGTTCGAATCCCACCTCAGACAGAGCCCATTTAAAGTACCAAGCAAGAACAAAGCAAACACATTCAAGAGAGCATTACCAGGTGCCAGGATGGCGGAGCGGTCTAAGGCGTTGCGTTCAGGTCGCAGTCTCCCCAGGAGGCGTGGGTTCGAATCCCACCTCAGACAGAGCCCATTGAAATTACGAAGCAAGAACAAAGGAAACACAGTAAAGAGAGCATTACCAGGTGCCAGGATGGCGGAGCGGTCTAAGGCGTTGCGTTCAGGTCGCAGTCTCCCCAGGAGGCGTGGGTTCGAATCCCACCTCAGACAGTGCCCATTGAAAGTACCAAGCAAGAACAAATCAAACACAGTCAAGAGAGCATTACCAGGTGCCAGGATGGCGGAGCGGTCTAAGGCGTTGCGTTGAGGTCGCAGTCTCCCCAGGAGGCGTGGGTTCGAATACCACCTCAGACAGAGCCCATTGAAAGTACCAAGCAAGAACAAAGCAAACACATTCAAGAGAGCATTACCAGGTGCCAGGATGGCGGAGCGGTCTAAGGCGTTGCGTTCAGGTCGCAGTCTCCCCAGGAGGCGTGGGTTCGAATCCCGCCTCAGAAAGAGCCCATTGAAAGTACCAAGCAAGAACAAAGCAAACACAGTCAAGAGAGCAGTACCAGTTGCCAGGATTGCAGAGCGGTCTAAGGCGTTGCGTTCAGGTCGCAGTCTCCCCAGGAGGCGTGGGTTCGAATCCCGCCTCAGACAGAGCCCATTGAAAGTACCAAGCAATAACAAAGGAAACACGGTCAAGAGAGCATTACCAGTTGCCAGGATGGCGGAGCGGTCTAAAGCGTTGCGTTCAGGTCGCAGTCTCCCCAGGAAGCGTGGGTTCGAATCCCACCTCAGACAGAGCCCATTGAAAGTACCAAGCAAGAACAAAGCAAACACATTCAAGAGAGCATTACCAGGTGCCAGAATGGCGGAGCGGTCTAAGGCGTTGCGTTTAGGTCGCAGTCTCCCCAGGAGGTGTGGGTTCGAATCCCACCTCAGACAGAGCCCATTGAAAGTACCAAGTGAGAACAAAGGAAACACAGTAAAGAGAGCATTACCAGTTGCCAGGATGGTGGAGCGGTCTAAGGCGTTGCGTTCAGGTCGTAGTCTCCCCAGGAGGCGTGGGTTCGAATCCCGCCTCAGACAGAGCCCATTGAAAGTACCAAGCAAGAACAAAGCAAGCACATTCAAGAGAGCATTACCAGGTGCCAGGATGGCGGAGCGGTCTAAGGCGTTGCGTTCAGGTCGCAGTCTCCCCAGGAAGCGTGGGTTCGAATCCCACCTCAGACAGTGCCCATTGAAAGTACCAAGCAAGAACAAAGTAAACACAGTCAAGAGAGCATTACCAGTTGCCAGGATGGCGGAGCGGTCTAAAGCGTTGCGTTCAGGTCGCAGTCTCCCCTGGAGGCGTGGGTTCGAATACCGCCTCAGACAGAGCCCATTGAAAGTACCAAGCAAAAACAAAGCCAACACAGTCAAGAGAGCATTACCAGTTGCCAGGATGGCAGAGCGGTCTAAGGCGTTGTGTTCAGGTCGCAGTCTCCCCAGGAGGCGTGGGTTTGAATCGCACCTCAGACAGTGCCCATTGAAAGTACCAAGCAAGAACAAAGCAATCACAGTCAAGAGAGCATTACCAGTTGCCAGGATGGCGGAGCGGTCTAAGGCGCTGCGTTCAGGTCGCAGTCTCCCCAGGAGGCGTGGGTTCGAATCCCACCTCAGACAGTGCCCATTGAAAGTACCAAGCAAGAACAAAGCAAACACAGTCAAGAGAGCATTACCAGTTGCCAGTATGGTGGAGCGGTCTAAGGCGTTGCGTTGAGGTCGCAGTCTCCCCAGGAGGCGTGGGTTCGAACCCCACCTCAGACCGTGCCCATTGAAACTACCAAGCAAGAACAAAGCAAACACAGTCAAGAGAGCATTACCAGTTGCCTGGATGGCGGAGCGGTCTAAGGCGTTGAGTTCAGGTCGCAGTCTCCCAAGGAGGCGTGGGTTCGAATCCCACCTCAGACAGAGCCCATTGAATGTACCAAGCAAGAACAAAGCAAACACATTCAAGAGAGCATTACCAGGTGCCAGGATGGCGGAGCGGTCTAAGGCGTTGCGTTCAGGTCGCAGTCACCCCAGGAGGCGTGGGTTCGAATCCCACCTCAGACAGAGCCCATTGAAAGTACCAAGCAAGAACAAAGCAAACACATTCAAGAGAGCATTACCAGGTGCCAGGATGGCGGAGCGGTCTAAGGCGTTGCGTTCAGGTCGCAGTCTCCCCAGGAGGCGTGGGTTCGAATCCCACCTCAGACAGAGCCCATTTAAAGTACCAAGCAAGAACAAAGCAAACACATTCAAGAGAGCATTACCAGGTGCCAGGATGGCGGAGCGGTCTAAGGCGTTGCGTTCAGGTCGCAGTCTCCCCAGGAGGCGTGGGTTCGAATCCCACCTCAGACAGAGCCCATTGAAATTACGAAGCAAGAACAAAGGAAACACAGTAAAGAGAGCATTACCAGGTGCCAGGATGGCGGAGCGGTCTAAGGCGTTGCGTTCAGGTCGCAGTCTCCCCAGGAGGCGTGGGTTCGAATCCCACCTCAGACAGTGCCCATTGAAAGTACCAAGCAAGAACAAATCAAACACAGTCAAGAGAGCATTACCAGGTGCCAGGATGGCGGAGCGGTCTAAGGCGTTGCGTTGAGGTCGCAGTCTCCCCAGGAGGCGTGGGTTCGAATACCACCTCAGACAGAGCCCATTGAAAGTACCAAGCAAGAACAAAGCAAACACATTCAAGAGAGCATTACCAGGTGCCAGGATGGCGGAGCGGTCTAAGGCGTTGCGTTCAGGTCGCAGTCTCCCCAGGAGGCGTGGGTTCGAATCCCGCCTCAGAAAGAGCCCATTGAAAGTACCAAGCAAGAACAAAGCAAACACAGTCAAGAGAGCAGTACCAGTTGCCAGGATTGCAGAGCGGTCTAAGGCGTTGCGTTCAGGTCGCAGTCTCCCCAGGAGGCGTGGGTTCGAATCCCGCCTCAGACAGAGCCCATTGAAAGTACCAAGCAATAACAAAGGAAACACGGTCAAGAGAGCATTACCAGTTGCCAGGATGGCGGAGCGGTCTAAAGCGTTGCGTTCAGGTCGCAGTCTCCCCAGGAAGCGTGGGTTCGAATCCCACCTCAGACAGAGCCCATTGAAAGTACCAAGCAAGAACAAAGCAAACACATTCAAGAGAGCATTACCAGGTGCCAGAATGGCGGAGCGGTCTAAGGCGTTGCGTTTAGGTCGCAGTCTCCCCAGGAGGTGTGGGTTCGAATCCCACCTCAGACAGAGCCCATTGAAAGTACCAAGTGAGAACAAAGGAAACACAGTAAAGAGAGCATTACCAGTTGCCAGGATGGTGGAGCGGTCTAAGGCGTTGCGTTCAGGTCGTAGTCTCCCCAGGAGGCGTGGGTTCGAATCCCGCCTCAGACAGAGCCCATTGAAAGTACCAAGCAAGAACAAAGCAAGCACATTCAAGAGAGCATTACCAGGTGCCAGGATGGCGGAGCGGTCTAAGGCGTTGCGTTCAGGTCGCAGTCTCCCCAGGAAGCGTGGGTTCGAATCCCACCTCAGACAGTGCCCATTGAAAGTACCAAGCAAGAACAAAGTAAACACAGTCAAGAGAGCATTACCAGTTGCCAGGATGGCGGAGCGGTCTAAAGCGTTGCGTTCAGGTCGCAGTCTCCCCTGGAGGCGTGGGTTCGAATACCGCCTCAGACAGAGCCCATTGAAAGTACCAAGCAAAAACAAAGCCAACACAGTCAAGAGAGCATTACCAGTTGCCAGGATGGCAGAGCGGTCTAAGGCGTTGTGTTCAGGTCGCAGTCTCCCCAGGAGGCGTGGGTTTGAATCGCACCTCAGACAGTGCCCATTGAAAGTACCAAGCAAGAACAAAGCAATCACAGTCAAGAGAGCATTACCAGTTGCCAGGATGGCGGAGCGGTCTAAGGCGCTGCGTTCAGGTCGCAGTCTCCCCAGGAGGCGTGGGTTCGAATCCCACCTCAGACAGTGCCCATTGAAAGTACCAAGCAAGAACAAAGCAAACACAGTCAAGAGAGCATTACCAGTTGCCAGTATGGTGGAGCGGTCTAAGGCGTTGCGTTGAGGTCGCAGTCTCCCCAGGAGGCGTGGGTTCGAACCCCACCTCAGACCGTGCCCATTGAAACTACCAAGCAAGAACAAAGCAAACACAGTCAAGAGAGCATTACCAGTTGCCTGGATGGCGGAGCGGTCTAAGGCGTTGAGTTCAGGTCGCAGTCTCCCAAGGAGGCGTGGGTTCGAATCCCACCTCAGACAGAGCCCATTGAATGTACCAAGCAAGAACAAAGCAAACACATTCAAGAGAGCATTACCAGGTGCCAGGATGGCGGAGCGGTCTAAGGCGTTGCGTTCAGGTCGCAGTCACCCCAGGAGGCGTGGGTTCGAATCCCACCTCAGACAGAGCCCATTGAAAGTACCAAGCAAGAACAAAGCAAACACATTCAAGAGAGCATTACCAGGTGCCAGGATGGCGGAGCGGTCTAAGGCGTTGCGTTCAGGTCGCAGTCTCCCCAGGAGGCGTGGGTTCGAATCCCACCTCAGACAGAGCCCATTGAAAGTTCCAAGCAAGAACAAAGCAAACACATTCAAGAGAGCATTACCAGGTGCCAGGATGGCGGAGCGGTCTAAGGCGTTGCGTTCAGGTCGCAGTCTCCCCAGGAGGCGTGGGTTCGAATCCCACCTCAGACAGAGCCCATTGAAATTACGAAGCAAGAACAAAGGAAACACAGTAAAGAGAGCATTACCAGGTGCCAGGATGGCGGAGCGGTCTAAGGCGTTGCGTTCAGGTCGCAGTCTCCCCAGGAGGCGTGGGTTCGAATCCCGCCTCAGAAAGAGCCCATTGAAAGTACCAAGCAAGAACAAAGCAAACACAGTCAAGAGAGCAGTACCAGTTGCCAGGATTGCAGAGCGGTCTAAGGCGTTGCGTTCAGGTCGCAGTCTCCCCTGGAGGCGTGGGTTCGAATACCGCCTCAGACAGAGCCCATTGAAAGTACCAAGCAAAAACAAAGCCAACACAGTCAAGAGAGCATTACCAGTTGCCAGGATGGCAGAGCGGTCTAAGGCGCTGCGTTCAGGTCGCAGTCTCCCCAGGAGGCGTGGGTTCGAATCCCGCCTCAGACAGAGCCCATTGAAAGTACCAAGCAATAACAAAGGAAACACGGTCAAGAGAGCATTACCAGTTGCCAGGATGGCGGAGCGGTCTAAGGCGTTGCGTTCAGGTCGCAGTCTCCCCAGGAGGCGTGGGTTCGAATCCCACCTCAGACAGTGCCCATTGAAAGTACCAAGCAAGAACAAAGTAAACACAGTCAAGAGAGCATTACCAGTTGCCAGGATGGCGGAGCGGTCTAAAGCGTTGCGTTCAGGTCGCAGTCTCCCCAGGAAGCGTGGGTTCGAATCCCACCTCAGACAGAGCCCATTGAAAGTACCAAGCAAGAACAAAGCAAACACATTCAAGAGAGCATTACCAGGTGCCAGGATGGCGGAGCGGTCTAAGGCGTTGCGTTCAGGTCGCAGTCTCCCCAGGAGGCGTGGGTTCGAATCCCGCCTCAGACAGAGCCCATTGAAAGTACCAAGCAAGAACAAAGCAAGCACATTCAAGAGAGCATTACCAGGTGCCAGGATGGCGGAGCGGTCTAAGGCGTTGTGTTCAGGTCGCAGTCTCCCCAGGAGGCGTGGGTTTGAATCCCACCTCAGACAGTGCCCATTGAAAGTACCAAGCAAGAACAAATCAAACACAGTCAAGAGATCATTACCAGTTGCCAGGATGGCGGAGCGGTCTAAGGCGCTGCGTTCAGGTCGCAGTCTCCCCAGGAGGCGTGGGTTCGAATCCCACCTCAGACAGTGCCCATTGAAAGTACCAAGCAAGAACAAAGCAAACACAGTCAAGAGAGCATTACCAGTTGCCAGGATGGTGGAGCGGTCTAAGGCGTTGCGTTGAGGTCGCAGTCTCCCCAGGAGGCGTGGGTTCGAACCCCACCTCAGACAGTGCCCATTGAAACTACCAAGCAAGAACAAAGCAAACACAGTCAAGAGAGCATTACCAGTTGCCTGGATGGCGGAGCGGTCTAAGGCGTTGAGTTCAGGTCGCAGTCTCCCAAGGAGGCGTGGGTTCGAATCCCACCTCAGACAGAGCCCATTGAATGTACCAAGCAAGAACAAAGCAAACACATTCAAGAGAGCATTACCAGGTGCCAGGATGGCGGAGCGGTCAAAGGCGTTGCGTTTAGGTCGCAGTCTCCCCAGGAGGCGTGGGTTCGAATCCCACCTCAGACAGAGCCCATTGAAAGTACCAAGCAAGAACAAAGCAAACACATTCAAGAGAGCATTACCAGGTGCCAGGATGGCGGAGCGGTCTAAGGCGTTGCGTTCAGGTCGCAGTCTCCCCAAGAGGCGTGGGTTCGAATCCCACCTCAGACAGAGCCCATTGAAATTACCAAGCAAGAACAAAGGAAACACAGTAAAGAGAGCATTACCAGGTGCCAGGATGGCGGAGCGGTCTAAGGCGTTGCGTTCAGGTCGCAGTCTCCCCAGGAGGCGTGGGTTCGAATCCCACCTCAGACAGTGCCCATTGAAAGTACCAAGCAAGAACAAAGCAAACACAGTCAAGAGAGCATTACCAGTTGCCTGGATGGCGGAGCGGTCTAAGGCGTTGAGTTCAGGTCGCAGTCTCCCAAGGAGGCGTGGGTTCGAATCCCACCTCAGACAGAGCCCATTGAATGTACCAAGCAAGAACAAAGCAAACACATTCAAGAGAGCATTACCAGGTGCCAGGATGGCGGAGCGGTCTAAGGCGTTGCGTTCAGGTCGCAGTCACCCCAGGAGGCGTGGGTTCGAATCCCACCTCAGACAGAGCCCATTGAAAGTACCAAGCAAGAACAAAGCAAACACATTCAAGAGAGCATTACCAGGTGCCAGGATGGCGGAGCGGTCTAAGGCGTTGCGTTCAGGTCGCAGTCTCCCCAGGAGGCGTGGGTTCGAATCCCACCTCAGACAGAGCCCATTGAAAGTTCCAAGCAAGAACAAAGCAAACACATTCAAGAGAGCATTACCAGGTGCCAGGATGGCGGAGCGGTCTAAGGCGTTGCGTTCAGGTCGCAGTCTCCCCAGGAGGCGTGGGTTCGAATCCCACCTCAGACAGAGCCCATTGAAATTACGAAGCAAGAACAAAGGAAACACAGTAAAGAGAGCATTACCAGGTGCCAGGATGGCGGAGCGGTCTAAGGCGTTGCGTTCAGGTCGCAGTCTCCCCAGGAGGCGTGGGTTCGAATCCCGCCTCAGAAAGAGCCCATTGAAAGTACCAAGCAAGAACAAAGCAAACACAGTCAAGAGAGCAGTACCAGTTGCCAGGATTGCAGAGCGGTCTAAGGCGTTGCGTTCAGGTCGCAGTCTCCCCTGGAGGCGTGGGTTCGAATACCGCCTCAGACAGAGCCCATTGAAAGTACCAAGCAAAAACAAAGCCAACACAGTCAAGAGAGCATTACCAGTTGCCAGGATGGCAGAGCGGTCTAAGGCGCTGCGTTCAGGTCGCAGTCTCCCCAGGAGGCGTGGGTTCGAATCCCGCCTCAGACAGAGCCCATTGAAAGTACCAAGCAATAACAAAGGAAACACGGTCAAGAGAGCATTACCAGTTGCCAGGATGGCGGAGCGGTCTAAGGCGTTGCGTTCAGGTCGCAGTCTCCCCAGGAGGCGTGGGTTCGAATCCCACCTCAGACAGTGCCCATTGAAAGTACCAAGCAAGAACAAAGTAAACACAGTCAAGAGAGCATTACCAGTTGCCAGGATGGCGGAGCGGTCTAAAGCGTTGCGTTCAGGTCGCAGTCTCCCCAGGAAGCGTGGGTTCGAATCCCACCTCAGACAGAGCCCATTGAAAGTACCAAGCAAGAACAAAGCAAACACATTCAAGAGAGCATTACCAGGTGCCAGGATGGCGGAGCGGTCTAAGGCGTTGCGTTCAGGTCGCAGTCTCCCCAGGAGGCGTGGGTTCGAATCCCGCCTCAGACAGAGCCCATTGAAAGTACCAAGCAAGAACAAAGCAAGCACATTCAAGAGAGCATTACCAGGTGCCAGGATGGCGGAGCGGTCTAAGGCGTTGTGTTCAGGTCGCAGTCTCCCCAGGAGGCGTGGGTTTGAATCCCACCTCAGACAGTGCCCATTGAAAGTACCAAGCAAGAACAAATCAAACACAGTCAAGAGATCATTACCAGTTGCCAGGATGGCGGAGCGGTCTAAGGCGCTGCGTTCAGGTCGCAGTCTCCCCAGGAGGCGTGGGTTCGAATCCCACCTCAGACAGTGCCCATTGAAAGTACCAAGCAAGAACAAAGCAAACACAGTCAAGAGAGCATTACCAGTTGCCAGGATGGTGGAGCGGTCTAAGGCGTTGCGTTGAGGTCGCAGTCTCCCCAGGAGGCGTGGGTTCGAACCCCACCTCAGACAGTGCCCATTGAAACTACCAAGCAAGAACAAAGCAAACACAGTCAAGAGAGCATTACCAGTTGCCTGGATGGCGGAGCGGTCTAAGGCGTTGAGTTCAGGTCGCAGTCTCCCAAGGAGGCGTGGGTTCGAATCCCACCTCAGACAGAGCCCATTGAATGTACCAAGCAAGAACAAAGCAAACACATTCAAGAGAGCATTACCAGGTGCCAGGATGGCGGAGCGGTCAAAGGCGTTGCGTTCAGGTCGCAGTCTCCCCAGGAGGCGTGGGTTCGAATCCCACCTCAGACAGAGCCCATTGAAAGTACCAAGCAAGAACAAAGCAAACACATTCAAGAGAGCATTACCAGGTGCCAGGATGGCGGAGCGGTCTAAGGCGTTGCGTTCAGGTCGCAGTCTCCCCAAGAGGCGTGGGTTCGAATCCCACCTCAGACAGAGCCCATTGAAATTACCAAGCAAGAACAAAGGAAACACAGTAAAGAGAGCATTACCAGGTGCCAGGATGGCGGAGCGGTCTAAGGCGTTGCGTTCAGGTCGCAGTCTCCCCAGGAGGCGTGGGTTCGAATCCCACCTCAGACAGTGCCCATTGAAAGTACCAAGCAAGAACAAAGCAAACACAGTCAAGAGAGCATTACGATGGCGGAGCGGTCTAAGGCGTTGCGTTCAGGTCGCAGTCTCCCCAGGAGGCGTGTGTTCGAATCCCACCTCAGACAGAGCCCATTGAAAGTACCAAGCAAAAACAAAGGAAACACGGTCAAGAGAGCATTACCAGTTGCCAGGATGGCGGAGCGGTCTAAGGCGTTGCGTTCAGGTCGCAGTCTCCCCAGGAGGCGTGTGTTCGAATCCCACCTCAGACAGAGCCCATTGAAAGTACCAAGCAATAACAAAGGAAACACGGTCAAGAGAGCATTACCAGTTGCCAGGATGGCGGTGCGGTCTAAGGCGTTGCGTTCAGGTCGCAGTCTCCCCAGGAGGCGTGGGTTCGAATCCCACCTCAGACAGAGCCCATTGAAAGTACCAAGCAAGAACAGCGCAAACACAGTCAAGAGAGCATTACCAGATGATAAGATGGCAGAGCGGTCTCAGGCGTTGCGTTCAGGTCGCAGTAGCCCCAGGAGGCGTGGGTTCGAATCTCACCTCAGACAGAGCCCATTGAAAGTACCAAGCAAGAACAAAGCAAACACAGTCAAGAGAGCATTACCAGTTGCCAGGATGGTGGAGCGGTCTAAGGCGTTGCGTTCAGGTCGCAGTCTCCCCAGGAGGCGTGGGTTCGAATCCCACCTCAGACAGTGCCCATTGAAACTACAAAGCAAGAACAAAGCAAACACAGTCAAGAGAGCATTACCAGTTGCCAGGATGGCGGAGCGGTCTAAGGCGTTGCGTTCAGGTCGCAGTCTCCCAAGGAGGCGTGGGTTCGAATCCCACCTCAGACAGAGCCCATTGAATGTACCAAGCAAGAACAAAGCAAACACATTCAAGAGAGCATTACCAGGTGCCAGGTTGGCGGAGCGGTCTAAGGCGTTGCGTTCAGGTCGCAGTCTCCCCAGGAGGCGTGGGTTCGAATCCCACCTCAGACAGAGCCCATTGAATGTACCAAGCAAGAACAAAGCAAACACATTCAAGAGAGCTTTACCAGGTGCCAGGATGGCGGAGCGGTCTAAGGCGTTGCGTTCAGGTCGCAGTCTCCCCAGGAGGCGTGGGTTCGAATCCCACCTCAGACAGAGCCCATTTAAAGTACCAAGCAAGAACAAAGCAAACACAGTAAAGAGAGCATTACCAGTTGCCAGGATGGCGGAGCGTTCTAAGGCGTTGCGTTCAGGTCGCAGTCTCCCCAGGAGGTGTGGGTTCGAATCCCGCCTCAGACAGAGCCCATTGAAAGTACCAAGCAAGAACAAAGCCAACACATTCAAGAGAGCATTACCAGGTGCTAGGATGGCGGAGCGGTCTAAGGCGTTGCGTTCAGGTCGCAGTCTCCCCAGGAGGCGTGGGTTCGAATCCCGCCTCAGAAAGAGCCCATTGAAAGTACCAAGCAAGAACAAAGCAAACACAGTGAAGAGAGCATTACCAGTTGCCAGGATTGCAGAGCGGTCTAAGGCGTTGCGTTCAGGTCGCAGTCTCCCCTGGAGGCGTGGGTTCGAATCCCACCTCAGACAGAGCCCATTGAAAGTACCAAGCAAGAACAGAGCAAACACAGTCAAGAGAGCATTACCAGTTGCCAGGATGGCGGAGCGGTCTAAGGCGTTGCGTTCAGGTCGCAGTCTCCCAAGGAGGCGTGGGTTCGAATCCCACCTCAGACAGAGCCCATTGAATGTACCAAGCAAGAACAAAGGAAACACGGTCAAGAGAGCATTACCAGTTGCCAGGATGGCGGAGCGGTCTAAGGCGTTGCGTTCAGGTCGCAGTCTCCCCAGGAGGCGTGGGTTCGAATCCCACCTCAGACAGTGCCCATTGAAAGTACCAAGCAAGAACAAAGTAAACACAGTCAAGAGAGCATTACCAGTTGCCAGGATGGCGGAGCGGTCTAAAGCGTTGCGTTCAGGTCGCAGTCTCCCCAGGAAGCGTGGGTTCGAATCCCACCTCAGACAGAGCCCATTGAAAGTACCAAGCAAGAACAAAGCAAACACATTCAAGAGAGCATTACCAGGTGCCAGGATGGCGGAGCGGTCTAAGGCGTTGCGTTCAGGTCGCAGTCTCCCCAGGAGGCGTGGGTTCGAATCCCGCCTCAGACAGAGCCCATTGAAAGTACCAAGCAAGAACAAAGCAAGCACATTCAAGAGAGCATTACCAGGTGCCAGGATGGCGGAGCGGTCTAAGGCGTTGTGTTCAGGTCGCAGTCTCCCCAGGAGGCGTGGGTTTGAATCCCACCTCAGACAGTGCCCATTGAAAGTACCAAGCAAGAACAAAGCAAACACAGTCAAGAGATCATTACCAGTTGCCAGGATGGCGGAGCGGTCTAAGGCGCTGCGTTCAGGTCGCAGTCTCCCCAGGAGGCGTGGGTTCGAATCCCACCTCAGACAGTGCCCATTGAAAGTACCAAGCAAGAACAAAGCAAACACAGTCAAGAGAGCATTACCAGTTGCCAGGATGGTGGAGCGGTCTAAGGCGTTGCGTTGAGGTCGCAGTCTCCCCAGGAGGCGTGGGTTCGAACCCCACCTCAGACAGTGCCCATTGAAACTACCAAGCAAGAACAAAGCAAACACAGTCAAGAGAGCATTACCAGTTGCCTGGATGGCGGAGCGGTCTAAGGCGTTGAGTTCAGGTCGCAGTCTCCCAAGGAGGCGTGGGTTCGAATCCCACCTCAGACAGAGCCCATTGAATGTACCAAGCAAGAACAAAGCAAACACATTCAAGAGAGCATTACCAGGTGCCAGGATGGCGGAGCGGTCAAAGGCGTTGCGTTCAGGTCGCAGTCTCCCCAGGAGGCGTGGGTTCGAATCCCACCTCAGACAGAGCCCATTGAAAGTACCAAGCAAGAACAAAGCAAACACATTCAAGAGAGCATTACCAGGTGCCAGGATGGCGGAGCGGTCTAAGGCGTTGCGTTCAGGTCGCAGTCTCCCCAAGAGGCGTGGGTTCGAATCCCACCTCAGACAGAGCCCATTGAAATTACCAAGCAAGAACAAAGGAAACACAGTAAAGAGAGCATTACCAGGTGCCAGGATGGCGGAGCGGTCTAAGGCGTTGCGTTCAGGTCGCAGTCTCCCCAGGAGGCGTGGGTTCGAATCCCACCTCAGACAGTGCCCATTGAAAGTACCAAGCAAGAACAAAGCAAACACAGTCAAGAGAGCATTACGATGGCGCAGCGGTCTAAGGCGTTGCGTTCAGGTCGCAGTCTCCCCAGGAGGCGTGTGTTCGAATCCCACCTCAGACAGAGCCCATTGAAAGTACCAAGCAAAAACAAAGGAAACACGGTCAAGAGAGCATTACCAGTTGCCAGGATGGCGGAGCGGTCTAAGGCGTTGCGTTCAGGTCGCAGTCTCCCCAGGAGGCGTGGGTTCGAATCCCACCTCAGACAGAGCCCATTGAAAGTACCAAGCAAGAACAGAGCAAACACAGTCAAGAGAGCATTACCAGATGATAAGATGGCAGAGCGGTCTCAGGCGTTGCGTTCAGGTCGCAGTCTCCCCAGGAGGCGTGGGTTTGAATCCCACCTCAGACAGTGCCCATTGAAAGTACCAAGCAAGAACAAAGCAAACACATTCAAGAGAGCATTACCAGTTGCCAGGATGGCGGAACGGTTTAAGGCGTTGCGTTCAGGTCGCAGTCTCCCCAGGAGGCGTGGGTTCGAATCCCACCTCAGACAGTGCCCATTGAAAGTACCAAGCAAGAACAAAGCAAACACAGTCAAGAGAGCATTACCAGTTGCCAGGATGGCGGAGCGGTCTAAGGCGTTGCGTTCAGGTCGCAGTCTCCCCAGGAGGCGTGGGTTCGAATCCTGCCTCAGACAGAGCCCATTGAAAGTACCAAGCAAGAACAAAGCAAACACATTCAAGAGAGCATTACCAGGTGCCAGGATGGCGGAGCGGTCTAAGGCATTGCGTTGAGGTCGCAGTCTCCCCAGGAGGCGTGGGTTCGAATCCCGCCTCAGAAAGAGCCCATTGAAAGTACCAAGCAAGAACAAAGCAAACACAGTCAAGAGAGCATTACCAGTTGCCAGGATTGCAGAGCGGTCTAAGGCGCTGCGTTCAGGTCGCAGTCTCCCCAGGAGGCGTGGGTTCGAATCCCGCCTCAGACAGAGCCCATTGAAAGTACCAAGCAATAACAAAGGAAACACGGTCAAGAGAGCATTACCAGTTGCCAGGATGGCGGAGCGGTCTAAGGCGTTGCGTTCAGGTCGCAGTCTCCCCAGGAGGCGTGTGTTCGAATCCCACCTCAGACAGAGCCCATTGAAAGTACCAAGCAATAACAAAGGAAACACGGTCAAGAGAGCATTACCAGTTGCCAGGATGGCGGTGCGGTCTAAGGCGTTGCGTTCAGGTCGCAGTCTCCCCAGGAGGCGTGGGTTCGAATCCCACCTCAGACAGTGCCCATTGAAACTACAAAGCAAGAACAAAGCAAACACAGTCAAGAGAGCATTACCAGTTGCCAGGATGGCGGAGCGGTCTAAGGCGTTGCGTTCAGGTCGCAGTCTCCCAAGGAGGCGTGGGTTCGAATCCCACCTCAGACAGAGCCCATTGAATGTACCAAGCAAGAACAAAGAAAACACATTCAAGAGAGCATTACCAGGTGCCAGGTTGGCGGAGCGGTCTAAGGCGTTGCGTTCAGGTCGCAGTCTCCCCAGGAGGCGTGGGTTCGAATCCCACCTCAGACAGAGCCCATTGAATGTACCAAGCAAGAACAAAGCAAACACATTCAAGAGAGCTTTACCAGGTGCCAGGATGGCGGAGCGGTCTAAGGCGTTGCGTTCAGGTCGCAGTCTCCCCAGGAGGCGTGGGTTCGAATCCCACCTCAGACAGAGCCCATTGAAAGTACCAAGCAAGAACAAAGGAAACATAGCAAAGAGAGAGCATTACCAGGTGCCAGGATGGCGGAGCGGTCTAAGGCGTTGCGTTCAGGTCGCAGTCTCTCCAGGAGGCGTGGGTTCGAATCCCGCCTCAGACAGTGCCCATTGAAATTACCAAGCAAGAACAAAGCAAACACAGTAAAGAGAGCATTACCAGTTGCCAGGATGGCGGAGCGTTCTAAGGCGTTGCGTTCAGGTCGCAGTCTCCCCAGGAGGTGTGGGTTCGAATCCCGCCTCAGACAGAGCCCATTGAAAGTACCAAGCAAGAACAAAGCCAACACATTCAAGAGAGCATTACCAGGTGCCAGGATGGCGGAGCGGTCTAAGGCGTTGCGTTCAGGTCGCAGTCTCCCCAGGAGGCGTGGGTTCGAATCCCGCCTCAGAAAGAGCCCATTGAAAGTACCAAGCAAGAACAAAGCAAACACAGTCAAGAGAGCATTACCAGTTGCCAGGATTGCAGAGCGGTCTAAGGCGTTGCGTTCAGGTCGCAGTCTCCCCTGGAGGCGTGGGTTCGAATCCCGCCTCAGACAGAGCCCATTGAAAGTACCAAGCAAAAACAAAGCAAACACGGTCAAGAGAGCATTACCAGTTGCCAGGATGGCGGAGCGGTCTAAGGCGCTGCGTTCAGGTCGCAGTCTCCCCAGGAGGCGTGGGTTCGAATCCCGCCTCAGACAGAGCCCATTGAAAGTACCAAGCAATAACAAAGGAAACACGGTCAAGAGAGCATTACCAGTTGCCAGGATGGCGGAGCGGTCTAAGGCGTTGCGTTCAGGTCGCAGTCTCCCCAGGAGGCGTGGGTTCGAATCCCACCTCAGACAGTGCCCATTGAAAGTACCAAGCAAGAACAAAGTAAACACAGTCAAGAGAGCATTACCAGTTGCCAGGATGGCGGAGCGGTCTAAGGCGTTGCGTTCAGGTCGCAGTCTCCCCAGGAGGCGTGGGTTCGAATCCCACCTCAGACAGAGCCCATTTAAAGTACCAAGCAAGAACAAAGCAAACACAGTAAAGAGAGCATTACCAGTTGCCAGGATGGCGGAGCGTTCTAAGGCGTTGCGTTCAGGTCGCAGTCTCCCCAGGAGGTGTGGGTTCGAATCCCGCCTCAGACAGAGCCCATTGAAAGTACCAAGCAAGAACAAAGCCAACACATTCAAGAGAGCATTACCAGGTGCTAGGATGGCGGAGCGGTCTAAGGCGTTGCGTTCAGGTCGCAGTCTCCCCAGGAGGCGTGGGTTCGAATCCCGCCTCAGAAAGAGCCCATTGAAAGTACCAAGCAAGAACAAAGCAAACACAGTGAAGAGAGCATTACCAGTTGCCAGGATTGCAGAGCGGTCTAAGGCGTTGCGTTCAGGTCGCAGTCTCCCCTGGAGGCGTGGGTTCGAATCCCACCTCAGACAGAGCCCATTGAAAGTACCAAGCAAGAACAGAGCAAACACAGTCAAGAGAGCATTACCAGTTGCCAGGATGGCGGAGCGGTCTAAGGCGTTGCGTTCAGGTCGCAGTCTCCCAAGGAGGCGTGGGTTCGAATCCCACCTCAGACAGAGCCCATTGAATGTACCAAGCAAGAACAAAGGAAACACGGTCAAGAGAGCATTACCAGTTGCCAGGATGGCGGAGCGGTCTAAGGCGTTGCGTTCAGGTCGCAGTCTCCCCAGGAGGCGTGGGTTCGAATCCCACCTCAGACAGTGCCCATTGAAAGTACCAAGCAAGAACAAAGCAAACACATTCAAGAGAGCATTACCAGGTGCCAGGATGGCGGAGCGGTCTAAGGCGTTGCGTTCAGGTCGCAGTCTCCCCAGGAGGCGTGGGTTCGAATCCCGCCTCAGACAGAGCCCATTGAAAGTACCAAGCAAGAACAAGGCAAGCACATTCAAGAGAGCATTACCAGGTGCCAGGATGGCGGAGCGGTCTAAGGCGTTGTGTTCAGGTCGCAGTCTCCCCAGGAGGCGTGGGTTTGAATCCCACCTCAGACAGTGCCCATTGAAAGTACCAAGCAAGAACAAAGCAAACACAGTCAAGAGATCATTACCAGTTGCCAGGATGGCGGAGCGGTCTAAGGCGCTGCGTTCAGGTCGCAGTCTCCCCAGGAGGCGTGGGTTCGAATCCCACCTCAGACAGTGCCCATTGAAAGTACCAAGCAAGAACAAAGCAAACACAGTCAAGAGAGCATTACCAGTTGCCAGGATGGTGGAGCGGTCTAAGGCGTTGCGTTGAGGTCGCAGTCTCCCCAGGAGGCGTGGGTTCGAACCCCACCTCAGACAGTGCCCATTGAAACTACCAAGCAAGAACAAAGCAAACACAGTCAAGAGAGCATTACCAGTTGCCTGGATGGCGGAGCGGTCTAAGGCGTTGAGTTCAGGTCGCAGTCTCCCAAGGAGGCGTGGGTTCGAATCCCACCTCAGACAGAGCCCATTGAATGTACCAAGCAAGAACAAAGCAAACACATTCAAGAGAGCATTACCAGGTGCCAGGATGGCGGAGCGGTCAAAGGCGTTGCGTTCAGGTCGCAGTCTCCCCAGGAGGCGTGGGTTCGAATCCCACCTCAGACAGAGCCCATTGAAAGTACCAAGCAAGAACAAAGCAAACACATTCAAGAGAGCATTACCAGGTGCCAGGATGGCGGAGCGGTCTAAGGCGTTGCGTTCAGGTCGCAGTCTCCCCAAGAGGCGTGGGTTCGAATCCCACCTCAGACAGAGCCCATTGAAATTACCAAGCAAGAACAAAGGAAACACAGTAAAGAGAGCATTACCAGGTGCCAGGATGGCGGAGCGGTCTAAGGCGTTGCGTTCAGGTCGCAGTCTCCCCAGGAGGCGTGGGTTCGAATCCCACCTCAGACAGTGCCCATTGAAAGTACCAAGCAAGAACAAAGCAAACACAGTCAAGAGAGCATTACGATGGCGGAGCGGTCTAAGGCGTTGCGTTCAGGTCGCAGTCTCCCCAGGAGGCGTGTGTTCGAATCCCACCTCAGACAGAGCCCATTGAAAGTACCAAGCAAAAACAAAGGAAACACGGTCAAGAGAGCATTACCAGTTGCCAGGATGGCGGAGCGGTCTAAGGCGTTGCGTTCAGGTCGCAGTCTCCCCAGGAGGCGTGGGTTCGAATCCCACCTCAGACAGAGCCCATTGAAAGTACCAAGCAAGAACAGAGCAAACACAGTCAAGAGAGCATTACCAGATGATAAGATGGCAGAGCGGTCTCAGGCGTTGCGTTCAGGTCGCAGTCTCCCCAGGAGGCGTGGGTTTGAATCCCACCTCAGACAGTGCCCATTGAAAGTACCAAGCAAGAACAAAGCAAACACATTCAAGAGAGCATTACCAGTTGCCAGGATGGCGGAACGGTTTAAGGCGTTGCGTTCAGGTCGCAGTCTCCCCAGGAGGCGTGGGTTCGAATCCCACCTCAGACAGTGCCCATTGAAAGTACCAAGCAAGAACAAAGCAAACACAGTCAAGAGAGCATTACCAGTTGCCAGGATGGCGGAGCGGTCTAAGGCGTTGCGTTCAGGTCGCAGTCTCCCCAGGAGGCGTGGGTTCGAATCCCGCCTCAGACAGAGCCCATTGAAAGTACCAAGCAAGAACAAAGCAAACACATTCAAGAGAGCATTACCAGGTGCCAGGATGGCGGAGCGGTCTAAGGCATTGCGTTCAGGTCGCAGTCTCCCCAGGAGGCGTGGGTTCGAATCCCGCCTCAGAAAGAGCCCATTGAAAGTACCAAGCAAGAACAAAGCGAACACAGTCAAGAGAGCATTACCAGTTGCCAGGATTGCAGAGCGGTCTAAGGCGCTGCGTTCAGGTCGCAGTCTCCCCAGGAGGCGTGGGTTCGAATCCCGCCTCAGACAGAGCCCATTGAAAGTACCAAGCAATAACAAAGGAAACACGGTCAAGAGAGCATTACCAGTTGCCAGGATGGCGGAGCGGTCTAAGGCGTTGCGTTCAGGTCGCAGTCTCCCCAGGAGGCGTGTGTTCGAATCCCACCTCAGACAGAGCCCATTGAAAGTACCAAGCAATAACAAAGGAAACACGGTCAAGAGAGCATTACCAGTTGCCAGGATGGCGGTGCGGTCTAAGGCGTTGCGTTCAGGTCGCAGTCTCCCCAGGAGGCGTGGGTTCGAATCCCACCTCAGACAGTGCCCATTGAAACTACAAAGCAAGAACAAAGCAAACACAGTCAAGAGAGCATTACCAGTTGCCAGGATGGCGGAGCGGTCTAAGGCGTTGCGTTCAGGTCGCAGTCTCCCAAGGAGGCGTGGGTTCGAATCCCACCTCAGACAGAGCCCATTGAATGTACCAAGCAAGAACAAAGAAAACACATTCAAGAGAGCATTACCAGGTGCCAGGTTGGCGGAGCGGTCTAAGGCGTTGCGTTCAGGTCGCAGTCTCCCCAGGAGGCGTGGGTTCGAATCCCACCTCAGACAGAGCCCATTGAATGTACCAAGCAAGAACAAAGCAAACACATTCAAGAGAGCTTTACCAGGTGCCAGGATGGCGGAGCGGTCTAAGGCGTTGCGTTCAGGTCGCAGTCTCCCCAGGAGGCGTGGGTTCGAATCCCACCTCAGACAGAGCCCATTGAAAGTACCAAGCAAGAACAAAGGAAACATAGCAAAGAGAGAGCATTACCAGGTGCCAGGATGGCGGAGCGGTCTAAGGCGTTGCGTTCAGGTCGCAGTCTCTCCAGGAGGCGTGGGTTCGAATCCCGCCTCAGACAGTGCCCATTGAAAGTACCAAGCAAGAACAAAGCAAACACAGTAAAGAGAGCATTACCAGTTGCCAGGATGGCGGAGCGTTCTAAGGCGTTGCGTTCAGGTCGCAGTCTCCCCAGGAGGTGTGGGTTCGAATCCCGCCTCAGACAGAGCCCATTGAAAGTACCAAGCAAGAACAAAGCCAACACATTCAAGAGAGCATTACCAGGTGCCAGGATGGCGGAGCGGTCTAAGGCGTTGCGTTCAGGTCGCAGTCTCCCCAGGAGGCGTGGGTTCGAATCCCGCCTCAGAAAGAGCCCATTGAAAGTACCAAGCAAGAACAAAGCAAACACAGTCAAGAGAGCATTACCAGTTGCCAGGATTGCAGAGCGGTCTAAGGCGTTGCGTTCAGGTCGCAGTCTCCCCTGGAGGCGTGGGTTCGAATCCCGCCTCAGACAGAGCCCATTGAAAGTACCAAGCAAAAACAAAGCAAACACGGTCAAGAGAGCATTACCAGTTGCCAGGATGGCGGAGCGGTCTAAGGCGCTGCGTTCAGGTCGCAGTCTCCCCAGGAGGCGTGGGTTCGAATCCCGCCTCAGACAGAGCCCATTGAAAGTACCAAGCAATAACAAAGGAAACACGGTCAAGAGAGCATTACCAGTTGCCAGGTTGGCGGAGCGGTCTAAGGCGTTGCGTTCAGGTCGCAGTCTCCCCAGGAGGCGTGGGTTCGAATCCCACCTCAGACAGTGCCCATTGAAAGTACCAAGCAAGAACAAAGTAAACACAGTCAAGAGAGCATTACCAGTTGCCAGGATGGCGGAGCGGTCTAAAGCGTTGCGTTCAGGTCGCAGTCTCCCCAGGAAGCGTTGGTTCGAATCCCACCTCAGACAGAGCCCATTGAAAGTACCAAGCAAGAACAAAGCAAACACATTCAAGAGAGCATTACCAGGTGCCAGGATGGCGGAGCGGTCTAAGGCGTTGCGTTCAGGTCGCAGTCTCCCCAGGAGGCGTGGGTTCGAATCCCGCCTCAGACAGAGCCCATTGAAAGTACCAAGCAAGAACAAAGCAAGCACATTCAAGAGAGCATTACCAGGTGCCAGGATGGCGGAGCGGTCTAAGGCGTTGTGTTCAGGTCGCAGTCTCCCCAGGAGGCGTGGGTTTGAATCCCACCTCAGACAGTGCCCATTGAAAGTACCAAGCAAGAACAAAGCAAACACAGTCAAGAGATCATTACCAGTTGCCAGGATGGCGGAGCGGTCTAAGGCGCTGCGTTCAGGTCGCAGTCTCCCCAGGAGGCGTGGGTTCGAATCCCACCTCAGACAGTGCCCATTGAAAGTACCAAGCAAGAACAAAGCAAACACAGTCAAGAGAGCATTACCAGTTGCCAGGATGGTGGAGCGGTCTAAGGCGTTGCGTTGAGGTCGCAGTCTCCCCAGGAGGCGTGGGTTCGAACCCCACCTCAGACAGTGCCCATTGAAACTACCAAGCAAGAACAAAGCAAACACAGTCAAGAGAGCATTACCAGTTGCCTGGATGGCGGAGCGGTCTAAGGCGTTGAGTTCAGGTCGCAGTCTCCCAAGGAGGCGTGGGTTCGAATCCCACCTCAGACAGAGCCCATTGAATGTACCAAGCAAGAACAAAGCAAACACATTCAAGAGAGCATTACCAGGTGCCAGGATGGCGGAGCGGTCAAAGGCATTGCGTTCAGGTCGCAGTCTCCCCAGGAGGCGTGGGTTCGAATCCCACCTCAGACAGAGCCCATTGAAAGTACCAAGCAAGAACAAAGCAAACACATTCAAGAGAGCATTACCAGGTGCCAGGATGGCGGAGCGGTCTAAGGCGTTGCGTTCAGGTCGCAGTCTCCCCAAGAGGCGTGGGTTCGAATCCCACCTCAGACAGAGCCCATTGAAATTACCAAGCAAGAACAAAGGAAACACAGTAAAGAGAGCATTACCAGGTGCCAGGATGGCGGAGCGGTCTAAGGCGTTGCGTTCAGGTCGCAGTCTCCCCAGGAGGCGTGGGTTCGAATCCCACCTCAGACAGTGCCCATTGAAAGTACCAAGCAAGAACAAAGCAAACACAGTCAAGAGAGCATTACGATGGCGGAGCGGTCTAAGGCGTTGCGTTCAGGTCGCAGTCTCCCCAGGAGGCGTGTGTTCGAATCCCACCTCAGACAGAGCCCATTGAAAGTACCAAGCAAAAACAAAGGAAACACGGTCAAGAGAGCATTACCAGTTGCCAGGATGGCGGAGCGGTCTAAGGCGTTGCGTTCAGGTCGCAGTCTCCCCAGGAGGCGTGGGTTCGAATCCCACCTCAGACAGAGCCCATTGAAAGTACCAAGCAAGAACAGAGCAAACACAGTCAAGAGAGCATTACCAGATGATAAGATGGCAGAGCGGTCTCAGGCGTTGCGTTCAGGTCACAGTCTCCCCAGGAGACGTGGGTTTGAATCCCACCTCAGACAGTGCCCATTGAAAGTACCAAGCAAGAACAAAGCAAACACATTCAAGAGAGCATTACCAGTTGCCAGGATGGCGGAACGGTCTAAGGCGTTGCGTTCAGGTCGCAGTCTCCCCAGGAGGCGTGGGTTCGAATCCCACCTCAGACAGTGCCCATTGAAAGTACCAAGCAAGAACAAAGCAAACACAGTCAAGAGAGCATTACCAGTTGCCAGGATGGCGGAGCGGTCTAAGGCGTTGCGTTCAGGTCGCAGTCTCCCCAGGAGGCGTGGGTTCGAATCCCGCCTCAGACAGAGCCCATTGAAAGTACCAAGCAAGAACAAAGCAAACACATTCAAGAGAGCATTACCAGGTGCCAGGATGGCGGAGCGGTCTAAGGCATTGCGTTCAGGTCGCAGTCTCCCCAGGAGGCGTGGGTTCGAATCCCGCCTCAGAAAGAGCCCATTGAAAGTACCAAGCAAGAACAAAGCAAACACAGTCAAGAGAGCATTACCAGTTGCCAGGATTGCAGAGCGGTCTAAGGCGCTGCGTTCAGGTCGCAGTCTCCCCAGGAGGCGTGGGTTCGAATCCCGCCTCAGACAGAGCCCATTGAAAGTACCAAGCAATAACAAAGGAAACACGGTCAAGAGAGCATTACCAGTTGCCAGGATGGCGGAGCGGTCTAAGGCGTTGCGTTCAGGTCGCAGTCTCCCCAGGAGGCGTGTGTTCGAATCCCACCTCAGACAGAGCCCATTGAAAGTACCAAGCAATAACAAAGGAAACACGGTCAAGAGAGCATTACCAGTTGCCAGGATGGCGGTGCGGTCTAAGGCGTTGCGTTCAGGTCGCAGTCTCCCCAGGAGGCGTGGGTTCGAATCCCACCTCAGACAGAGCCCATTGAAAGTACCAAGCAAGAACAGCGCAAACACAGTCAAGAGAGCATTACCAGATGATAAGATGGCAGAGCGGTCTCAGGCGTTGCGTTCAGGTCGCAGTCTCCCCAGGAGGCGTGGGTTCGAATCCCACCTCAGACAGTGCCCATTGAAATTACCAAGCAAGAACAAAGCAAACACATTCAAGAGAGCATTACCAGTTGCCAGGATGGCGGAGCGGTCAAAGGTGTTGCGTTCAGGTCGCAGTCTCCCCAGGAGGCGTGGGTTCGAATCCCACCTCAGACAGAGCCCATTGAAAGTACCAAGCAAGAACAAAGCAAACACAGTCAAGAGAGCATTACTAGTTGCCAGGATGGTGGAGCGGTCTAAGGCGTTGCGTTCAGGTCGCAGTCTCCCCAGGAGGCGTGGGTTCGAATCCCACCTCAGACAGTGCCCATTGAAACTACAAAGCAAGAACAAAGCAAACAAAGTCAAGAGAGCATTACCAGTTGCCAGGATGGCGGAGCGGTCTAAGGCGTTGCGTTCAGGTCGCAGTCTCCCAAGGAGGCGTGGGTTCGAATCCCACCTCAGACAGAGCCCATTGAATGTACCAAGCAAGAACAAAGAAAACACATTCAAGAGAGCATTACCAGGTGCCAGGTTGGCGGAGCGGTCTAAGGCGTTGCGTTCAGGTCGCAGTCTCCCCAGGAGGCGTGGGTTCGAATCCCACCTCAGACAGAGCCCATTGAATGTACCAAGCAAGAACAAAGCAAACACATTCAAGAGAGCTTTACCAGGTGCCAGGATGGCGGAGCGGTCTAAGGCGTTGCGTTCAGGTCGCAGTCTCCCCAGAAGGCGTGGGTTCGAATCCCACCTCAGACAGAGCCCATTGAAAGTACCAAGCAAGAACAAAGGAAACATAGCAAAGAGAGAGCATTACCAGGTGCCAGGATGGCGGAGCGGTCTAAGGCGTTGCGTTCAGGTCGCAGTCTCTCCAGGAGGCGTGGGTTCGAATCCCGCCTCAGACAGTGCCCATTGAAAGTACCAAGCAAGAACAAAGCAAACACAGTAAAGAGAGCATTACCAGTTGCCAGGATGGCGGAGCGTTCTAAGGCGTTGCGTTCAGGTCGCAGTCTCCCCAGGAGGTGTGGGTTCGAATCCCGCCTCAGACAGAGCCCATTGAAAGTACCAAGCAAGAACAAAGCCAACACATTCAAGAGAGCATTACCAGGTGCCAGGATGGCGGAGCGGTCTAAGGCGTTGCGTTCAGGTTGCAGTCTCCCCAGGAGGCGTGGGTTCGAATCCCGCCTCAGAAAGAGCCCATTGAAAGTACCAAGCAAGAACAAAGCAAACACAGTCAAGAGAGCATTACCAGTTGCCAGGATTGCAGAGCGGTCTAAGGCGTTGCGTTCAGGTCGCAGTCTCCCCTGGAGGCGTGGGTTCGAATCCCGCCTCAGACAGAGCCCATTGAAAGTACCAAGCAAAAACAAAGCAAACACGGTCAAGAGAGCATTACCAGTTGCCAGGATGGCGGAGCGGTCTAAGGCGTTGCGTTCAGGTCGCAGTCTCCCCAGGAGGCGTGGGTTCGAATCCCACCTCAGACAGTGCCCATTGAAAGTACCAAGCAAGAACAAAGCAAACACAGTCAAGAGAGCATTACCAGATGATAAGATGGCAGAGCGGTCTCAGGCGTTGCGTTCAGGTCACAGTCTCCCCAGGAGGCGTGGGTTTGAATCCCACCTCAGACAGTGCCCATTGAAAGTACCAAGCAAGAACAAAGCAAACACATTCAAGAGAGCATTACCAGTTGCCAGGATGGCGGAACGGTCTAAGGCGTTGCGTTCAGGTCGCAGTCTCCCCAGGAGGCGTGGGTTCGAATCCCACCTCAGACAGTGCCCATTGAAAGTACCAAGCAAGAACAAAGCAAACACAGTCAAGAGAGCATTACCAGTTGCCAGGATGGCGGAGCGGTCTAAGGCGTTGCGTTCAGGTCGCAGTCTCCCCAGGAGGCGTGGGTTCGAATCCCGCCTCAGACAGAGCCCATTGAAAGTACCAAGCAAGAACAAAGCAAACACATTCAAGAGAGCATTACCAGGTGCCAGGATGGCGGAGCGGTCTAAGGCGTTGCGTTCAGGTCGCAGTCTCCCCAGGAGGCGTGGGTTCGAATCCCGCCTCAGAAAGAGCCCATTGAAAGTACCAAGCAAGAACAAAGCAAACACAGTCAAGAGAGCATTATCAGTTGCCAGGATTGCAGAGCGGTCTAAGGCGCTGCGTTCAGGTCGCAGTCTCCCCAGGAGGCGTGGGTTCGAATCCCGCCTCAGACAGAGCCCATTGAAAGTACCAAGCAAGAACAGCGCAAACACAGTCAAGAGAGCATTACCAGATGATAAGATGGCAGAGCGGTCTCAGGCGTTGCGTTCAGGTCGCAGTCTCCCCAGGAGGCGTGGGTTCGAATCCCACCTCAGACAGTGCCCATTGAAAGTACCAAGCAAGAACAAAGCAAACACAGTCAAGAGAGCATTACCAGTTGCCAGGATGGCGGAGCGGTCAAAGGTGTTGCGTTCAGGTCGCAGTCTCCCCAGGAGGCGTGGGTTCGAATCCCACCTCAGACAGAGCCCATTGAAAGTACCAAGCAAGAACAAAGCAAACACAGTCAAGAGAGCATTACTAGTTGCCAGGATGGTGGAGCGGTCTAAGGCGTTGCGTTCAGGTCGCAGTCTCCCCAGGAGGCGTGGGTTCGAATCCCACCTCAGACAGTGCCCATTGAAACTACAAAGCAAGAACAAAGCAAACACAGTCAAGAGAGCATTACCAGTTGCCAGGATGGCGGAGCGGTCTAAGGCGTTGCGTTCAGGTCGCAGTCTCCCAAGGAGGCGTGGGTTCGAATCCCACCTCAGACAGAGCCCATTGAATGTACCAAGCAAGAACAAAGAAAACACATTCAAGAGAGCATTACCAGGTGCCAGGTTGGCGGAGCGGTCTAAGGCGTTGCGTTCAGGTCGCAGTCTCCCCAGGAGGCGTGGGTTCGAATCCCACCTCAGACAGAGCCCATTGAATGTACCAAGCAAGAACAAAGCAAACACATTCAAGAGAGCTTTACCAGGTGCCAGGATGGCGGAGCGGTCTAAGGCGTTGCGTTCAGGTCGCAGTCTCCCCAGGAGGCGTGGGTTCGAATCCCACCTCAGACAGAGCCCATTGAAAGTACCAAGCAAGAACAAAGGAAACATAGCAAAGAGAGAGCATTACCAGGTGCCAGGATGGCGGAGCGGTCTAAGGCGTTGCGTTCAGGTCGCAGTCTCTCCAGGAGGCGTGGGTTCGAATCCCGCCTCAGACAGTGCCCATTGAAAGTACCAAGCAAGAACAAAGCAAACACAGTAAAGAGAGCATTACCAGTTGCCAGGATGGCGGAGCGTTCTAAGGCGTTGCGTTCAGGTCGCAGTCTCCCCAGGAGGTGTGGGTTCGAATCCCGCCTCAGACAGAGCCCATTGAAAGTACCAAGCAAGAACAAAGCCAACACATTCAAGAGAGCATTACCAGGTGCCAGGATGGCGGAGCGGTCTAAGGCGTTGCGTTCAGGTCGCAGTCTCCCCAGGAGGCGTGGGTTCGAATCCCGCCTCAGAAAGAGCCCATTGAAAGTACCAAGCAAGAACAAAGCAAACACAGTCAAGAGAGCATTACCAGTTGCCAGGATTGCAGAGCGGTCTAAGGCGTTGCGTTCAGGTCGCAGTCTCCCCTGGAGGCGTGGGTTCGAATCCCGCCTCAGACAGAGCCCATTGAAAGTACCAAGCAAAAACAAAGCAAACACGGTCAAGAGAGCATTACCAGTTGCCAGGATGGCGGAGCGGTCTAAGGCGCTGCGTTCAGGTCGCAGTCTCCCCAGGAGGCGTGGGTTCGAATCCCGCCTCAGACAGAGCCCATTGAAAGTACCAAGCAATAACAAAGGAAACACGGTCAAGAGAGCATTACCAGTTGCCAGGATGGCGGAGCGGTCTAAGGCGTTGCGTTCAGGTCGCAGTCTCCCCAGGAGGCGTGGGTTCGAATCCCACCTCAGACAGTGCCCATTGAAAGTACCAAGCAAGAACAAAGCAAACACAGTCAAGAGAGCATTACCAGATGATAAGATGGCAGAGCGGTCTCAGGCGTTGCGTTCAGGTCACAGTCTCCCCAGGAGGCGTGGGTTTGAATCCCACCTCAGACAGTGCCCATTGAAAGTACCAAGCAAGAACAAAGCAAACACATTCAAGAGAGCATTACCAGTTGCCAGGATGGCGGAACGGTCTAAGGCGTTGCGTTCAGGTCGCAGTCTCCCCAGGAGGCGTGGGTTCGAATCCCACCTCAGACAGTGCCCATTGAAAGTACCAAGCAAGAACAAAGCAAACACAGTCAAGAGAGCATTACCAGTTGCCAGGATGGCGGAGCGGTCTAAGGCGTTGCGTTCAGGTCGCAGTCTCCCCAGGAGGCGTGGGTTCGAATCCCGCCTCAGACAGAGCCCATTGAAAGTACCAAGCAAGAACAAAGCAAACACATTCAAGAGAGCATTACCAGGTGCCAGGATGGCGGAGCGGTCTAAGGCGTTGCGTTCAGGTCGCAGTCTCCCCAGGAGGCGTGGGTTCGAATCCCGCCTCAGAAAGAGCCCATTGAAAGTACCAAGCAAGAACAAAGCAAACACAGTCAAGAGAGCATTATCAGTTGCCAGGATTGCAGAGCGGTCTAAGGCGCTGCGTTCAGGTCGCAGTCTCCCCAGGAGGCGTGGGTTCGAATCCCGCCTCAGACAGAGCCCATTGAAAGTACCAAGCAATAACAAAGGAAACACGGTCAAGAGAGCCTTACCAGTTGCCAGGATGGCGGAGCGGTCTAAGGCGTTGCGTTCAGGTCGCAGTCTCCCCAGGAGGCGTGTGTTCGAATCCCACCTCAGACAGAGCCCATTGAAAGTACCAAGCAATAACAAAGGAAACACGGTCAAGAGAGCATTACCAGTTGCCAGGATGGCGGTGCGGTCTAAGGCGTTGCGTTCAGGTCGCAGTCTCCCCAGGAGGCGTGGGTTCGAATCCCACCTCAGACAGAGCCCATTGAAAGTACCAAGCAAGAACAGCGCAAACACAGTCAAGAGAGCATTACCAGATGATAAGATGGCAGAGCGGTCTCAGGCGTTGCGTTCAGGTCGCAGTAGCCCCAGGAGGCGTGGGTTCGAATCCCACCTCAGACAGAGCCCATTGAAAGTACCAAGCAAGAACAAAGCAAACACAGTCAAGAGAGCATTACCAGTTGCCAGGATGGTGGAGCGGTCTAAGGCGTTGCGTTCAGGTCGCAGTCTCCCCAGGAGGCGTGGGTTCGAATCCCACCTCAGACAGTGCCCATTGAAACTACAAAGCAAGAACAAAGCAAACACAGTCAAGAGAGCATTACCAGTTGCCAGGATGGCGGAGCGGTCTAAGGCGTTGCGTTCAGGTCGCAGTCTCCCAAGGAGGCGTGGGTTCGAATCCCACCTCAGACAGAGCCCATTGAATGTACCAAGCAAGAACAAAGCAAACACATTCAAGAGAGCATTACCAGGTGCCAGGTTGGCGGAGCGGTCTAAGGCGTTGCGTTCAGGTCGCAGTCTCCCCAGGAGGCGTGGGTTCGAATCCCACCTCAGACAGAGCCCATTGAATGTACCAAGCAAGAACAAAGCAAACACATTCAAGAGAGCTTTACCAGGTGCCAGGATGGCGGAGCGGTCTAAGGCGTTGCGTTCAGGTCGCAGTCTCCCCAGGAGGCGTGGGTTCGAATCCCACCTCAGACAGAGCCCATTTAAAGTACCAAGCAAGAACAAAGCAAACACAGTAAAGAGAGCATTACCAGTTGCCAGGATGGCGGAGCGTTCTAAGGCGTTGCGTTCAGGTCGCAGTCTCCCCAGGAGGTGTGGGTTCGAATCCCGCCTCAGACAGAGCCCATTGAAAGTACCAAGCAAGAACAAAGCCAACACATTCAAGAGAGCATTACCAGGTGCTAGGATGGCGGAGCGGTCTAAGGCGTTGCGTTCAGGTCGCAGTCTCCCCAGGAGGCGTGGGTTCGAATCCCGCCTCAGAAAGAGCCCATTGAAAGTACCAAGCAAGAACAAAGCAAACACAGTGAAGAGAGCATTACCAGTTGCCAGGATTGCAGAGCGGTCTAAGGCGTTGCGTTCAGGTCGCAGTCTCCCCTGGAGGCGTGGGTTCGAATCCCACCTCAGACAGAGCCCATTGAAAGTACCAAGCAAGAACAGAGCAAACACAGTCAAGAGAGCATTACCAGATGATAAGATGGCAGAGCGGTCTCAGGCGTTGCGTTCAGGTCGCAGTCTCCCCAGGAGGCGTGGGTTCGAATCCCACCTCAGACAGAGCCCATTGAAAGTACCAAGCAAGAACAAAGCAAACACATTCAAGAGAGCATTACCAGGTGCCAGGATGGCGGAGCGGTCTAAGGCGTTGCGTTCAGGTCGCAGTCTCCCCAGGAGGCGTGGGTTCGAATCCCGCCTCAGACAGAGCCCATTGAAAGTACCAAGCAAGAACAAAGCAAGCACATTCAAGAGAGCATTACCAGGTGCCAGGATGGCGGAGCGGTCTAAGGCGTTGTGTTCAGGTCGCAGTCTCCCCAGGAGGCGTGGGTTTGAATCCCACCTCAGACAGTACCCATTGAAAGTACCAAGCAAGAACAAAGGAAACACGGTCAAGAGAGCATTACCAGTTGCCAGGATGGCGGAGCGGTCTAAGGCGTTGCGTTCAGGTCGCAGTCTCCCCAGGAGGCGTGGGTTCGAATCCCACCTCAGACAGTGCCCATTGAAAGTACCAAGCAAGAACAAAGCAAACACAGTCAAGAGAGCATTACCAGTTGCCAGGATGGCGGAGCGGTCTAAGGCGTTGCGTTCAGGTCGCAGTCTCCCCAGGAGGCGTGGGTTCGAATCCCGCCTCAGACAGAGCCCATTGAAAGTACCAAGCAAGAACAAAGCAAGCACATTCAAGAGAGCATTACCAGGTGCCAGGATGGCGGAGCGGTCTAAGGCGTTGCGTTCAGGTCGCAGTCTCCCCAGGAGGCGTGGGTTCGAATCCCGCCTCAGAAAGAGCCCATTGAAAGTACCAAGCAAGAACAAAGCAAACACAGTCAAGAGAGCAGTACCAGTTGCCAGGATTGCAGAGCGGTCTAAGGCGTTGCGTTCAGGTCGCAGTCTCCCCTGGAGGCGTGGGTTCGAATACCGCCTCAGACAGAGCCCATTGAAAGTACCAAGCAAAAACAAAGCAAACACAGTCAAGAGAGCATTACCAGGTGCCAGGATGGCGGAGCGGTCTAAGGCGTTGCGTTCAGGTCGCAGTCTCCCCAGGAGGCGTGGGTTCGAATCCCACCTCAGACAGTGCCCATTGAAAGTACCAAGCAAGAACAAAGTAAACACAGTCAAGAGAGCATTACCAGTTGCCAGGATGGCGGAGCGGTCTAAAGCGTTGCGTTCAGGTCGCAGTCTCCCCAGGAAGCGTGGGTTCGAATCCCACCTCAGACAGAGCCCATTGAAAGTACCAAGCAAGAACAAAGCAAACACATTCAAGAGAGCATTACCAGGTGCCAGGATGGCGGAGCGGTCTAAGGCGTTGCGTTCAGGTCGCAGTCTCCCCAGGAGGCGTGGGTTCGAATCCCACCTCAGACAGAGCCCATTTAAAGTACCAAGCAAGAACAAAGGAAACACGGTCAAGAGAGCATTACCAGTTGCCAGGATTGCGGAGCGGTCTAAGGCGTTGCGTTCAGGTCGCAGTCTCCCCAGGAGGCGTGGGTTCGAATCCCACCTCAGACAGTGCCCATTAAAAGTACCAAGCAAGAACAAAGCAAACACAGTCAAGAGAGCATTACCAGTTGCCAGGATGGCGGAGCGGTCTAAGGCGTTGCGTTCAGGTCGCAGTCTCCCCAGGAGGCGTGGGTTCGAATCCCGCCTCAGACAGAGCCCATTGAAAGTACCAAGCAAGAACAAAGCAAACACATTCAAGAGAGCATTACCAGGTGCCAGGATGGCGGAGCGGTCTAAGGCGTTGCGTTCAGGTCGCAGTCTCCCCAGGAGGCGTGGGTTGAATCCCGCCTCAGACAGAGCCCATTGAAAGTACCAAGCAATAACAAAGGAAACACGGTCAAGAGAGCATTACCAGTTGCCAGGATGGCGGAGCGGTCTAAGGCGTTGCGTTCAGGTCGCAGTCTCCCCTGGAGGCGTGGGTTCGAATCCCGCCTCAGACAGAGCCCATTGAAAGTACCAAGCAAAAACAAAGCAAACACATTCAAGAGAGCATTACCAGGTGCCAGGATGGCGGAGCGGTCTAAGGCGTTGCTTTCAGGTCGCAGTCTCCCCAGGAGGCGTGGGTTCGAATCCCGCCTCAGACAGAGCCCATTGAAAGTACCAAGTAAGAACAAAGCAAACACATTCAAGAGAGCATTACCAGGTGCCAGGATGGCGGAGCGGTCTAAGGCGCTGCGTTCAGGTCGCAGTCTCCCCAGGAGGCGTGTGTTCGAATCCCACCTCAGACAGAGCCCATTGAAAGTACCAAGCAATAACAAAGGAAACACGGTCAAGAGAGCATTACCAGTTGCCAGGATGGCGGAGCGGTCTAAGGCGTTGCGTTCAGGTCGCAGTCTCCCCAGGAGGCGTGGGTTCGAATCCCACCTCAGACAGAGCCCATTGAAAGTACCAAGCTATAACAAAGCAAACACATTCAAGAGAGCATTACCAGGTGCCAGGATGGCGGAGCGGTCTAAGGCGTTGCGTTCAGGTCGCAGTCTCCCCAGGAGGCGTGGGTTCGAATCCCGCCTCAGACAGAGCCCATTGAAAGTACCAAGCAAGAACAAAGCAAACACAGTCAAGAGAGCATTACCAGTTGCAGGATGGCAGAGCTGTCTAAGGCGCTGCGTTCAGGTCGCAGTCTCCCCAGGAGGCGTGGGTTCGAATCCCGCCTCAGACAGAGCCCATTGAAAGTACCAAGCAAGAACAAAGCAAACACATTCAAGAGAGCATTACCAGGTGTCAGGATGGCGGAGCGGTCTAAGGCGTTGCGTTCAGGTCGCAGTCTCCCCAGGAGGCGTGGTTTAGAATCCCGCCTCAGACAGAGCCCATTGAAAGTACCAAGCAAGAACAAAGCAAACACATTCAAGAGAGCATTACCAGGTGCCAGGATGGCGGAGCGGTCTAAGGCGTTGCGTTCAGGTCGCAGTCTCCCCAGGAGGCGTGGGTTCGAATCCCACCTCAGACAGTGCCCATTGAAAGTACCAAGCAAGAACAAAGCAAACACAGTCAAGAGAGCATTACCAGTTGCCAGGATGGCGGAGCGGTCTAAGGCGCTGCGTTCAGGTCGCAGTCTCCCCAGGAGGCGTTGGTTCGAATCCCACCTCAGACAGTGCCCATTGAAAGTACCAAGCAAGAACAAAGCAAACACAGTCAAGAGAGCATTACCAGTTGCCAGGATGGTGGAGCGGTCTAAGGCGTTGCGTTCAGGTCGCAGTCTCCCCAGGAGGCGTGGGTTCGAATCCCACCTCAGACAGTGCCCATTGAAACGACCAAGCAAGAACAAAGCAAACACAGTCAAGAAAGCATTACCAGTTGCCTGGATGGCGGAGCGGTCTAAGGCGTTGCGTTCAGGTCGCAGTCTCCCAAGGAGGCGTGGGTTCGAATCCCACCTCAGACAGAGCCCATTGAATGTACCAAGCAAGAACAAAGCAAACACATTCAAGAGAGCATTACCAGGTGCCAGGATGGCGGAGCGGTCTAAGGCGTTGCGTTCAGGTCGCAGTCTCCCCAGGAGGCGTGGGTTCGAATCCCGCCTCAGACAGAGCCCATTGAAAGTACCAAGCAAGAACAAAGCAAACACAGTCAAGAGAGCATTACCAGTTGCAGGATGGCAGAGCTGTCTAAGGCGCTGCGTTCAGGTCGCAGTCTCCCCAGGAGGCGTGGGTTCGAATCCCGCCTCAGACAGAGCCCATTGAAAGTACCAAGCAAGAACAAAGCAAACACATTCAAGAGAGCATTACCAGGTGTCAGGATGGCGGAGCGGTCTAAGGCGATGCGTTCAGGTCGCAGTCTCCCCAGGAGGCGTGGTTTAGAATCCCGCCTCAGACAGAGCCCATTGAAAGTACCAAGCAAGAACAAAGCAAACACATTCAAGAGAGCATTACCAGGTGCCAGGATGGCGGAGCGGTCTAAGGCGTTGCGTTCAGGTCGCAGTCTCCCCAGGAGGCGTGGGTTCGAATCCCACCTCAGACAGTGCCCATTGAAAGTACCAAGCAAGAACAAAGCAAACACAGTCAAGAGAGCATTACCAGTTGCCAGGATGGCGGAGCGGTCTAAGGCGCTGCGTTCAGGTCGCAGTCTCCCCAGGAGGCGTGGGTTCGAATCCCACCTCAGACAGTGCCCATTGAAAGTACCAAGCAAGAACAAAGCAAACACAGTCAAGAGAGCATTACCAGTTGCCAGGATGGTGGAGCGGTCTAAGGCGTTGCGTTCAGGTCGCAGTCTCCCCAGGAGGCGTGGGTTCGAATCCCACCTCAGACAGTGCCCATTGAAACGACCAAGCAAGAACAAAGCAAACACAGTCAAGAGAGCATTACCAGTTGCCTGGATGGCGGAGCGGTCTAAGGCGTTGCGTTCAGGTCGCAGTCTCCCAAGGAGGCGTGGGTTCGAATCCCACCTCAGACAGAGCCCATTGAATGTACCAAGCAAGAACAAAGCAAACACATTCAAGAGAGCATTATCAGGTGCCAGGATGGCGGAGCGGTCTAAGGCGTTGCGTTCAGGTCGCAGTCTCCCCAGGAGGCGTGGGTTCGAATCCCACCTCAGACAGAGCCCATTGAAAGTACCAAGCAAGAACAAAGCAAACACATTCAAGAGAGCATTACCAGGTGCCAGGATGGCGGAGCGGTCTAAGGCGTTGCGTTCAGGTCGCAGTCTCCCCAGGAGGCGTGGTTTAGAATCCCGCCTAAGACAGAGCCGATTGAAAGTACCAAGCAAGAACAAAGCAAACACATTCAAGAGAGCATTACCAGGTGCCAGGATGGCGGAGCGGTCTAAGGCGTTGCGTTCAGGTCGCAGTCTCCCCAGGAGGCGTGGGTTCGAATCCCACCTCAGACAGAGCCCATTGAAAGTACCAAGCAAGAACAAAGCAAACACATTCAAGAGAGCATTACCAGGTGCCAGGATGGCGGAGCGGTCTAAGGCGTTGCGTTCAGGTCGCAGTCTCCCCAGGAGGCGTGGGTTCGAATCCCGCCTCAGACAGAGCCCATTGAAAGTACCAAGCAAGAACAAAGCAAACACAGTCAAGAGAGCATTACCAGTTGCAGGATGGCAGAGCTGTCTAAGGCGCTGCGTTCAGGTCGCAGTCTCCCCAGGAGGCGTGGGTTCGAATCCCGCCTCAGACAGAGCCCATTGAAAGTACCAAGCAAGAACAAAGCAAACACATTCAAGAGAGCATTACCAGGTGTCAGGATGGCGGAGCGGTCTAAGGCGTTGCGTTCAGGTCGCAGTCTCCCCAGGAGGCGTGGTTTAGAATCCCGCCTAAGACAGAGCCCATTGAAAGTACCAAGCAAGAACAAAGCAAACACATTCAAGAGAGCATTACCAGGTGCCAGGATGGCGGAGCGGTCTAAAACGTTCCGTTCAGGTCGCAGTCTCCCCAGGAGGCGTGGGTTCGAATCCCACCTCAGACAGAGCCCATTGAAAGTACCAAGCAAGAACAAAGCAAACACATTCAAGAGAGCATTACCAGGTGCCAGGATGGCGGAGCGGTCTAAGGCGTTGCGTTCAGGTCGCAGTCTCCCCAGGAGGCGTGGGTTCGAATCCCGCCTCAGACAGAGCCCATTGAAAGTACCAAGCAAGAACAAAGCAAACACAGTCAAGAGAGCATTACCAGTTGCTGGATGGCAGAGCTGTCTAAGGCGCTGCGTTCAGGTCGCAGTCTCCCCAGGAGGCGTGGGTTCGAATCCCGCCTCAGACAGAGCCCATTGAAAGTACCAAGCAAGAACAAAGCAAACACATTCAAGAGAGCATTACCAGGTGTCAGGATGGCGGAGCGGTCTAAGGCGTTGCGTTCAGGTCGCAGTCTCCCCAGGAGGCGTGGTTTAGAATCCCGCCTCAGACAGAGCCCATTGAAAGTACCAAGCAAGAACAAAGCAAACACATTCAAGAGAGCATTACCAGGTGCCAGGATGGCGGAGCGGTCTAAGGCGTTGCGTTCAGGTCGCAGTCTCCCCAGGAGGCGTGGGTTCGAATCCCACCTCAGACAGAGCCCATTGAAAGTACCAAGCAAGAACAAAGCAAACACATTCAAGAGAGCATTACCAGGTGCCAGGATGGCGGAGCGGTCTAAGGCGTTGCGTTCAGGTCGCAGTCTCCCCAGGAGGCGTGGGTTCGAATCCCGCCTCAGACAGAGCCCATTGAAAGTACCAAGCAAGAACAAAGCAAACACAGTCAAGAGAGCATTACCAGTTGCAGGATGGCAGAGCTGTCTAAGGCGCTGCGTTCAGGTCGCAGTCTCCCCAGGAGGCGTGGGTTCGAATCCCGCCTCAGACAGAGCCCATTGAAAGTACCAAGCAAGAACAAAGCAAACACATTCAAGAGAGCATTACCAGGTGTCAGGATGGCGGAGCGGTCTAAGGCGTTGCGTTCAGGTCGCAGTCTCCCCAGGAGGCGTGGTTTAGAATCCCGCCTCAGACAGAGCCCATTGAAAGTACCAAGCAAGAACAAAGCAAACACATTCAAGAGAGCTTTACCAGGTGCCAGGATGGCGGAGCGGTCTAAGGCGTTGCGTTCAGGTCGCAGTCTCCCCAGGAGGCGTGGGTTCGAATCCCACCTCAGACAGTGCCCATTGAAAGTACCAAGCAAGAACAAAGCAAACACAGTCAAGAGAGCATTACCAGTTGCCAGGATGGCGGAGCGTTCTAAGGCGCTGCGTTCAGGTCGCAGTCTCCCCAGGAGGCGTGGGTTCGAATCCCACCTCAGACAGTGCCCATTGAAAGTACCAAGCAAGAACAAAGCAAACACAGTCAAGAGAGCATTACCAGTTGCCAGGATGGTGGAGCGGTCTAAGGCGTTGCGTTCAGGTCGCAGTCTCCCCAGGAGGCGTGGGTTCGAATCCCACCTCAGACAGTGCCCATTGAAACGACCAAGCAAGAACAAAGCAAACACAGTCAAGAGAGCATTACCAGTTGCCTGGATGGCGGAGCGGTCTAAGGCGTTGCGTTCAGGTCGCAGTCTCCCAAGGAGGCGTGGGTTCGAATCCCACCTCAGACAGAGCCCATTGAATGTACCAAGCAAGAACAAAGCAAACACATTCAAGAGAGCATTACCAGGTGCCAGGATGGCGGAGCGGTCTAAGGCGTTGCGTTCAGGTCGCAGTCTCCCCAGGAGGCGTGGGTTCGAATCCCACCTCAGACAGAGCCCATTGAAAGTACCAAGCAAGAACAAAGCAAACACATTCAAGAGAGCATTACCAGGTGCCAGGATGGCGGAGCGGTCTAAGGCGTTGCGTTCAGGTCGCAGTCTCCCCAGGAGGCGTGGTTTAGAATCCCGCCTAAGACAGAGCCCATTGAAAGTACCAAGCAAGAACAAAGCAAACACATTCAAGAGAGCATTACCAGGTGCCAGGATGGCGGAGCGGTCTAAGGCGTTGCGTTCAGGTCGCAGTCTCCCCAGGAGGCGTGGGTTCGAATCCCACCTCAGACAGAGCCCATTGAAAGTACCAAGCAAGAACAAAGCAAACACATTCAAGAGAGCATTACTTGGTGCCAGGATGGCGGAGCGGTCTAAGGCGTTGCGTTCAGGTCGCAGTCTCCCCAGGAGGCGTGGGTTCGAATCCCACCTCAGACAGAGCCCATTGAAAGTACCAAGCAAGAACAAAGCAAACACATTCAAGAGAGCATTACCAGGTGCCAGGATGGCGGAGCGGTCTAAGGCGTTGCGTTCAGGTCGCAGTCTCCCCAGGAGGCGTGGGTTCGAATCCCACCTCAGACAGAGCCCATTTAAAGTACCAAGCAAGAACAAAGCCAACACATTCAAGAGAGCATTACCAGGTGCCAGGATGGCGGAGCGGTCTAAGGCGTTGCGTTCAGGTCGCAGTCTCCCCAGGAGGCGTGGGTTCGAATCCCACCTCAGACAGAGCCCATTTAAATTACGAAGCAAGAACAAAGGAAACACAGTAAAGAGAGCATTACCAGGTGCCAGGATGGCGGAGCGGTCTAAGGCGTTGCGTTCAGGTCGCAGTCTCCCCAGGAGGCGTGGGTTCGAATCCCGCCTCAGACAGAGCCCATTGAAAGTACCAAGCAAGAACAAAGCAAACACAGTGAAGAGAGCATTACCAGTTGCCAGGATTGCAGAGCGGTCTAAGGCGTTGCGTTCAGGTCGCAGTCTCCCCTGGAGGCGTGGGTTCGAATCCCACCTCAGACAGAGCCCATTGAAAGTACCAAGCAAGAACAGAGCAAACACAGTCAAGAGAGCATTACCAGATGATAAGATGGCAGAGCGGTCTCAGGCGTTGCGTTCAGGTCGTAGTCTCCCCAGGAGGCGTGGGTTCGAATCCCACCTCAGACAGAGCCCATTGAAAGTACCAAGCAAGAACAAAGCAAACACATTCAAGAGAGCATTACCAGGTGCCAGGATGGCGGAGCGGTCTAAGGCGTTGCGTTCAGGTCGCAGTCTCCCCAGGAGGCGTGGGTTCGAATCCCGCCTCAGACAGAGCCCATTGAAAGTACCAAGCAAGAACAAAGCAAGCACATTCAAGAGAGCATTACCAGGTGCCAGGATGGCGGAGCGGTCTAAGGCGTTGCGTTCAGGTCGCAGTCTCCCCAGGAGGCGTGGGTTCGAATCCCACCTCAGACAGTGCCCATTGAAAGTACCAAGCAAGAACAAAGCAAACACAGTCAAGAGAGCATTACCAGTTGCCAGGATGGCGGAGCGGTCTAAGGCGCTGCGTTCAGGTCGCAGTCTCCCCAGGAGGCGTGGGTTCGAATCCCACCTCAGACAGTGCCCATTGAAAGTACCAAGCAAGAACAAAGCAAACACAGTCAAGAGAGCATTACCAGTTGCCAGGATGGTGGAGCGGTCTAAGGCGTTGCGTTCAGGTCGCAGTCTCCCCAGGAGGCGTGGGTTCGAATCCCACCTCAGACAGTGCCCATTGAAAGTACCAAGCAAGAACAAAGCAAACACAGTCAAGAGAGCATTACCAGTTGCCAGGATGGTGGAGCGGTCTAAGGCGTTGCGTTCAGGTCGCAGTCTCCCCAGGAGGCGTGGGTTCGAATCCCACCTCAGACAGTGCCCATTGAAACTACCAAGCAAGAACAAAGCAAACACATTCAAGAGAGCATTACCAGGTGCCAGGATGGCGGAGCGGTCTAAGGCGTTGCGTTCAGGTCGCAGTCTCCCCAGGAGGCGTGGGTTCGAATCCCACCTCAGACAGAGCCCATTGAAAGTACCAAGCAAGAACAAAGCAAACACATTCAAGAGAGCATTACCAGGTGCCAGGATGGCGGAGCGGTCTAAGGCGTTGCGTTCAGGTCGCAGTCTCCCCAGGAGGCGTGGTTTAGAATCCCGCCTAAGACAGAGCCCATTGAAAGTACCAAGCAAGAACAAAGCAAACACATTCAAGAGAGCATTACCAGGTGCCAGGATGGCGGAGCGGTCTAAGGCGTTGCGTTCAGGTCGCAGTCTCCCCAGGAGGCGTGGGTTCGAATCCCACCTCAGACAGAGCCCATTGAAAGTACCAAGCAAGAACAAAGCAAACACATTCAAGAGAGCATTACCAGGTGCCAGGATGGCGGAGCGGTCTAAGGCGTTGCGTTCAGGTCGCAGTCTCCCCAGGAGGCGTGGGTTCGAATCCCACCTCAGACAGAGCCCATTGAAAGTACCAAGCAAGAACAAAGCAAACACATTCAAGAGAGCATTACCAGGTGCCAGGATGGCGGAGCGGTCTAAGGCGTTGCGTTCAGGTCGCAGTCTCCCCAGGAGGCGTGGGTTCGAATCCCACCTCAGACAGAGCCCATTGAAAGTACCAAGCAAGAACAGAGCAAACACAGTCAAGAGAGCATTACCAGATGATAAGATGGCAGAGCGGTCTCAGGCGTTGCGTTCAGGTCGCAGTCTCCCCAGGAGGCGTGGGTTCGAATCCCACCTCAGACAGAGCCCATTGAAAGTACCAAGCAAGAACAAAGCAAACACATTCAAGAGAGCATTACCAGGTGCCAGGATGGCGGAGCGGTCTAAGGCGTTGCGTTCAGGTCGCAGTCTCCCCAGGAGGCGTGGGTTCGAATCCCGCCTCAGACAGAGCCCATTGAAAGTACCAAGCAAGAACAAAGCAAGCACATTCAAGAGAGCATTACCAGGTGCCAGGATGGCGGAGCGGTCTAAGGCGTTGTGTTCAGGTCGCAGTCTCCCCAGGAGGCGTGGGTTTGAATCCCACCTCAGACAGTACCCATTGAAAGTACCAAGCAAGAACAAAGGAAACACGGTCAAGAGAGCATTACCAGTTGCCAGGATGGCGGAGCGGTCTAAGGCGTTGCGTTCAGGTCGCAGTCTCCCCAGGAGGCGTGGGTTCGAATCCCACCTCAGACAGTGCCCATTGAAAGTACCAAGCAAGAACAAAGCAAACACAGTCAAGAGAGCATTACCAGTTGCCAGGATGGCGGAGCGGTCTAAGGCGTTGCGTTCAGGTAGCAGTCTCCCCAGGAGGCGTGGGTTCGAATCCCGCCTCAGACAGAGCCCATTGAAAGTACCAAGCAAGAACAAAGCAAGCACATTCAAGAGAGCATTACCAGGTGCCAGGATGGCGGAGCGGTCTAAGGCGTTGCGTTCAGGTCGCAGTCTCCCCAGGAGGCGTGGGTTCGAATCCCGCCTCAGAAAGAGCCCATTGAAAGTACCAAGCAAGAACAAAGCAAACACAGTCAAGAGAGCAGTACCAGTTGCCAGGATTGCAGAGCGGTCTAAGGCGTTGCGTTCAGGTCGCAGTCACCCCTGGAGGCGTGGGTTCGAATACCGCCTCAGACAGAGCCCATTGAAAGTACCAAGCAAAAACAAAGCAAACACAGTCAAGAGAGCATTACCAGGTGCCAGGATGGCGGAGCGGTCTAAGGCGTTGCGTTCAGGTCGCAGTCTCCCCAGGAGGCGTGGGTTCGAATCCCACCTCAGACAGTGCCCATTGAAAGTACCAAGCAAGAACAAAGTAAACACAGTCAAGAGAGCATTACCAGTTGCCAGGATGGCGGAGCGGTCTAAAGCGTTGCGTTCAGGTCGCAGTCTCCCCAGGAAGCGTGGGTTCGAATCCCACCTCAGACAGAGCCCATTGAAAGTACCAAGCAAGAACAAAGCAAACACATTCAAGAGAGCATTACCAGGTGCCAGGATGGCGGAGCGGTCTAAGGCGTTGCGTTCAGGTCGCAGTCTCCCCAGGAGGCGTGGGTTCGAATCCCACCTCAGACAGAGCCCATTTAAAGTACCAAGCAAGAACAAAGCAAACACATTCAAGAGAGCATTACCAGGTGCCAGGATGGCGGAGCGGTCTAAGGCGTTGCGTTCAGGTCGCAGTCTCCCCAGGAGGCGTGGGTTTGAATCCCACCTCAGACAGTACCCATTGAAAGTACCAAGCAAGAACAAAGGAAACACGGTCAAGAGAGCATTACCAGTTGCCAGGATTGCGGAGCGGTCTAAGGCGTTGCGTTCAGGTCGCAGTCTCCCCAGGAGGCGTGGGTTCGAATCCCACCTCAGACAGTGCCCATTAAAAGTACCAAGCAAGAACAAAGCAAACACAGTCAAGAGAGCATTACCAGTTGCCAGGATGGCGGAGCGGTCTAAGGCGTTGCGTTCAGGTCGCAGTCTCCCCAGGAGGCGTGGGTTCGAATCCCGCCTCAGACAGAGCCCATTGAAAGTACCAAGCAAGAACAAAGCAAACACATTCAAGAGAGCATTACCAGGTGCCAGGATGGCGGAGCGGTATAAGGCGTTGCGTTCAGGTCGCAGTCTCCCCAGGAGGCGTGGGTTGAATCCCGCCTCAGACAGAGCCCATTGAAAGTACCAAGCAATAACAAAGGAAACACGGTCAAGAGAGCATTACCAGTTGCCAGGATGGCGGAGCGGTCTAAGGCGTTGCGTTCAGGTCGCAGTCTCCCCTGGAGGCGTGGGTTCGAATCCCGCCTCAGACAGAGCCCATTGAAAGTACCAAGCAAAAACAAAGCAAACACATTCAAGAGAGCATTACCAGGTGCCAGGATGGCGGAGCGGTCTAAGGCGTTGCGTTCAGGTCGCAGTCTCCCCAGGAGGCGTGGGTTCGAATCCCGCCTCAGACAGAGCCCATTGAAAGTACCAAGTAAGAACAAAGCAAACACATTCAAGAGAGCATTACCAGGTGCCAGGATGGCGGAGCGGTCTAAGGCGCTGCGTTCAGGTCGCAGTCTCCCCAGGAGGCGTGTGTTCGAATCCCACCTCAGACAGAGCCCATTGAAAGTACCAAGCAATAACAAAGGAAACACGGTCAAGAGAGCATTACCAGTTGCCAGGATGGCGGAGCGGTCTAAGGCGTTGCGTTCAGGTCGCAGTCTCCCCTGGAGGCGTGGGTTCGAATCCCACCTCAGACAGAGCCCATTGAAAGTACCAAGCAAGAACAAAGCAAACACATTCAAGAGAGCATTACCAGGTGCCAGGATGGCGGAGCGGTCTAAGGCGTTGCGTTCAGGTCGCAGTCTCCCCAGGAGGCGTGGTTTAGAATCCCGCCTAAGACAGAGCCCATTGAAAGTACCAAGCAAGAACAAAGCAAACACATTCAAGAGAGCATTACCAGGTGCCAGGATGGCGGAGCGGTCTAAGGCGTTGCGTTCAGGTCGCAGTCTCCCCAGGAGGCGTGGGTTCGAATCCCACCTCAGACAGAGCCCATTGAAAGTACCAAGCAAGAACAAAGCAAACACATTCAAGAGAGCATTACTTGGTGCCAGGATGGCGGAGCGGTCTAAGGCGTTGCGTTCAGGTCGCAGTCTCCCCAGGAGGCGTGGGTTCGAATCCCACCTCAGACAGAGCCCATTGAAAGTACCAAGCAAGAACAAAGCAAACACATTCAAGAGAGCATTACCAGGTGCCAGGATGGCGGAGCGGTCTAAGGCGTTGCGTTCAGGTCGCAGTCTCCCCAGGAGGCGTGGGTTCGAATCCCACCTCAGACAGAGCCCATTTAAAGTACCAAGCAAGAACAAAGCCAACACATTCAAGAGAGCATTACCAGGTGCCAGGATGGCGGAGCGGTCTAAGGCGTTGCGTTCAGGTCGCAGTCTCCCCAGGAGGCGTGGGTTCGAATCCCACCTCAGACAGAGCCCATTTAAATTACGAAGCAAGAACAAAGGAAACACAGTAAAGAGAGCATTACCAGGTGCCAGGATGGCGGAGCGGTCTAAGGCGTTGCGTTCAGGTCGCAGTCTCCCCAGGAGGCGTGGGTTCGAATCCCGCCTCAGACAGAGCCCATTGAAAGTACCAAGCAAGAACAAAGCAAACACAGTGAAGAGAGCATTACCAGTTGCCAGGATTGCAGAGCGGTCTAAGGCGTTGCGTTCAGGTCGCAGTCTCCCCTGGAGGCGTGGGTTCGAATCCCACCTCAGACAGAGCCCATTGAAAGTACCAAGCAAGAACAGAGCAAACACAGTCAAGAGAGCATTACCAGATGATAAGATGGCAGAGCGGTCTCAGGCGTTGCGTTCAGGTCGTAGTCTCCCCAGGAGGCGTGGGTTCGAATCCCACCTCAGACAGAGCCCATTGAAAGTACCAAGCAAGAACAAAGCAAACACATTCAAGAGAGCATTACCAGGTGCCAGGATGGCGGAGCGGTCTAAGGCGTTGCGTTCAGGTCGCAGTCTCCCCAGGAGGCGTGGGTTCGAATCCCGCCTCAGACAGAGCCCATTGAAAGTACCAAGCAAGAACAAAGCAAGCACATTCAAGAGAGCATTACCAGGTGCCAGGATGGCGGAGCGGTCTAAGGCGTTGCGTTCAGGTCGCAGTCTCCCCAGGAGGCGTGGGTTCGAATCCCACCTCAGACAGTGCCCATTGAAAGTACCAAGCAAGAACAAAGCAAACACAGTCAAGAGAGCATTACCAGTTGCCAGGATGGCGGAGCGGTCTAAGGCGCTGCGTTCAGGTCGCAGTCTCCCCAGGAGGCGTGGGTTCGAATCCCACCTCAGACAGTGCCCATTGAAAGTACCAAGCAAGAACAAAGCAAACACAGTCAAGAGAGCATTACCAGTTGCCAGGATGGTGGAGCGGTCTAAGGCGTTGCGTTCAGGTCGCAGTCTCCCCAGGAGGCGTGGGTTCGAATCCCACCTCAGACAGTGCCCATTGAAAGTACCAAGCAAGAACAAAGCAAACACAGTCAAGAGAGCATTACCAGTTGCCAGGATGGTGGAGCGGTCTAAGGCGTTGCGTTCAGGTCGCAGTCTCCCCAGGAGGCGTGGGTTCGAATCCCACCTCAGACAGTGCCCATTGAAACTACCAAGCAAGAACAAAGCAAACACATTCAAGAGAGCATTACCAGGTGCCAGGATGGCGGAGCGGTCTAAGGCGTTGCGTTCAGGTCGCAGTCTCCCCAGGAGGCGTGGGTTCGAATCCCACCTCAGACAGAGCCCATTGAAAGTACCAAGCAAGAACAAAGCAAACACATTCAAGAGAGCATTACCAGGTGCCAGGATGGCGGAGCGGTCTAAGGCGTTGCGTTCAGGTCGCAGTCTCCCCAGGAGGCGTGGTTTAGAATCCCGCCTAAGACAGAGCCCATTGAAAGTACCAAGCAAGAACAAAGCAAACACATTCAAGAGAGCATTACCAGGTGCCAGGATGGCGGAGCGGTCTAAGGCGTTGCGTTCAGGTCGCAGTCTCCCCAGGAGGCGTGGGTTCGAATCCCACCTCAGACAGAGCCCATTGAAAGTACCAAGCAAGAACAAAGCAAACACATTCAAGAGAGCATTACCAGGTGCCAGGATGGCGGAGCGGTCTAAGGCGTTGCGTTCAGGTCGCAGTCTCCCCAGGAGGCGTGGGTTCGAATCCCACCTCAGACAGAGCCCATTGAAAGTACCAAGCAAGAACAAAGCAAACACATTCAAGAGAGCATTACCAGGTGCCAGGATGGCGGAGCGGTCTAAGGCGTTGCGTTCAGGTCGCAGTCTCCCCAGGAGGCGTGGGTTCGAATCCCACCTCAGACAGAGCCCATTGAAAGTACCAAGCAAGAACAGAGCAAACACAGTCAAGAGAGCATTACCAGATGATAAGATGGCAGAGCGGTCTCAGGCGTTGCGTTCAGGTCGCAGTCTCCCCAGGAGGCGTGGGTTCGAATCCCACCTCAGACAGAGCCCATTGAAAGTACCAAGCAAGAACAAAGCAAACACATTCAAGAGAGCATTACCAGGTGCCAGGATGGCGGAGCGGTCTAAGGCGTTGCGTTCAGGTCGCAGTCTCCCCAGGAGGCGTGGGTTCGAATCCCGCCTCAGACAGAGCCCATTGAAAGTACCAAGCAAGAACAAAGCAAGCACATTCAAGAGAGCATTACCAGGTGCCAGGATGGCGGAGCGGTCTAAGGCGTTGCGTTCAGGTCGCAGTCTCCCCAGGAGGCGTGGGTTCGAATCCCGCCTCAGAAAGTGCCCATTGAAAGTACCAAGCAAGAACAAAGCAAACACAGTCAAGAGAGCAGTACCAGTTGCCAGGATTGCAGAGCGGTCTAAGGCGTTGCGTTCAGGTCGCAGTCTCCCCTGGAGGCGTGGGTTCGAATCCCACCTCAGACAGAGCCCATTGAAAGTACCAAGCAAGAACAAAGCAAACACATTCAAGAGAGCATTACCAGGTGCCAGGATGGCGGAGCGGTCTAAGGCGTTGCGTTCAGGTCGCAGTCTCCCCAGGAGGCGTGGGTTCGAATCCCACCTCAGACAGAGCCCATTTAAAGTACCAAGCAAGAACAAAGCAAACACATTCAAGAGAGCATTACCAGGTGCCAGGATGGCGGAGCGGTCTAAGGCGTTGCGTTCAGGTCGCAGTCTCCCCAGGAGGCGTGGGTTTGAATCCCACCTCAGACAGTACCCATTGAAAGTACCAAGCAAGAACAAAGGAAACACGGTCAAGAGAGCATTACCAGTTGCCAGGATTGCGGAGCGGTCTAAGGCGTTGCGTTCAGGTCGCAGTCTCCCCAGGAGGCGTGGGTTCGAATCCCACCTCAGACAGTGCCCATTAAAAGTACCAAGCAAGAACAAAGCAAACACAGTCAAGAGAGCATTACCAGTTGCCAGGATGGCGGAGCGGTCTAAGGCGTTGCGTTCAGGTCGCAGTCTCCCCAGGAGGCGTGGGTTCGAATCCCGCCTCAGACAGAGCCCATTGAAAGTACCAAGCAAGAACAAAGCAAACACATTAAAGAGAGCATTACCAGGTGCCAGGATGGCGGAGCGGTCTAAGGCGTTGCGTTCAGGTCGCAGTCTCCCCAGGAGGCGTGGGTTGAATCCCGCCTCAGACAGAGCCCATTGAAAGTACCAAGCAAGAACAAAGCAAACACATTCAAGAGAGCATTACCAGGTGCCAGGATGGCGGAGCGGTCTAAGGCGTTGCGTTCAGGTCGCAGTCTCCCCAGGAGGCGTGGGTTGAATCCCGCCTCAGACAGAGCCCATTGAAAGTACCAAGCAAAAACAAAGCAAACACATTCAAGAGAGCATTACCAGGTGCCAGGATGGCGGAGCGGTCTAAGGCGTTGCGTTCAGGTCGCAGTCTCCCCAGGAGGCGTGGGTTCGAATCCCGCCTCAGACAGAGCCCATTGAAAGTACCAAGTAAGAACAAAGCAAACACATTCAAGAGAGCATTACCAGGTGCCAGGATGGCGGAGCGGTCTAAGGCGCTGCGTTCAGGTCGCAGTCTCCCCAGGAGGCGTGTGTTCGAATCCCACCTCAGACAGAGCCCATTGAAAGTACCAAGCAATAACAAAGGAAACACGGTCAAGAGAGCATTACCAGTTGCCAGGATGGCGGAGCGGTCTAAGGCGTTGCGTTCAGGTCGCAGTCTCCCCAGGAGGCGTGGGTTCGAATCCCACCTCAGACAGAGCCCATTGAAAGTACCAAGCAAGAACAAAGCAAACACATTCAAGAGAGCATTACCAGGTGCCAGGATGGCGGAGCGGTCTAAGGCGTTGCGTTCAGGTCGCAGTCTCCCCAGGAGGCGTGGGTTCGAATCCCACCTCAGACAGAGCCCATTGAAAGTACCAAGCAAGAACAGAGCAAACACAGTCAAGAGAGCATTACCAGATGATAAGATGGCAGAGCGGTCTCAGGCGTTGCGTTCAGGTCGCAGTCTCCCCAGGAGGCGTGGGTTCGAATCCCACCTCAGACAGAGCCCATTGAAAGTACCAAGCAAGAACAAAGCAAACACATTCAAGAGAGCATTACCAGGTGCCAGGATGGCGGAGCGGTCTAAGGCGTTGCGTTCAGGTCGCAGTCTCCCCAGGAGGCGTGGGTTCGAATCCCGCCTCAGACAGAGCCCATTGAAAGTACCAAGCAAGAACAAAGCAAGCACATTCAAGAGAGCATTACCAGGTGCCAGGATGGCGGAGCGGTCTAAGGCGTTGCGTTCAGGTCGCAGTCTCCCCAGGAGGCGTGGGTTCGAATCCCGCCTCAGAAAGTGCCCATTGAAAGTACCAAGCAAGAACAAAGCAAACACAGTCAAGAGAGCAGTACCAGTTGCCAGGATTGCAGAGCGGTCTAAGGCGTTGCGTTCAGGTCGCAGTCTCCCCTGGAGGCGTGGGTTCGAATACCGCCTCAGACAGAGCCCATTGAAAGTACCAAGCAAAAACAAAGCAAACACAGTCAAGAGAGCATTACCAGGTGCCAGGATGGCGGAGCGGTCTAAGGCGTTGCGTTCAGGTCGCAGTCTCCCCAGGAGGCGTGGGTTCGAATCCCACCTCAGACAGTGCCCATTGAAAGTACCAAGCAAGAACAAAGTAAACACAGTCAAGAGAGCATTACCAGTTGCCAGGATGGCGGAGCGGTCTAAAGCGTTGCGTTCAGGTCGCAGTCTCCCCAGGAAGCGTGGGTTCGAATCCCACCTCAGACAGAGCCCATTGAAAGTACCAAGCAAGAACAAAGCAAACACATTCAAGAGAGCATTACCAGGTGCCAGGATGGCGGAGCGGTCTAAGGCGTTGCGTTCAGGTCGCAGTCTCCCCAGGAGGCGTGGGTTCGAATCCCACCTCAGACAGAGCCCATTTAAATTACGAAGCAAGAACAAAGGAAACACAGTAAAGAGAGCATTACCAGGTGCCAGGATGGCGGAGCGGTCTAAGGCGTTGCGTTCAGGTCGCAGTCTCCCCAGGAGGCGTGGGTTCGAATCCCGCCTCAGACAGAGCCCATTGAAAGTACCAAGCAAGAACAAAGCAAACACAGTGAAGAGAGCATTACCAGTTGCCAGGATTGCAGAGCGGTCTAAGGCGTTGCGTTCAGGTCGCAGTCTCCCCTGGAGGCGTGGGTTCGAATCCCACCTCAGACAGAGCCCATTGAAAGTACCAAGCAAGAACAGAGCAAACACAGTCAAGAGAGCATTACCAGATGATAAGATGGCAGAGCGGTCTCAGGCGTTGCGTTCAGGTCGTAGTCTCCCCAGGAGGCGTGGGTTCGAATCCCACCTCAGACAGAGCCCATTGAAAGTACCAAGCAAGAACAAAGCAAACACATTCAAGAGAGCATTACCAGGTGCCAGGATGGCGGAGCGGTCTAAGGCGTTGCGTTCAGGTCGCAGTCTCCCCAGGAGGCGTGGGTTCGAATCCCGCCTCAGACAGAGCCCATTGAAAGTACCAAGCAAGAACAAAGCAAGCACATTCAAGAGAGCATTACCAGGTGCCAGGATGGCGGAGCGGTCTAAGGCGTTGCGTTCAGGTCGCAGTCTCCCCAGGAGGCGTGGGTTCGAATCCCACCTCAGACAGTGCCCATTGAAAGTACCAAGCAAGAACAAAGCAAACACAGTCAAGAGAGCATTACCAGTTGCCAGGATGGCGGAGCGGTCTAAGGCGCTGCGTTCAGGTCGCAGTCTCCCCAGGAGGCGTGGGTTCGAATCCCACCTCAGACAGTGCCCATTGAAAGTACCAAGCAAGAACAAAGCAAACACAGTCAAGAGAGCATTACCAGTTGCCAGGATGGTGGAGCGGTCTAAGGCGTTGCGTTCAGGTCGCAGTCTCCCCAGGAGGCGTGGGTTCGAATCCCACCTCAGACAGTGCCCATTGAAAGTACCAAGCAAGAACAAAGCAAACACAGTCAAGAGAGCATTACCAGTTGCCAGGATGGTGGAGCGGTCTAAGGCGTTGCGTTCAGGTCGCAGTCTCCCCAGGAGGCGTGGGTTCGAATCCCACCTCAGACAGTGCCCATTGAAACTACCAAGCAAGAACAAAGCAAACACATTCAAGAGAGCATTACCAGGTGCCAGGATGGCGGAGCGGTCTAAGGCGTTGCGTTCAGGTCGCAGTCTCCCCAGGAGGCGTGGGTTCGAATCCCACCTCAGACAGAGCCCATTGAAAGTACCAAGCAAGAACAAAGCAAACACATTCAAGAGAGCATTACCAGGTGCCAGGATGGCGGAGCGGTCTAAGGCGTTGCGTTCAGGTCGCAGTCTCCCCAGGAGGCGTGGTTTAGAATCCCGCCTAAGACAGAGCCCATTGAAAGTACCAAGCAAGAACAAAGCAAACACATTCAAGAGAGCATTACCAGGTGCCAGGATGGCGGAGCGGTCTAAGGCGTTGCGTTCAGGTCGCAGTCTCCCCAGGAGGCGTGGGTTCGAATCCCACCTCAGACAGAGCCCATTGAAAGTACCAAGCAAGAACAAAGCAAACACATTCAAGAGAGCATTACCAGGTGCCAGGATGGCGGAGCGGTCTAAGGCGTTGCGTTCAGGTCGCAGTCTCCCCAGGAGGCGTGGGTTCGAATCCCACCTCAGACAGAGCCCATTGAAAGTACCAAGCAAGAACAAAGCAAACACATTCAAGAGAGCATTACCAGGTGCCAGGATGGCGGAGCGGTCTAAGGCGTTGCGTTCAGGTCGCAGTCTCCCCAGGAGGCGTGGGTTCGAATCCCACCTCAGACAGAGCCCATTGAAAGTACCAAGCAAGAACAGAGCAAACACAGTCAAGAGAGCATTACCAGATGATAAGATGGCAGAGCGGTCTCAGGCGTTGCGTTCAGGTCGCAGTCTCCCCAGGAGGCGTGGGTTCGAATCCCACCTCAGACAGAGCCCATTGAAAGTACCAAGCAAGAACAAAGCAAACACATTCAAGAGAGCATTACCAGGTGCCAGGATGGCGGAGCGGTCTAAGGCGTTGCGTTCAGGTCGCAGTCTCCCCAGGAGGCGTGGGTTCGAATCCCGCCTCAGACAGAGCCCATTGAAAGTACCAAGCAAGAACAAAGCAAGCACATTCAAGAGAGCATTACCAGGTGCCAGGATGGCGGAGCGGTCTAAGGCGTTGCGTACAGGTCGCAGTCTCCCCAGGAGGCGTGGGTTCGAATCCCGCCTCAGAAAGTGCCCATTGAAAGTACCAAGCAAGAACAAAGCAAACACAGTCAAGAGAGCAGTACCAGTTGCCAGGATTGCAGAGCGGTCTAAGGCGTTGCGTTCAGGTCGCAGTCTCCCCTGGAGGCGTGGGTTCGAATACCGCCTCAGACAGAGCCCATTGAAAGTACCAAGCAAAAACAAAGCAAACACAGTCAAGAGAGCATTACCAGGTGCCAGGATGGCGGAGCGGTCTAAGGCGTTGCGTTCAGGTCGCAGTCTCCCCAGGAGGCGTGGGTTCGAATCCCACCTCAGACAGTGCCCATTGAAAGTACCAAGCAAGAACAAAGTAAACACAGTCAAGAGAGCATTACCAGTTGCCAGGATGGCGGAGCGGTCTAAAGCGTTGCGTTCAGGTCGCAGTCTCCCCAGGAAGCGTGGGTTCGAATCCCACCTCAGACAGAGCCCATTGAAAGTACCAAGCAAGAACAAAGCAAACACATTCAAGAGAGCATTACCAGGTGCCAGGATGGCGGAGCGGTCTAAGGCGTTGCGTTCAGGTCGCAGTCTCCCCAGGAGGCGTGGGTTCGAATCCCACCTCAGACAGAGCCCATTTAAAGTACCAAGCAAGAACAAAGCAAACACATTCAAGAGAGCATTACCAGGTGCCAGGATGGCGGAGCGGTCTAAGGCGTTGCGTTCAGGTCGCAGTCTCCCCAGGAGGCGTGGGTTTGAATCCCACCTCAGACAGTACCCATTGAAAGTACCAAGCAAGAACAAAGGAAACACGGTCAAGAGAGCATTACCAGTTGCCAGGATTGCGGAGCGGTCTAAGGCGTTGCGTTCAGGTCGCAGTCTCCCCAGGAGGCGTGGGTTCGAATCCCACCTCAGACAGTGCCCATTAAAAGTACCAAGCAAGAACAAAGCAAACACAGTCAAGAGAGCATTACCAGTTGCCAGGATGGCGGAGCGGTCTAAGGCGTTGCGTTCAGGTCGCAGTCTCCCCAGGAGGCGTGGGTTCGAATCCCGCCTCAGACAGAGCCCATTGAAAGTACCAAGCAAGAACAAAGCAAACACATTCAAGAGAGCATTACCAGGTGCCAGGATGGCGGAGCGGTCTAAGGCGTTGCGTTCAGGTCGCAGTCTCCCCAGGAGGCGTGGGTTCGAATCCCACCTCAGACAGAGCCCATTGAAAGTACCAAGCAAGAACAGAGCAAACACAGTCAAGAGAGCATTACCAGATGATAAGATGGCAGAGCGGTCTCAGGCGTTGCGTTCAGGTCGCAGTCTCCCCAGGAGGCGTGGGTTCGAATCCCACCTCAGACAGAGCCCATTGAAAGTACCAAGCAAGAACAAAGCAAACACATTCAAGAGAGCATTACCAGGTGCCAGGATGGCGGAGCGGTCTAAGGCGTTGCGTTCAGGTCGCAGTCTCCCCAGGAGGCGTGGGTTCGAATCCCGCCTCAGACAGAGCCCATTGAAAGTACCAAGCAAGAACAAAGCAAGCACATTCAAGAGAGCATTACCAGGTGCCAGGATGGCGGAGCGGTCTAAGGCGTTGTGTTCAGGTCGCAGTCTCCCCAGGAGGCGTGGGTTTGAATCCCACCTCAGACAGTACCCATTGAAAGTACCAAGCAAGAACAAAGGAAACACGGTCAAGAGAGCATTACCAGTTGCCAGGATGGCGGAGCGGTCTAAGGCGTTGCGTTCAGGTCGCAGTCTCCCCAGGAGGCGTGGGTTCGAATCCCACCTCAGACAGTGCCCATTGAAAGTACCAAGCAAGAACAAAGCAAACACAGTCAAGAGAGCATTACCAGTTGCCAGGATGGCGGAGCGGTCTAAGGCGTTGCGTTCAGGTCGCAGTCTCCCCAGGAGGCGTGGGTTCGAATCCCGCCTCAGACAGAGCCCATTGAAAGTACCAAGCAAGAACAAAGCAAGCACATTCAAGAGAGCATTACCAGGTGCCAGGATGGCGGAGCGGTCTAAGGCGTTGCGTTCAGGTCGCAGTCTCCCCAGGAGGCGTGGGTTCGAATCCCGCCTCAGAAAGAGCCCATTGAAAGTACCAAGCAAGAACAAAGCAAACACAGTCAAGAGAGCAGTACCAGTTGCCAGGATTGCAGAGCGGTCTAAGGCGTTGCGTTCAGGTCGCAGTCTCCCCTGGAGGCGTGGGTTCGAATACCGCCTCAGACAGAGCCCATTGAAAGTACCAAGCAAAAACAAAGCAAACACAGTCAAGAGAGCATTACCAGGTGCCAGGATGGCGGAGCGGTCTAAGGCGTTGCGTTCAGGTCGCAGTCTCCCCAGGAGGCGTGGGTTCGAATCCCACCTCAGACAGTGCCCATTGAAAGTACCAAGCAAGAACAAAGTAAACACAGTCAAGAGAGCATTACCAGTTGCCAGGATGGCGGAGCGGTCTAAAGCGTTGCGTTCAGGTCGCAGTCTCCCCAGGAAGCGTGGGTTCGAATCCCACCTCAGACAGAGCCCATTGAAAGTACCAAGCAAGAACAAAGCAAACACATTCAAGAGAGCATTACCAGGTGCCAGGATGGCGGAGCGGTCTAAGGCGTTGCGTTCAGGTCGCAGTCTCCCCAGGAGGCGTGGGTTCGAATCCCACCTCAGACAGAGCCCATTTAAAGTACCAAGCAAGAACAAAGCAAACACATTCAAGAGAGCATTACCAGGTGCCAGGATGGCGGAGCGGTCTAAGGCGTTGCGTTCAGGTCGCAGTCTCCCCAGGAGGCGTGGGTTTGAATCCCACCTCAGACAGTACCCATTGAAAGTACCAAGCAAGAACAAAGGAAACACGGTCAAGAGAGCATTACCAGTTGCCAGGATTGCGGAGCGGTCTAAGGCGTTGCGTTCAGGTCGCAGTCTCCCCAGGAGGCGTGGGTTCGAATCCCACCTCAGACAGTGCCCATTAAAAGTACCAAGCAAGAACAAAGCAAACACAGTCAAGAGAGCATTACCAGTTGCCAGGATGGCGGAGCGGTCTAAGGCGTTGCGTTCAGGTCGCAGTCTCCCCAGGAGGCGTGGGTTCGAATCCCGCCTCAGACAGAGCCCATTGAAAGTACCAAGCAAGAACAAAGCAAACACATTCAAGAGAGCATTACCAGGTGCCAGGATGGCGGAGCGGTCTAAGGCGTTGCGTTCAGGTCGCAGTCTCCCCAGGAGGCGTGGGTTGAATCCCGCCTCAGACAGAGCCCATTGAAAGTACCAAGCAATAACAAAGGAAACACGGTCAAGAGAGCATTACCAGTTGCCAGGATGGCGGAGCGGTCTAAGGCGTTGCGTTCAGGTCGCAGTCTCCCCTGGAGGCGTGGGTTCGAATCCCGCCTCAGACAGAGCCCATTGAAAGTACCAAGCAAAAACAAAGCAAACACATTCAAGAGAGCATTACCAGGTGCCAGGATGGCGGAGCGGTCTAAGGCGTTGCGTTCAGGTCGCAGTCTCCCCAGGAGGCGTGGGTTCGAATCCCGCCTCAGACAGAGCCCATTGAAAGTACCAAGCAAGAACAAAGCCAACACATTCAAGAGAGCATTACCAGGTGCCAGGATGGCGGAGCGGTCTAAGGCGTTGCGTTCAGGTCGCAGTCTCCCCAGGAGGCGTGGGTTCGAATCCCACCTCAGACAGAGCCCATTTAAATTACGAAGCAAGAACAAAGGAAACACAGTAAAGAGAGCATTACCAGGTGCCAGGATGGCGGAGCGGTCTAAGGCGTTGCGTTCAGGTCGCAGTCTCCCCAGGAGGCGTGGGTTCGAATCCCGCCTCAGACAGAGCCCATTGAAAGTACCAAGCAAGAACAAAGCAAACACAGTGAAGAGAGCATTACCAGTTGCCAGGATTGCAGAGCGGTCTAAGGCGTTGCGTTCAGGTCGCAGTCTCCCCTGGAGGCGTGGGTTCGAATCCCACCTCAGACAGAGCCCATTGAAAGTACCAAGCAAGAACAGAGCAAACACAGTCAAGAGAGCATTACCAGATGATAAGATGGCAGAGCGGTCTCAGGCGTTGCGTTCAGGTCGTAGTCTCCCCAGGAGGCGTGGGTTCGAATCCCACCTCAGACAGAGCCCATTGAAAATACCAAGCAAGAACAAAGCAAACACATTCAAGAGAGCATTACCAGGTGCCAGGATGGCGGAGCGGTCTAAGGCGTTGCGTTCAGGTCGCAGTCTCCCCAGGAGGCGTGGGTTCGAATCCCGCCTCAGACAGAGCCCATTGAAAGTACCAAGCAAGCACAAAGCAAGCACATTCAAGAGAGCATTACCAGGTGCCAGGATGGCGGAGCGGTCTAAGGCGTTGCGTTCAGGTCGCAGTCTCCCCAGGAGGCGTGGGTTCGAATCCCACCTCAGACAGTGCCCATTGAAAGTACCAAGCAAGAACAAAGCAAACACAGTCAAGAGAGCATTACCAGTTGCCAGGATGGCGGAGCGGTCTAAGGCGCTGCGTTCAGGTCGCAGTCTCCCCAGGAGGCGTGGGTTCGAATCCCACCTCAGACAGTGCCCATTGAAAGTACCAAGCAAGAACAAAGCAAACACAGTCAAGAGAGCATTACCAGTTGCCAGGATGGTGGAGCGGTCTAAGGCGTTGCGTTCAGGTCGCAGTCTCCCCAGGAGGCGTGGGTTCGAATCCCACCTCAGACAGTGCCCATTGAAAGTACCAAGCAAGAACAAAGCAAACACAGTCAAGAGAGCATTACCAGTTGCCAGGATGGTGGAGCGGTCTAAGGCGTTGCGTTCAGGTCGCAGTCTCCCCAGGAGGCGTGGGTTCGAATCCCACCTCAGACAGTGCCCATTGAAACTACCAAGCAAGAACAAAGCAAACACATTCAAGAGAGCATTACCAGGTGCCAGGATGGCGGAGCGGTCTAAGGCGTTGCGTTCAGGTCGCAGTCTCCCCAGGAGGCGTGGGTTCGAATCCCACCTCAGACAGAGCCCATTGAAAGTACCAAGCAAGAACAAAGCAAACACATTCAAGAGAGCATTACCAGGTGCCAGGATGGCGGAGCGGTCTAAGGCGTTGCGTTCAGGTCGCAGTCTCCCCAGGAGGCGTGGTTTAGAATCCCGCCTAAGACAGAGCCCATTGAAAGTACCAAGCAAGAACAAAGCAAACACATTCAAGAGAGCATTACCAGGTGCCAGGATGGCGGAGCGGTCTAAGGCGTTGCGTTCAGGTCGCAGTCTCCCCAGGAGGCGTGGGTTCGAATCCCACCTCAGACAGAGCCCATTGAAAGTACCAAGCAAGAACAGAGCAAACACAGTCAAGAGAGCATTACCAGATGATAAGATGGCAGAGCGGTCTCAGGCGTTGCGTTCAGGTCGCAGTCTCCCCAGGAGGCGTGGGTTCGAATCCCACCTCAGACAGAGCCCATTGAAAGTACCAAGCAAGAACAAAGCAAACACATTCAAGAGAGCATTACCAGGTGCCAGGATGGCGGAGCGGTCTAAGGCGTTGCGTTCAGGTCGCAGTCTCCCCAGGAGGCGTGGGTTCGAATCCCGCCTCAGACAGAGCCCATTGAAAGTACCAAGCAAGAACAAAGCAAGCACATTCAAGAGAGCATTACCAGGTGCCAGGATGGCGGAGCGGTCTAAGGCGTTGTGTTCAGGTCGCAGTCTCCCCAGGAGGCGTGGGTTTGAATCCCACCTCAGACAGTACCCATTGAAAGTACCAAGCAAGAACAAAGGAAACACGGTCAAGAGAGCATTACCAGTTGCCAGGATGGCGGAGCGGTCTAAGGCGTTGCGTTCAGGTCGCAGTCTCCCCAGGAGGCGTGGGTTCGAATCCCACCTCAGACAGTGCCCATTGAAAGTACCAAGCAAGAACAAAGCAAACACAGTCAAGAGAGCATTACCAGTTGCCAGGATGGCGGAGCGGTCTAAGGCGTTGCGTTCAGGTCGCAGTCTCCCCAGGAGGCGTGGGTTCGAATCCCGCCTCAGACAGAGCCCATTGAAAGTACCAAGCAAGAACAAAGCAAGCACATTCAAGAGAGCATTACCAGGTGCCAGGATGGCGGAGCGGTCTAAGGCGTTGCGTTCAGGTCGCAGTCTCCCCAGGAGGCGTGGGTTCGAATCCCGCCTCAGAAAGAGCCCATTGAAAGTACCAAGCAAGAACAAAGCAAACACAGTCAAGAGAGCAGTACCAGTTGCCAGGATTGCAGAGCGGTCTAAGGCGTTGCGTTCAGGTCGCAGTCTCCCCTGGAGGCGTGGGTTCGAATACCGCCTCAGACAGAGCCCATTGAAAGTACCAAGCAAAAACAAAGCAAACACAGTCAAGAGAGCATTACCAGGTGCCAGGATGGCGGAGCGGTCTAAGGCGTTGCGTTCAGGTCGCAGTCTCCCCAGGAGGCGTGGGTTCGAATCCCACCTCAGACAGTGCCCATTGAAAGTACCAAGCAAGAACAAAGTAAACACAGTCAAGAGAGCATTACCAGTTGCCAGGATGGCGGAGCGGTCTAAAGCGTTGCGTTCAGGTCGCAGTCTCCCCAGGAAGCGTGGGTTCGAATCCCACCTCAGACAGAGCCCATTGAAAGTACCAAGCAAGAACAAAGCAAACACATTCAAGAGAGCATTACCAGGTGCCAGGATGGCGGAGCGGTCTAAGGCGTTGCGTTCAGGTCGCAGTCTCCCCAGGAGGCGTGGGTTCGAATCCCACCTCAGACAGAGCCCATTTAAAGTACCAAGCAAGAACAAAGCAAACACATTCAAGAGAGCATTACCAGGTGCCAGGATGGCGGAGCGGTCTAAGGCGTTGCGTTCAGGTCGCAGTCTCCCCAGGAGGCGTGGGTTTGAATCCCACCTCAGACAGTACCCATTGAAAGTACCAAGCAAGAACAAAGGAAACACGGTCAAGAGAGCATTACCAGTTGCCAGGATTGCGGAGCGGTCTAAGGCGTTGCGTTCAGGTCGCAGTCTCCCCAGGAGGCGTGGGTTCGAATCCCACCTCAGACAGTGCCCATTAAAAGTACCAAGCAAGAACAAAGCAAACACAGTCAAGAGAGCATTACCAGTTGCCAGGATGGCGGAGCGGTCTAAGGCGTTGCGTTCAGGTCGCAGTCTCCCCAGGAGGCGTGGGTTCGAATCCCGCCTCAGACAGAGCCCATTGAAAGTACCAAGCAAGAACAAAGCAAACACATTCAAGAGAGCATTACCAGGTGCCAGGATGGCGGAGCGGTCTAAGGCGTTGCGTTCAGGTCGCAGTCTCCCCAGGAGGCGTGGGTTGAATCCCGCCTCAGACAGAGCCCATTGAAAGTACCAAGCAATAACAAAGGAAACACGGTCAAGAGAGCATTACCAGTTGCCAGGATGGCGGAGCGGTCTAAGGCGTTGCGTTCAGGTCGCAGTCTCCCCTGGAGGCGTGGGTTCGAATCCCGCCTCAGACAGAGCCCATTGAAAGTACCAAGCAAAAACAAAGCAAACACATTCAAGAGAGCATTACCAGGTGCCAGGATGGCGGAGCGGTCTAAGGCGTTGCGTTCAGGTCGCAGTCTCCCCAGGAGGCGTGGGTTCGAATCCCGCCTCAGACAGAGCCCATTGAAAGTACCAAGTAAGAACAAAGCAAACACATTCAAGAGAGCATTACCAGGTGCCAGGATGGCGGAGCGGTCTAAGGCGCTGCGTTCAGGTCGCAGTCTCCCCAGGAGGCGTGTGTTCGAATCCCACCTCAGACAGAGCCCATTGAAAGTACCAAGCAATAACAAAGGAAACACGGTCAAGAGAGCATTACCAGTTGCCAGGATGGCGGAGCGGTCTAAGGCGTTGCGTTCAGGTCGCAGTCTCCCCAGGAGGCGTGGGTTCGAATCCCACCTCAGACAGAGCCCATTGAAAGTACCAAGCAAGAACAAAGCAAACACATTCAAGAGAGCATTACCAGGTGCCAGGATGGCGGAGCGGTCTAAGGCGTTGCGTTCAGGTCGCAGTCTCCCCAGGAGGCGTGGTTTAGAATCCCGCCTAAGACAGAGCCCATTGAAAGTACCAAGCAAGAACAAAGCAAACACATTCAAGAGAGCATTACCAGGTGCCAGGATGGCGGAGCGGTCTAAGGCGTTGCGTTCAGGTCGCAGTCTCCCCAGGAGGCGTGGGTTCGAATCCCACCTCAGACAGAGCCCATTGAAAGTACCAAGCAAGAACAAAGCAAACACATTCAAGAGAGCATTACTTGGTGCCAGGATGGCGGAGCGGTCTAAGGCGTTGCGTTCAGGTCGCAGTCTCCCCAGGAGGCGTGGGTTCGAATCCCACCTCAGACAGAGCCCATTGAAAGTACCAAGCAAGAACAAAGCAAACACATTCAAGAGAGCATTACCAGGTGCCAGGATGGCGGAGCGGTCTAAGGCGTTGCGTTCAGGTCGCAGTCTCCCCAGGAGGCGTGGGTTCGAATCCCACCTCAGACAGAGCCCATTTAAAGTACCAAGCAAGAACAAAGCCAACACATTCAAGAGAGCATTACCAGGTGCCAGGATGGCGGAGCGGTCTAAGGCGTTGCGTTCAGGTCGCAGTCTCCCCAGGAGGCGTGGGTTCGAATCCCACCTCAGACAGAGCCCATTTAAATTACGAAGCAAGAACAAAGGAAACACAGTAAAGAGAGCATTACCAGGTGCCAGGATGGCGGAGCGGTCTAAGGCGTTGCGTTCAGGTCGCAGTCTCCCCAGGAGGCGTGGGTTCGAATCCCGCCTCAGACAGAGCCCATTGAAAGTACCAAGCAAGAACAAAGCAAACACAGTGAAGAGAGCATTACCAGTTGCCAGGATTGCAGAGCGGTCTAAGGCGTTGCGTTCAGGTCGCAGTCTCCCCTGGAGGCGTGGGTTCGAATCCCACCTCAGACAGAGCCCATTGAAAGTACCAAGCAAGAACAGAGCAAACACAGTCAAGAGAGCATTACCAGATGATAAGATGGCAGAGCGGTCTCAGGCGTTGCGTTCAGGTCGTAGTCTCCCCAGGAGGCGTGGGTTCGAATCCCACCTCAGACAGAGCCCATTGAAAATACCAAGCAAGAACAAAGCAAACACATTCAAGAGAGCATTACCAGGTGCCAGGATGGCGGAGCGGTCTAAGGCGTTGCGTTCAGGTCGCAGTCTCCCCAGGAGGCGTGGGTTCGAATCCCGCCTCAGACAGAGCCCATTGAAAGTACCAAGCAAGCACAAAGCAAGCACATTCAAGAGAGCATTACCAGGTGCCAGGATGGCGGAGCGGTCTAAGGCGTTGCGTTCAGGTCGCAGTCTCCCCAGGAGGCGTGGGTTCGAATCCCACCTCAGACAGTGCCCATTGAAAGTACCAAGCAAGAACAAAGCAAACACAGTCAAGAGAGCATTACCAGTTGCCAGGATGGCGGAGCGGTCTAAGGCGCTGCGTTCAGGTCGCAGTCTCCCCAGGAGGCGTGGGTTCGAATCCCACCTCAGACAGTGCCCATTGAAAGTACCAAGCAAGAACAAAGCAAACACAGTCAAGAGAGCATTACCAGTTGCCAGGATGGTGGAGCGGTCTAAGGCGTTGCGTTCAGGTCGCAGTCTCCCCAGGAGGCGTGGGTTCGAATCCCACCTCAGACAGTGCCCATTGAAAGTACCAAGCAAGAACAAAGCAAACACAGTCAAGAGAGCATTACCAGTTGCCAGGATGGTGGAGCGGTCTAAGGCGTTGCGTTCAGGTCGCAGTCTCCCCAGGAGGCGTGGGTTCGAATCCCACCTCAGACAGTGCCCATTGAAACTACCAAGCAAGAACAAAGCAAACACATTCAAGAGAGCATTACCAGGTGCCAGGATGGCGGAGCGGTCTAAGGCGTTGCGTTCAGGTCGCAGTCTCCCCAGGAGGCGTGGGTTCGAATCCCACCTCAGACAGAGCCCATTGAAAGTACCAAGCAAGAACAAAGCAAACACATTCAAGAGAGCATTACCAGGTGCCAGGATGGCGGAGCGGTCTAAGGCGTTGCGTTCAGGTCGCAGTCTCCCCAGGAGGCGTGGTTTAGAATCCCGCCTAAGACAGAGCCCATTGAAAGTACCAAGCAAGAACAAAGCAAACACATTCAAGAGAGCATTACCAGGTGCCAGGATGGCGGAGCGGTCTAAGGCGTTGCGTTCAGGTCGCAGTCTCCCCAGGAGGCGTGGGTTCGAATCCCACCTCAGACAGAGCCCATTGAAAGTACCAAGCAAGAACAAAGCAAACACATTCAAGAGAGCATTACCAGGTGCCAGGATGGCGGAGCGGTCTAAGGCGTTGCGTTCAGGTCGCAGTCTCCCCAGGAGGCGTGGGTTCGAATCCCACCTCAGACAGAGCCCATTGAAAGTACCAAGCAAGAACAAAGCAAACACATTCAAGAGAGCATTACCAGGTGCCAGGATGGCGGAGCGGTCTAAGGCGTTGCGTTCAGGTCGCAGTCTCCCCAGGAGGCGTGGGTTCGAATCCCACCTCAGACAGAGCCCATTGAAAGTACCAAGCAAGAACAGAGCAAACACAGTCAAGAGAGCATTACCAGATGATAAGATGGCAGAGCGGTCTCAGGCGTTGCGTTCAGGTCGCAGTCTCCCCAGGAGGCGTGGGTTCGAATCCCACCTCAGACAGAGCCCATTGAAAGTACCAAGCAAGAACAAAGCAAACACATTCAAGAGAGCATTACCAGGTGCCAGGATGGCGGAGCGGTCTAAGGCGTTGCGTTCAGGTCGCAGTCTCCCCAGGAGGCGTGGGTTCGAATCCCGCCTCAGACAGAGCCCATTGAAAGTACCAAGCAAGAACAAAGCAAGCACATTCAAGAGAGCATTACCAGGTGCCAGGATGGCGGAGCGGTCTAAGGCGTTGTGTTCAGGTCGCAGTCTCCCCAGGAGGCGTGGGTTTGAATCCCACCTCAGACAGTACCCATTGAAAGTACCAAGCAAGAACAAAGGAAACACGGTCAAGAGAGCATTACCAGTTGCCAGGATGGCGGAGCGGTCTAAGGCGTTGCGTTCAGGTCGCAGTCTCCCCAGGAGGCGTGGGTTCGAATCCCACCTCAGACAGTGCCCATTGAAAGTACCAAGCAAGAACAAAGCAAACACAGTCAAGAGAGCATTACCAGTTGCCAGGATGGCGGAGCGGTCTAAGGCGTTGCGTTCAGGTCGCAGTCTCCCCAGGAGGCGTGGGTTCGAATCCCGCCTCAGACAGAGCCCATTGAAAGTACCAAGCAAGAACAAAGCAAGCACATTCAAGAGAGCATTACCAGGTGCCAGGATGGCGGAGCGGTCTAAGGCGTTGCGTTCAGGTCGCAGTCTCCCCAGGAGGCGTGGGTTCGAATCCCGCCTCAGAAAGTGCCCATTGAAAGTACCAAGCAAGAACAAAGCAAACACAGTCAAGAGAGCAGTACCAGTTGCCAGGATTGCAGAGCGGTCTAAGGCGTTGCGTTCAGGTCGCAGTCTCCCCTGGAGGCGTGGGTTCGAATACCGCCTCAGACAGAGCCCATTGAAAGTACCAAGCAAAAACAAAGCAAACACAGTCAAGAGAGCATTACCAGGTGCCAGGATGGCGGAGCGGTCTAAGGCGTTGCGTTCAGGTCGCAGTCTCCCCAGGAGGCGTGGGTTCGAATCCCACCTCAGACAGTGCCCATTGAAAGTACCAAGCAAGAACAAAGTAAACACAGTCAAGAGAGCATTACCAGTTGCCAGGATGGCGGAGCGGTCTAAAGCGTTGCGTTCAGGTCGCAGTCTCCCCAGGAAGCGTGGGTTCGAATCCCACCTCAGACAGAGCCCATTGAAAGTACCAAGCAAGAACAAAGCAAACACATTCAAGAGAGCATTACCAGGTGCCAGGATGGCGGAGCGGTCTAAGGCGTTGCGTTCAGGTCGCAGTCTCCCCAGGAGGCGTGGGTTCGAATCCCACCTCAGACAGAGCCCATTTAAAGTACCAAGCAAGAACAAAGCAAACACATTCAAGAGAGCATTACCAGGTGCCAGGATGGCGGAGCGGTCTAAGGCGTTGCGTTCAGGTCGCAGTCTCCCCAGGAGGCGTGGGTTTGAATCCCACCTCAGACAGTACCCATTGAAAGTACCAAGCAAGAACAAAGGAAACACGGTCAAGAGAGCATTACCAGTTGCCAGGATTGCGGAGCGGTCTAAGGCGTTGCGTTCAGGTCGCAGTCTCCCCAGGAGGCGTGGGTTCGAATCCCACCTCAGACAGTGCCCATTAAAAGTACCAAGCAAGAACAAAGCAAACACAGTCAAGAGAGCATTACCAGTTGCCAGGATGGCGGAGCGGTCTAAGGCGTTGCGTTCAGGTCGCAGTCTCCCCAGGAGGCGTGGGTTCGAATCCCGCCTCAGACAGAGCCCATTGAAAGTACCAAGCAAGAACAAAGCAAACACATTCAAGAGAGCATTACCAGGTGCCAGGATGGCGGAGCGGTCTAAGGCGTTGCGTTCAGGTCGCAGTCTCCCCAGGAGGCGTGGGTTGAATCCCGCCTCAGACAGAGCCCATTGAAAGTACCAAGCAATAACAAAGGAAACACGGTCAAGAGAGCATTACCAGTTGCCAGGATGGCGGAGCGGTCTAAGGCGTTGCGTTCAGGTCGCAGTCTCCCCTGGAGGCGTGGGTTCGAATCCCGCCTCAGACAGAGCCCATTGAAAGTACCAAGCAAAAACAAAGCAAACACATTCAAAAGAGCATTACCAGGTGCCAGGATGGCGGAGCGGTCTAAGGCGTTGCGTTCAGGTCGCAGTCTCCCCAGGAGGCGTGGGTTCGAATCCCGCCTCAGACAGAGCCCATTGAAAGTACCAAGTAAGAACAAAGCAAACACATTCAAGAGAGCATTACCAGGTGCCAGGATGGCGGAGCGGTCTAAGGCGCTGCGTTCAGGTCGCAGTCTCCCCAGGAGGCGTGTGTTCGAATCCCACCTCAGACAGAGCCCATTGAAAGTACCAAGCAATAACAAAGGAAACACGGTCAAGAGAGCATTACCAGTTGCCAGGATGGCGGAGCGGTCTAAGGCGTTGCGTTCAGGTCGCAGTCTCCCCAGGAGGCGTGGGTTCGAATCCCACCTCAGACAGAGCCCATTGAAAGTACCAAGCTATAACAAAGCAAACACATTCAAGAGAGCATTACCAGGTGCCAGGATGGCGGAGCGGTCTAAGGCGTTGCGTTCAGGTCGCAGTCTCCCCAGGAGGCGTGGGTTCGAATCCCGCCTCAGACAGAGCCCATTGAAAGTACCAAGCAAGAACAAAGCAAACACAGTCAAGAGAGCATTACCAGTTGCAGGATGGCAGAGCTGTCTAAGGCGCTGCGTTCAGGTCGCAGTCTCCCCAGGAGGCGTGGGTTCGAATCCCGCCTCAGACAGAGCCCATTGAAAGTACCAAGCAAGAACAAAGCAAACACATTCAAGAGAGCATTACCAGGTGTCAGGATGGCGGAGCGGTCTAAGGCGTTGCGTTCAGGTCGCAGTCTCCCCAGGAGGCGTGGTTTAGAATCCCGCCTCAGACAGAGCCCATTGAAAGTACCAAGCAAGAACAAAGCAAACACATTCAAGAGAGCATTACCAGGTGCCAGGATGGCGGAGCGGTCTAAGGCGTTGCGTTCAGGTCGCAGTCTCCCCAGGAGGCGTGGGTTCGAATCCCACCTCAGACAGTGCCCATTGAAAGTACCAAGCAAGAACAAAGCAAACACAGTCAAGAGAGCATTACCAGTTGCCAGGATGGCGGAGCGGTCTAAGGCGCTGCGTTCAGGTCGCAGTCTCCCCAGGAGGCGTGGGTTCGAATCCCACCTCAGACAGTGCCCATTGAAAGTACCAAGCAAGAACAAAGCAAACACAGTCAAGAGAGCATTACCAGTTGCCAGGATGGTGGAGCGGTCTAAGGCGTTGCGTTCAGGTCGCAGTCTCCCCAGGAGGCGTGGGTTCGAATCCCACCTCAGACAGTGCCCATTGAAACGACCAAGCAAGAACAAAGCAAACACAGTCAAGAGAGCATTACCAGTTGCCTGGATGGCGGAGCGGTCTAAGGCGTTGCGTTCAGGTCGCAGTCTCCCAAGGAGGCGTGGGTTCGAATCCCACCTCAGACAGAGCCCATTGAATGTACCAAGCAAGAACAAAGCAAACACATTCAAGAGAGCATTACCAGGTGCCAGGATGGCGGAGCGGTCTAAGGCGTTGCGTTCAGGTCGCAGTCTCCCCAGGAGGCGTGGGTTCGAATCCCGCCTCAGACAGAGCCCATTGAAAGTACCAAGCAAGAACAAAGCAAACACAGTCAAGAGAGCATTACCAGTTGCAGGATGGCAGAGCTGTCTAAGGCGCTGCGTTCAGGTCGCAGTCTCCCCAGGAGGCGTGGGTTCGAATCCCGCCTCAGACAGAGCCCATTGAAAGTACCAAGCAAGAACAAAGCAAACACATTCAAGAGAGCATTACCAGGTGTCAGGATGGCGGAGCGGTCTAAGGCGTTGCGTTCAGGTTGCAGTCTCCCCAGGAGGCGTGGTTTAGAATCCCGCCTCAGACAGAGCCCATTGAAAGTACCAAGCAAGAACAAAGCAAACACATTCAAGAGAGCATTACCAGGTGCCAGGATGGCGGAGCGGTCTAAGGCGTTGCGTTCAGGTCGCAGTCTCCCCAGGAGGCGTGGGTTCGAATCCCACCTCAGACAGTGCCCATTGAAAGTACCAAGCAAGAACAAAGCAAACACAGTCAAGAGAGCATTACCAGTTGCCAGGATGGCGGAGCGGTCTAAGGCGCTGCGTTCAGGTCGCAGTCTCCCCAGGAGGCGTGGGTTCGAATCCCACCTCAGACAGTGCCCATTGAAAGTACCAAGCAAGAACAAAGCAAACACAGTCAAGAGAGCATTACCAGTTGCCAGGATGGTGGAGCGGTCTAAGGCGTTGCGTTCAGGTCGCAGTCTCCCCAGGAGGCGTGGGTTCGAATCCCACCTCAGACAGTGCCCATTGAAACGACCAAGCAAGAACAAAGCAAACACAGTCAAGAGAGCATTACCAGTTGCCTGGATGGCGGAGCGGTCTAAGGCGTTGCGTTCAGGTCGCAGTCTCCCAAGGAGGCGTGGGTTCGAATCCCACCTCAGACAGAGCCCATTGAATGTACCAAGCAAGAACAAAGCAAACACATTCAAGAGAGCATTACCAGGTGCCAGGATGGCGGAGCGGTCTAAGGCGTTGCGTTCAGGTCGCAGTCTCCCCAGGAGGCGTGGGTTCGAATCCCACCTCAGACAGAGCCCATTGAAAGTACCAAGCAAGAACAAAGCAAACACATTCAAGAGAGCATTACCAGGTGCCAGGATGGCGGAGCGGTCTAAGGCGTTGCGTTCAGGTCGCAGTCTCCCCAGGAGGCGTGGTTTAGAATCCCGCCTAAGACAGAGCCCATTGAAAGTACCAAGCAAGAACAAAGCAAACACATTCAAGAGAGCATTACCAGGTGCCAGGATGGCGGAGCGGTCTAAGGCGTTGCGTTCAGGTCGCAGTCTCCCCAGGAGGCGTGGGTTCGAATCCCACCTCAGACAGAGCCCATTGAAAGTACCAAGCAAGAACAAAGCAAACACATTCAAGAGAGCATTACCAGGTGCCAGGATGGCGGAGCGGTCTAAGGCGTTGCGTTCAGGTCGCAGTCTCCCCAGGAGGCGTGGGTTCGAATCCCGCCTCAGACAGAGCCCATTGAAAGTACCAAGCAAGAACAAAGCAAACACAGTCAAGAGAGCATTACCAGTTGCAGGATGGCAGAGCTGTCTAAGGCGCTGCGTTCAGGTCGCAGTCTCCCCAGGAGGCGTGGGTTCGAATCCCGCCTCAGACAGAGCCCATTGAAAGTACCAAGCAAGAACAAAGCAAACACATTCAAGAGAGCATTACCAGGTGTCAGGATGGCGGAGCGGTCTAAGGCGTTGCGTTCAGGTCGCAGTCTCCCCAGGAGGCGTGGTTTAGAATCCCGCCTAAGACAGAGCCCATTGAAAGTACCAAGCAAGAACAAAGCAAACACATTCAAGAGAGCATTACCAGGTGCCAGGATGGCGGAGCGGTCTAAGGCGTTGCGTTCAGGTCGCAGTCTCCCCAGGAGGCGTGGGTTCGAATCCCGCCTCAGACAGAGCCCATTGAAAGTACCAAGCAAGAACAAAGCAAACACAGTCAAGAGAGCATTACCAGTTGCAGGATGGCAGAGCTGTCTAAGGCGCTGCGTTCAGGTCGCAGTCTCCCCAGGAGGCGTGGGTTCGAATCCCGCCTCAGACAGAGCCCATTGAAAGTACCAAGCAAGAACAAAGCAAACACATTCAAGAGAGCATTACCAGGTGTCAGGATGGCGGAGCGGTCTAAGGCGTTGCGTTCAGGTCGCAGTCTCCCCAGGAGGCGTGGTTTAGAATCCCGCCTCAGACAGAGCCCATTGAAAGTACCAAGCAAGAACAAAGCAAACACAGTCAAGAGAGCATTACCAGTTGCAGGATGGCAGAGCTGTCTAAGGCGCTGCGTTCAGGTCGCAGTCTCCCCAGGAGGCGTGGGTTTGAATCCCGCCTCAGACAGAGCCCATTGAAAGTACCAAGCAAGAACAAAGCAAACACATTCAAGAGAGCATTACCAGGTGTCAGGATGGCGGAGCGGTCTAAGGCGTTGCGTTCAGGTCGCAGTCTCCCCAGGAGGCGTGGTTTAGAATCCCGCCTCAGACAGAGCCCATTGAAAGTACCAAGCAAGAACAAAGCAAACACATTCAAGAGAGCATTACCAGGTGCCAGGATGGCGGAGCGGTCTAAGGCGTTGCGTTCAGGTCGCAGTCTCCCCAGGAGGCGTGGGTTCGAATCCCACCTCAGACAGTGCCCATTGAAAGTACCAAGCAAGAACAAAGCAAACACAGTCAAGAGAGCATTACCAGTTGCCAGGATGGCGGAGCGGTCTAAGGCGCTGCGTTCAGGTCGCAGTCTCCCCAGGAGGCGTGGGTTCGAATCCCACCTCAGACAGTGCCCATTGAAAGTACCAAGCAAGAACAAAGCAAACACAGTCAAGAGAGCATTACCAGTTGCCAGGATGGTGGAGCGGTCTAAGGCGTTGCGTTCAGGTCGCAGTCTCCCCAGGAGGCGTGGGTTCGAATCCCACCTCAGACAGTGCCCATTGAAACGACCAAGCAAGAACAAAGCAAACACAGTCAAGAGAGCATTACCAGTTGCCTGGATGGCGGAGCGGTCTAAGGCGTTGCGTTCAGGTCGCAGTCTCCCAAGGAGGCGTGGGTTCGAATCCCACCTCAGACAGAGCCCATTGAATGTACCAAGCAAGAACAAAGCAAACACATTCAAGAGAGCATTACCAGGTGCCAGGATGGCGGAGCGGTCTAAGGCGTTGCGTTCAGGTCGCAGTCTCCCCAGGAGGCGTGGGTTCGAATCCCACCTCAGACAGAGCCCATTGAAAGTACCAAGCAAGAACAAAGCAAACACATTCAAGAGAGCATTACCAGGTGCCAGGATGGCGGAGCGGTCTAAGGCGTTGCGTTCAGGTCGCAGTCTCCCCAGGAGGCGTGGTTTAGAATCCCGCCTAAGACAGAGCCCATTGAAAGTACCAAGCAAGAACAAAGCAAACACATTCAAGAGAGCATTACCAGGTGCCAGGATGGCGGAGCGGTCTAAGGCGTTGCGTTCAGGTCGCAGTCTCCCCAGGAGGCGTGGGTTCGAATCCCACCTCAGACAGAGCCCATTGAAAGTACCAAGCAAGAACAAAGCAAACACATTCAAGAGAGCATTACTTGGTGCCAGGATGGCGGAGCGGTCTAAGGCGTTGCGTTCAGGTCGCAGTCTCCCCAGGAGGCGTGGGTTCGAATCCCACCTCAGACAGAGCCCATTGAAAGTACCAAGCAAGAACAAAGCAAACACATTCAAGAGAGCATTACCAGGTGCCAGGATGGCGGAGCGGTCTAAGGCGTTGCGTTCAGGTCACAGTCTCCCCAGGAGGCGTGGGTTCGAATCCCACCTCAGACAGAGCCCATTTAAAGTACCAAGCAAGAACAAAGCCAACACATTCAAGAGAGCATTACCAGGTGCCAGGATGGCGGAGCGGTCTAAGGCGTTGCGTTCAGGTCGCAGTCTCCCCAGGAGGCGTGGGTTCGAATCCCACCTCAGACAGAGCCCATTTAAATTACGAAGCAAGAACAAAGGAAACACAGTAAAGAGAGCATTACCAGGTGCCAGGATGGCGGAGCGGTCTAAGGCGTTGCGTTCAGGTCGCAGTCTCCCCAGGAGGCGTGGGTTCGAATCCCGCCTAAGACAGAGCCCATTGAAAGTACCAAGCAAGAACAAAGCAAACACAGTGAAGAGAGCATTACCAGTTGCCAGGATTGCAGAGCGGTCTAAGGCGTTGCGTTCAGGTCGCAGTCTCCCCTGGAGGCGTGGGTTCGAATCCCACCTCAGACAGAGCCCATTGAAAGTACCAAGCAAGAACAAAGCAAACACAGTCAAGAGAGCATTACCAGTTGCCAGGATGGCGGAGCGGTCTAAGGCGCTGCGTTCAGGTCGCAGTCTCCCCAGGAGGCGTGGGTTCGAATCCCACCTCAGACAGTGCCCATTGAAAGTACCAAGCAAGAACAAAGCAAACACAGTCAAGAGAGCATTACCAGTTGCCAGGATGGTGGAGCGGTCTAAGGCGTTGCGTTCAGGTCGCAGTCTCCCCAGGAGGCGTGGGTTCGAATCCCACCTCAGACAGTGCCCATTGAAACGACCAAGCAAGAACAAAGCAAACACAGTCAAGAGAGCATTACCAGTTGCCTGGATGGCGGAGCGGTCTAAGGCGTTGCGTTCAGGTCGCAGTCTCCCAAGGAGGCGTGGGTTCGAATCCCACCTCAGACAGAGCCCATTGAATGTACCAAGCAAGAACAAAGCAAACACATTCAAGAGAGCATTACCAGGTGCCAGGATGGCGGAGCGGTCTAAGGCGTTGCGTTCAGGTCGCAGTCTCCCCAGGAGGCGTGGGTTCGAATCCCGCCTCAGACAGAGCCCATTGAAAGTACCAAGCAAGAACAAAGCAAACACAGTCAAGAGAGCATTACCAGTTGCAGGATGGCAGAGCTGTCTAAGGCGCTGCGTTCAGGTCGCAGTCTCCCCAGGAGGCGTGGGTTCGAATCCCGCCTCAGACAGAGCCCATTGAAAGTACCAAGCAAGAACAAAGCAAACACATTCAAGAGAGCATTACCAGGTGTCAGGATGGCAGAGCGGTCTAAGGCGTTGCGTTCAGGTCGCAGTCTCCCCAGGAGGCGTGGTTTAGAATCCCGCCTCAGACAGAGCCCATTGAAAGTACCAAGCAAGAACAAAGCAAACACATTCAAGAGAGCATTACCAGGTGCCAGGATGGCGGAGCGGTCTAAGGCGTTGCGTTCAGGTCGCAGTCTCCCCAGGAGGCGTGGGTTCGAATCCCACCTCAGACAGTGCCCATTGAAAGTACCAAGCAAGAACAAAGCAAACACAGTCAAGAGAGCATTACCAGTTGCCAGGATGGCGGAGCGGTCTAAGGCGCTGCGTTCAGGTCGCAGTCTCCCCAGGAGGCGTGGGTTCGAATCCCACCTCAGACAGTGCCCATTGAAAGTACCAAGCAAGAACAAAGCAAACACAGTCAAGAGAGCATTACCAGTTGCCAGGATGGTGGAGCGGTCTAAGGCGTTGCGTTCAGGTCGCAGTCTCCCCAGGAGGCGTGGGTTCGAATCCCACCTCAGACAGTGCCCATTGAAACGACCAAGCAAGAACAAAGCAAACACAGTCAAGAGAGCATTACCAGTTGCCTGGATGGCGGAGCGGTCTAAGGCGTTGCGTTCAGGTCGCAGTCTCCCAAGGAGGCGTGGGTTCGAATCCCACCTCAGACAGAGCCCATTGAATGTACCAAGCAAGAACAAAGCAAACACATTCAAGAGAGCATTACCAGGTGCCAGGATGGCGGAGCGGTCTAAGGCGTTGCGTTCAGGTCGCAGTCTCCCCAGGAGGCGTGGGTTCGAATCCCACCTCAGACAGAGCCCATTGAAAGTACCAAGCAAGAACAAAGCAAACACATTCAAGAGAGCATTACCAGGTGCCAGGATGGCGGAGCGGTCTAAGGCGTTGCGTTCAGGTCGCAGTCTCCCCAGGAGGCGTGGTTTAGAATCCCGCCTAAGACAGAGCCCATTGAAAGTACCAAGCAAGAACAAAGCAAACACATTCAAGAGAGCATTACCAGGTGCCAGGATGGCGGAGCGGTCTAAGGCGTTGCGTTCAGGTCGCAGTCTCCCCAGGAGGCGTGGGTTCGAATCCCACCTCAGACAGAGCCCATTGAAAGTACCAAGCAAGAACAAAGCAAACACATTCAAGAGAGCATTACCAGGTGCCAGGATGGCGGAGCGGTCTAAGGCGTTGCGTTCAGGTCGCAGTCTCCCCAGGAGGCGTGGGTTCGAATCCCGCCTCAGACAGAGCCCATTGAAAGTACCAAGCAAGAACAAAGCAAACACAGTCAAGAGAGCATTACCAGTTGCAGGATGGCAGAGCTGTCTAAGGCGCTGCGTTCAGGTCGCAGTCTCCCCAGGAGGCGTGGGTTCGAATCCCGCCTCAGACAGAGCCCATTGAAAGTACCAAGCAAGAACAAAGCAAACACATTCAAGAGAGCATTACCAGGTGTCAGGATGGCGGAGCGGTCTAAGGCGTTGCGTTCAGGTCGCAGTCTCCCCAGGAGGCGTGGTTTAGAATCCCGCCTAAGACAGAGCCCATTGAAAGTACCAAGCAAGAACAAAGCAAACACATTCAAGAGAGCATTACCAGGTGCCAGGATGGCGGAGCGGTCTAAGGCGTTGCGTTCAGGTCGCAGTCTCCCCAGGAGGCGTGGGTTCGAATCCCGCCTCAGACAGAGCCCATTGAAAGTACCAAGCAAGAACAAAGCAAACACAGTCAAGAGAGCATTACCAGTTGCAGGATGGCAGAGCTGTCTAAGGCGCTGCGTTCAGGTCGCAGTCTCCCCAGGAGGCGTGGGTTCGAATCCCGCCTCAGACAGAGCCCATTGAAAGTACCAAGCAAGAACAAAGCAAACACATTCAAGAGAGCATTACCAGGTGTCAGGATGGCGGAGCGGTCTAAGGCGTTGCGTTCAGGTCGCAGTCTCCCCAGGAGGCGTGGTTTAGAATCCCGCCTCAGACAGAGCCCATTGAAAGTACCAAGCAAGAACAAAGCAAACACATTCAAGAGAGTATTACCAGGTGCCAGGATGGCGGAGCGGTCTAAGGCGTTGCGTTCAGGTCGCAGTCTCCCCAGGAGGCGTGGGTTCGAATCCCACCTCAGACAGAGCCCATTGAAAGTACCAAGCAAGAACAAAGCAAACACATTCAAGAGAGCATTACCAGGTGCCAGGATGGCGGAGCGGTCTAAGGCGTTGCGTTCAGGTCGCAGTCTCCCCAGGAGGCGTGGGTTCGAATCCCGCCTCAGACAGAGCCCATTGAAAGTACCAAGCAAGAACAAAGCAAACACAGTCAAGAGAGCATTACCAGTTGCAGGATGGCAGAGCTGTCTAAGGCGCTGCGTTCAGGTCGCAGTCTCCCCAGGAGGCGTGGGTTTGAATCCCGCCTCAGACAGAGCCCATTGAAAGTACCAAGCAAGAACAAAGCAAACACATTCAAGAGAGCATTACCAGGTGTCAGGATGGCGGAGCGGTCTAAGGCGTTGCGTTCAGGTCGCAGTCTCCCCAGGAGGCGTGGTTTAGAATCCCGCCTCAGACAGAGCCCATTGAAAGTACCAAGCAAGAACAAAGCAAACACATTCAAGAGAGCATTACCAGGTGCCAGGATGGCGGAGCGGTCTAAGGCGTTGCGTTCAGGTCGCAGTCTCCCCAGGAGGCGTGGGTTCGAATCCCACCTCAGACAGTGCCCATTGAAAGTACCAAGCAAGAACAAAGCAAACACAGTCAAGAGAGCATTACCAGTTGCCAGGATGGCGGAGCGGTCTAAGGCGCTGCGTTCAGGTCGCAGTCTCCCCAGGAGGCGTGGGTTCGAATCCCACCTCAGACAGTGCCCATTGAAAGTACCAAGCAAGAACAAAGCAAACACAGTCAAGAGAGCATTACCAGTTGCCAGGATGGTGGAGCGGTCTAAGGCGTTGCGTTCAGGTCGCAGTCTCCCCAGGAGGCGTGGGTTCGAATCCCACCTCAGACAGTGCCCATTGAAACGACCAAGCAAGAACAAAGCAAACACAGTCAAGAGAGCATTACCAGTTGCCTGGATGGCGGAGCGGTCTAAGGCGTTGCGTTCAGGTCGCAGTCTCCCAAGGAGGCGTGGGTTCGAATCCCACCTCAGACAGAGCCCATTGAATGTACCAAGCAAGAACAAAGCAAACACATTCAAGAGAGCATTACCAGGTGCCAGGATGGCGGAGCGGTCTAAGGCGTTGCGTTCAGGTCGCAGTCTCCCCAGGAGGCGTGGGTTCGAATCCCACCTCAGACAGAGCCCATTGAAAGTACCAAGCAAGAACAAAGCAAACACATTCAAGAGAGCATTACCAGGTGCCAGGATGGCGGAGCGGTCTAAGGCGTTGCGTTCAGGTCGCAGTCTCCCCAGGAGGCGTGGTTTAGAATCCCGCCTAAGACAGAGCCCATTGAAAGTACCAAGCAAGAACAAAGCAAACACATTCAAGAGAGCATTACCAGGTGCCAGGATGGCGGAGCGGTCTAAGGCGTTGCGTTCAGGTCGCAGTCTCCCCAGGAGGCGTGGGTTCGAATCCCACCTCAGACAGAGCCCATTGAAAGTACCAAGCAAGAACAAAGCAAACACATTCAAGAGAGCATTACTTGGTGCCAGGATGGCGGAGCGGTCTAAGGCGTTGCGTTCAGGTCGCAGTCTCCCCAGGAGGCGTGGGTTCGAATCCCACCTCAGACAGAGCCCATTGAAAGTACCAAGCAAGAACAAAGCAAACACATTCAAGAGAGCATTACCAGGTGCCAGGATGGCGGAGCGGTCTAAGGCGTTGCGTTCAGGTCGCAGTCTCCCCAGGAGGCGTGGGTTCGAATCCCACCTCAGACAGAGCCCATTTAAAGTACCAAGCAAGAACAAAGCCAACACATTCAAGAGAGCATTACCAGGTGCCAGGATGGCGGAGCGGTCTAAGGCGTTGCGTTCAGGTCGCAGTCTCCCCAGGAGGCGTGGGTTCGAATCCCACCTCAGACAGAGCCCATTTAAATTACGAAGCAAGAACAAAGGAAACACAGTAAAGAGAGCATTACCAGGTGCCAGGATGGCGGAGCGGTCTAAGGCGTTGCGTTCAGGTCGCAGTCTCCCCAGGAGGCGTGGGTTCGAATCCCGCCTAAGACAGAGCCCATTGAAAGTACCAAGCAAGAACAAAGCAAACACAGTGAAGAGAGCATTACCAGTTGCCAGGATTGCAGAGCGGTCTAAGGCGTTGCGTTCAGGTCGCAGTCTCCCCTGGAGGCGTGGGTTCGAATCCCACCTCAGACAGAGCCCATTGAAAGTACCAAGCAAGAACAGAGCAAACACAGTCAAGAGAGCATTACCAGATGATAAGATGGCAGAGCGGTCTCAGGCGTTGCGTTCAGGTCGTAGTCTCCCCAGGAGGCGTGGGTTCGAATCCCACCTCAGACAGAGCCCATTGAAAGTACCAAGCAAGAACAAAGCAAACACATTCAAGAGAGCATTACCAGGTGCCAGGATGGCGGAGCGGTCTAAGGCGTTGCGTTCAGGTCGCAGTCTCCCCAGGAGGCGTGGGTTCGAATCCCGCCTCAGACAGAGCCCATTGAAAGTACCAAGCAAGAACAAAGCAAGCACATTCAAGAGAGCATTACCAGGTGCCAGGATGGCGGAGCGGTCTAAGGCGTTGCGTTCAGGTCGCAGTCTCCCCAGGAGGCGTGGGTTCGAATCCCACCTCAGACAGTGCCCATTGAAAGTACCAAGCAAGAACAAAGCAAACACAGTCAAGAGAGCATTACCAGTTGCCAGGATGGCGGAGCGGTCTAAGGCGCTGCGTTCAGGTCGCAGTCTCCCCAGGAGGCGTGGGTTCGAATCCCACCTCAGACAGTGCCCATTGAAAGTACCAAGCAAGAACAAAGCAAACACAGTCAAGAGAGCATTACCAGTTGCCAGGATGGTGGAGCGGTCTAAGGCGTTGCGTTCAGGTCGCAGTCTCCCCAGGAGGCGTGGGTTCGAATCCCACCTCAGACAGTGCCCATTGAAAGTACCAAGCAAGAACAAAGCAAACACAGTCAAGAGAGCATTACCAGTTGCCAGGATGGTGGAGCGGTCTAAGGCTTTGCGTTCAGGTCGCAGTCTCCCCAGGAGGCGTGGGTTCGAATCCCACCTCAGACAGTGCCCATTGAAACTACCAAGCAAGAACAAAGCAAACACATTCAAGAGAGCATTACCAGGTGCCAGGATGGCGGAGCGGTCTAAGGCGTTGCGTTCAGGTCGCAGTCTCCCCAGGAGGCGTGGGTTCGAATCCCACCTCAGACAGAGCCCATTGAAAGTACCAAGCAAGAACAAAGCAAACACATTCAAGAGAGCATTACCAGGTGCCAGGATGGCGGAGCGGTCTAAGGCGTTGCGTTCAGGTCGCAGTCTCCCCAGGAGGCGTGGTTTAGAATCCCGCCTAAGACAGAGCCCATTGAAAGTACCAAGCAAGAACAAAGCAAACACATTCAAGAGAGCATTACCAGGTGCCAGGATGGCGGAGCGGTCTAAGGCGTTGCGTTCAGGTCGCAGTCTCCCCAGGAGGCGTGGGTTCGAATCCCACCTCAGACAGAGCCCATTGAAAGTACCAAGCAAGAACAAAGCAAACACATTCAAGAGAGCATTACCAGGTGCCAGGATGGCGGAGCGGTCTAAGGCGTTGCGTTCAGGTCGCAGTCTCCCCAGGAGGCGTGGGTTCGAATCCCACCTCAGACAGAGCCCATTGAAAGTACCAAGCAAGAACAAAGCAAACACATTCAAGAGAGCATTACCAGGTGCCAGGATGGCGGAGCGGTCTAAGGCGTTGCGTTCAGGTCGCAGTCTCCCCAGGAGGCGTGGGTTCGAATCCCACCTCAGACAGAGCCCATTTAAAGTACCAAGCAAGAACAAAGCCAACACATTCAAGAGAGCATTACCAGGTGCCAGGATGGCGGAGCGGTCTAAGGCGTTGCGTTCAGGTCGCAGTCTCCCCAGGAGGCGTGGGTTCGAATCCCACCTCAGACAGAGCCCATTTAAATTACGAAGCAAGAACAAAGGAAACACAGTAAAGAGAGCATTACCAGGTGCCAGGATGGCGGAGCGGTCTAAGGCGTTGCGTTCAGGTCGCAGTCTCCCCAGGAGGCGTGGGTTCGAATCCCGCCTCAGACAGAGCCCATTGAAAGTACCAAGCAAGAACAAAGCAAACACAGTGAAGAGAGCATTACCAGTTGCCAGGATTGCAGAGCGGTCTAAGGCGTTGCGTTCAGGTCGCAGTCTCCCCTGGAGGCGTGGGTTCGAATCCCACCTCAGACAGAGCCCATTGAAAGTACCAAGCAAGAACAGAGCAAACACAGTCAAGAGAGCATTACCAGATGATAAGATGGCAGAGCGGTCTCAGGCGTTGCGTTCAGGTCGTAGTCTCCCCAGGAGGCGTGGGTTCGAATCCCACCTCAGACAGAGCCCATTGAAAGTACCAAGCAAGAACAAAGCAAACACATTCAAGAGAGCATTACCAGGTGCCAGGATGGCGGAGCGGTCTAAGGCGTTGCGTTCAGGTCGCAGTCTCCCCAGGAGGCGTGGGTTCGAATCCCGCCTCAGACAGAGCCCATTGAAAGTACCAAGCAAGAACAAAGCAAGCACATTCAAGAGAGCATTACCAGGTGCCAGGATGGCGGAGCGGTCTAAGGCGTTGTGTTCAGGTCGCAGTCTCCCCAGGAGGCGTGGGTTTGAATCCCACCTCAGACAGTACCCATTGAAAGTACCAAGCAAGAACAAAGGAAACACGGTCAAGAGAGCATTACCAGTTGCCAGGATGGCGGAGCGGTCTAAGGCGTTGCGTTCAGGTCGCAGTCTCCCCAGGAGGCGTGGGTTCGAATCCCACCTCAGACAGTGCCCATTGAAAGTACCAAGCAAGAACAAAGCAAACACAGTCAAGAGAGCATTACCAGTTGCCAGGATGGCGGAGCGGTCTAAGGCGTTGCGTTCAGGTCGCAGTCTCCCCAGGAGGCGTGGGTTCGAATCCCGCCTCAGACAGAGCCCATTGAAAGTACCAAGCAAGAACAAAGCAAGCACATTCAAGAGAGCATTACCAGGTGCCAGGATGGCGGAGCGGTCTAAGGCGTTGCGTTCAGGTCGCAGTCTCCCCAGGAGGCGTGGGTTCGAATCCCGCCTCAGAAAGAGCCCATTGAAAGTACCAAGCAAGAACAAAGCAAACACAGTCAAGAGAGCAGTACCAGTTGCCAGGATTGCAGAGCGGTCTAAGGCGTTGCGTTCAGGTCGCAGTCTCCCCTGGAGGCGTGGGTTCGAATACCGCCTCAGACAGAGCCCATTGAAAGTACCAAGCAAAAACAAAGCAAACACAGTCAAGAGAGCATTACCAGGTGCCAGGATGGCGGAGCGGTCTAAGGCGTTGCGTTCAGGTCGCAGTCTCCCCAGGAGGCGTTGGTTCGAATCCCACCTCAGACAGTGCCCATTGAAAGTACCAAGCAAGAACAAAGTAAACACAGTCAAGAGAGCATTACCAGTTGCCAGGATGGCGGAGCGGTCTAAAGCGTTGCGTTCAGGTCGCAGTCTCCCCAGGAAGCGTGGGTTCGAATCCCACCTCAGACAGAGCCCATTGAAAGTACCAAGCAAGAACAAAGCAAACACATTCAAGAGAGCATTACCAGGTGCCAGGATGGCGGAGCGGTCTAAGGCGTTGCGTTCAGGTCGCAGTCTCCCCAGGAGGCGTGGGTTCGAATCCCACCTCAGACAGAGCCCATTTAAAGTACCAAGCAAGAACAAAGCAAACACATTCAAGAGAGCATTACCAGGTGCCAGGATGGCGGAGCGGTCTAAGGCGTTGCGTTCAGGTCGCAGTCTCCCCAGGAGGCGTGGGTTTGAATCCCACCTCAGACAGTACCCATTGAAAGTACCAAGCAAGAACAAAGGAAACACGGTCAAGAGAGCATTACCAGTTGCCAGGATTGCGGAGCGGTCTAAGGCGTTGCGTTCAGGTCGCAGTCTCCCCAGGAGGCGTGGGTTCGAATCCCACCTCAGACAGTGCCCATTAAAAGTACCAAGCAAGAACAAAGCAAACACAGTCAAGAGAGCATTACCAGTTGCCAGGATGGCGGAGCGGTCTAAGGCGTTGCGTTCAGGTCGCAGTCTCCCCAGGAGGCGTGGGTTCGAATCCCGCCTCAGACAGAGCCCATTGAAAGTACCAAGCAAGAACAAAGCAAACACATTCAAGAGAGCATTACCAGGTGCCAGGATGGCGGAGCGGTCTAAGGCGTTGCGTTCAGGTCGCAGTCTCCCCAGGAGGCGTGGGTTGAATCCCGCCTCAGACAGAGCCCATTGAAAGTACCAAGCAATAACAAAGGAAACACGGTCAAGAGAGCATTACCAGTTGCCAGGATGGCGGAGCGGTCTAAGGCGTTGCGTTCAGGTCGCAGTCTCCCCTGGAGGCGTGGGTTCGAATCCCGCCTCAGACAGAGCCCATTGAAAGTACCAAGCAAAAACAAAGCAAACACATTCAAGAGAGCATTACCAGGTGCCAGGATGGCGGAGCGGTCTAAGGCGTTGCGTTCAGGTCGCAGTCTCCCCAGGAGGCGTGGGTTCGAATCCCGCCTCAGACAGAGCCCATTGAAAGTACCAAGTAAGAACAAAGCAAACACATTCAAGAGAGCATTACCAGGTGCCAGGATGGCGGAGCGGTCTAAGGCGCTGCGTTCAGGTCGCAGTCTCCCCAGGAGGCGTGTGTTCGAATCCCACCTCAGACAGAGCCCATTGAAAGTACCAAGCAATAACAAAGGAAACACGGTCAAGAGAGCATTACCAGTTGCCAGGATGGCGGAGCGGTCTCAGGCGTTGCGTTCAGGTCGCAGTCTCCCCAGGAGGCGTGGGTTCGAATCCCACCTCAGACAGAGCCCATTGAAAGTACCAAGCTATAACAAAGCAAACACATTCAAGAGAGCATTACCAGGTGCCAGGATGGCGGAGCGGTCTAAGGCGTTGCGTTCAGGTCGCAGTCTCCCCAGGAGGCGTGGGTTCGAATCCCGCCTCAGACAGAGCCCATTGAAAGTACCAAGCAAGAACAAAGCAAACACAGTCAAGAGAGCATTACCAGTTGCAGGATGGCAGAGCTGTCTAAGGCGCTGCGTTCAGGTCGCAGTCTCCCCAGGAGGCGTGGGTTCGAATCCCGCCTCAGACAGAGCCCATTGAAAGTACCAAGCAAGAACAAAGCAAACACATTCAAGAGAGCATTACCAGGTGTCAGGATGGCGGAGCGGTCTAAGGCGTTGCGTTCAGGTCGCAGTCTCCCCTGGAGGCGTGGTTTAGAATCCCGCCTCAGACAGAGCCCATTGAAAGTACCAAGCAAGAACAAAGCAAACACATTCAAGAGAGCATTACCAGGTGCCAGGATGGCGGAGCGGTCTAAGGCGTTGCGTTCAGGTCGCAGTCTCCCCAGGAGGCGTGGGTTTGAATCCCACCTCAGACAGTGCCCATTGAAAGTACCAAGCAAGAACAAAGCAAACACAGTCAAGAGAGCATTACCAGTTGCCAGGATGGCGGAGCGGTCTAAGGCGCTGCGTTCAGGTCGCAGTCTCCCCAGGAGGCGTGGGTTCGAATCCCACCTCAGACAGTGCCCATTGAAAGTACCAAGCAAGAACAAAGCAAACACAGTCAAGAGAGCATTACCAGTTGCCAGGATGGTGGAGCGGTCTAAGGCGTTGCGTTCAGGTCGCAGTCTCCCCAGGAGGCGTGGGTTCGAATCCCACCTCAGACAGTGCCCATTGAAACGACCAAGCAAGAACAAAGCAAACACAGTCAAGAGAGCATTACCAGTTGCCTGGATGGCGGAGCGGTCTAAGGCGTTGCGTTCAGGTCGCAGTCTCCCAAGGAGGCGTGGGTTCGAATCCCACCTCAGACAGAGCCCATTGAATGTACCAAGCAAGAACAAAGCAAACACATTCAAGAGAGCATTACCAGGTGCCAGGATGGCGGAGCGGTCTAAGGCGTTGCGTTCAAGTCACAGTCTCCCCAGGAGGCGTGGGTTCGAATCCCACCTCAGACAGAGCCCATTGAAAGTACCAAGCAAGAACATAGGAAACACAGTAAAGAGAGCATTACCAGTTGCCAGGATGGCGGAGCGGTCTAAGGCGTTGCCTTCAGGTCGCAGTCTCCCCAGGAGGCGTGGGTTCGAATCCCACCTCAGACAGAGCCCATTGAAAGTACCAAGCAAGAACAAAGCAAACACATTCAAGAGAGCATTACCAGGTGCGAGGATGGCGGAGCGGTCTAAGGCGTTGCGTTCAGGTCGCAGTCTCCCCAGGAGGCGTGGTTTAGAATCCCGCCTAAGACAGAGCCCATTGAAAGTACCAAGCAAGAACAAAGCAAACACATTCAAGAGAGCATTACCAGGTGCCAGGATGGCGGAGCGGTCTAAGGCGTTGCGTTCAGGTCGCAGTCTCCCCAGGAGGCGTGGGTTCGAATCCCACCTCAGACAGAGCCCATTGAAAGTACCAAGCAAGAACAAAGCAAACACATTCAAGAGAGCATTACCAGGTGCCAGGATGGCGGAGCGGTCTAAGGCGTTGCGTTCAGGTCGCAGTCTCCCCAGGAGGCGTGGGTTCGAATCCCACCTCAGACAGAGCCCATTGAAAGTACCAAGCAAGAACAAAGCAAACACATTCAAGAGAGCATTACCAGGTGCCAGGATGGCGGAGCGGTCTAAGGCGTTGCGTTCAGGTCGCAGTCTCCCCAGGAGGCGTGGGTTCGAATCCCACCTCAGACAGAGCCCATTTAAAGTACCAAGCAAGAACAAAGCAAACACATTCAAGAGAGCATTACCAGGTGCCAGGATGGCGGAGCGGTCTAAGGCGTTGCGTTCAGGTCGCAGTCTCCCCAGGAGGCGTGGGTTCGAATCCCACCTCAGACAGAGCCCATTGAAATTACGAAGCAAGAACAAAGGAAACACAGTAAAGAGAGCATTACCAGGTGCCAGGATGGCGGAGCGGTCTAAGGCGTTGCGTTCAGGTCGCAGTCTCCCCAGGAGGCGTGGGTTCGAATCCCACCTCAGACAGTGCCCATTGAAAGTACCAAGCAAGAACAAATCAAACACAGTCAAGAGAGCATTACCAGGTGCCAGGATGGCGGAGCGGTCTAAGGCGTTGCGTTCAGGTCGCAGTCTCCCCAGGAGGCGTGTGTTCGAATCCCACCTCAGACAGAGCCCATTGAAAGTACCAAGCAAAAACAAAGGAAACACGGTCAAGAGAGCATTACCAGTTGCCAGGATGGCGGAGCAGTCTAAGGCGTTGCGTTCAGGTCGCAGTCTCCCCAGGAGGCGTGGGTTCGAATCCCACCTCAGACAGAGCCCATTGAAAGTACCAAGCAAGAACAGAGCAAACACAGTCAAGAGAGCATTACCAGATGATAAGATGGCAGAGCGGTCTCAGGCGTTGCGTTCAGGTCGCAGTCTCCCCAGGAGGCGTGGGTTTGAATCCCACCTCAGACAGTGCCCATTGAAAGTACCAAGCAAGAACAAAGCAAACACATTCAAGAGAGCATTACCAGTTGCCAGGATGGCGGAACGGTCTAAGGCGTTGCGTTCAGGTCGCAGTCTCCCCAGGAGGCGTGGGTTCGAATCCCACCTCAGACAGTGCCCATTGAAAGTACCAAGCAAGAACAAAGCAAACACAGTCAAGAGAGCATTACCAGTTGCCAGGATGGCGGAGCGGTCTAAGGCGTTGCGTTCAGGTCGCAGTCTCCCCAGGAGGCGTGGGTTCGAATCCCGCCTCAGACAGAGCCCATTGAAAGTACCAAGCAAGAACAAAGCAAACACATTCAAGAGAGCATTACCAGGTGCCAGGATGGCGGAGCGGTCTAAGGCATTGCGTTCAGGTCGCAGTCTCCCCAGGAGGCGTGGGTTCGAATCCCGCCTCAGAAAGAGCCCATTGAAAGTACCAAGCAAGAACAAAGCAAACACAGTCAAGAGAGCATTACCAGTTGCCAGGATTGCAGAGCGGTCTAAGGCGCTGCGTTCAGGTCGCAGTCTCCCCAGGAGGCGTGGGTTCGAATCCCGCCTCAGACAGAGCCCATTGAAAGTACCAAGCAATAACTAAGGAAACACGGTCAAGAGAGCATTACCAGTTGCCAGGATGGCGGAGCGGTCTAAGGCGTTGCGTTCAGGTCGCAGTCTCCCCAGGAGGCGTGTGTTCGAATCCCACCTCAGACAGAGCCCATTGAAAGTACCAAGCAATAACAAAGGAAACACGGTCAAGAGAGCATTACCAGTTGCCAGGATGGCGGTGCGGTCTAAGGCGTTGCGTTCAGGTCGCAGTCTCCCCAGGAGGCGTGGGTTCGAATCCCACCTCAGACAGAGCCCATTGAAAGTACCAAGCAAGAACAGCGCAAACACAGTCAAGAGAGCATTACCAGATGATAAGATGGCAGAGCGGTCTCAGGCGTTGCGTTCAGGTCGCAGTCTCCCCAGGAGGCGTGGGTTCGAATCCCACCTCAGACAGTGCCCATTGAAAGTACCAAGCAAGAACAAAGCAAACACAGTCAAGAGAGCATTACCAGTTGCCAGGATGGCGGAGCGGTCAAAGGTGTTGCGTTCAGGTCGCAGTCTCCCCAGGAGGCGTGGGTTCGAATCCCACCTCAGACAGAGCCCATTGAAAGTACCAAGCAAGAACAAAGCAAACACAGTCAAGAGAGCATTACTAGTTGCCAGGATGGTGGAGCGGTCTAAGGCGTTGCGTTCAGGTCGCAGTCTCCCCAGGAGGCGTGGGTTCGAATCCCACCTCAGACAGTGCCCATTGAAACTACAAAGCAAGAACAAAGCAAACACAGTCAAGAG